>NC_069661.1:134185681-134488712 GCF_027244095.1 Hemicordylus capensis
TTGAGTAAGACAGCTGTAAGTAGCCATTTTGTTTCTAAAGGCCTTCTTTCTCATGTTTTCTTAGTTCTTTGTGTATTATATAAACAAGTGTTTATATTTATTGACATCACATGAAAAATATTTTTAAAGGGATTTATCAGCAGCAAATTCATTCATTCAACCAATCAATCTTTATTACAGTCTCAGACCAAATTCAAAGTCTAGGGTTGGTTTTCTGTATACAGAACAGTTCTTTGGGGTGGGGGCGTGTATCAGACATGAAGATACATGAGGAAGATTAATGAAAAGTGACATAATTAATACTGCAGTTGGCTTATATTATCTTTGAGCATTATTATTCTTTATGGTATATTACAATTGACAGTTTGTATTGGCTTTTATATATCAGCAAGTTGCCTTTCTATGCATTGTATTAAAACTATGTTTCTAATCCAAATGATAGGAGGCTTGTAAGGGATGCGAAAAACACCCCCCAAAAAAGGGTTTTCATGGATATGTCTGAAAGGAGAGGAAGGTCAAGGATCAGTAGGTCTGTTGCTTGGAAAAGAAAGTGAAATGGTAATAGCTGTGTGAAGGAGGGAACTGCTTAATGCCTACTTTGCATTTGTCTTCTCCCATAAGGTAAATGTGGCCAGCTGGGCAACAGATGCACAAATGAAGAAAGAAGAGAAATGCACCTCAAGATAGATAAAGACATGGTAAAGGAACACCCAGATATCTTAAACGAGCTTAATTCTCCAGGTGCTGATGAATTACATCTCTAGGTACTGAAGTAATTTGCAGATATGATCTCAGAACCAATGTCTGTAATATTTGAGGTGCCAGTGGACAAGCAAATGCTGATCCTATATTCAAAAAAGGGGAAAAGGAGGAGTTAGAATACTATAGACCTGTCAGCTTGGTACCAGTATCTGACAAGATTCTAGAATAGATGATTAAGCAGTCTGCTTGTGCTCACTTGGAAAAGGATCTGATTTGTCAAGAAAAATGTTATGCCAAAATAATCTCCTCTCCTTTTTCAATAGCTGCTAGTTAAGTAAATCATGGCAATGTTGTGGTCATGATATAGCTTGATTTCAGTAAAACATTTGAGAGTCTCCCATAGTAGCTTTGTTGACAAGATGGTAAATGTGGGCTAGATGATGCAACTGTTAAGAAGATTTACAGTGAGTACTCATTAATGGCTCCACATCATCCTGGAGGGAGGTACTGAGGGGTGCCACAGGGTTCTGTCCTGAGACCTTGTTGTTCCACATTTTCATTAATGACTTGGGGGCGGGAGTAGAGGGGATGATTATAAAATCTGCAGATGATATGAAACTGATGGAGATAGCTAACATCTTAGAGAGTCAAATGGAGATTCAATCCAGTCTACACAGACTTGAGTATTAGGTCAAAACTAACAAGATGGTTCGACAGACAAATGTAAGGTCCTGCATTTGGGTAAGAAAAATCAAAAGCATAAATATAGGATGGGAGACACCTAGCTAGGCAGCTGTGTGTGTTAAAGGGATCTTGTTAACAAGATGACTAGATGACACGTGATGCAGCTGCTAAAAATGCTAATACAATCTTAGGCTGCATGAAGTGTCCTGATTGTAAGAACTAACCCCTCTACTTTTTGGAACCTCAACAGATGAGGGCAACAAAATGGTGAGGGGTCTGGAAACAAAGTCCTATGAGGAATGTTTAAAGGAGTTCGGTATTTTAGCCTGGAGAAGAGAAGACTAAGGGGGAATACGATATCCGTCTTCAAATATCTGAAGGACAGTCACATGAAAGAAAGCGCAAACTTGTTATCTCTTGTTCCTGAGGGCAGGACTTGAACCAATGGGCTGAAATTACAAGGAAATTTCATGAGCATATTTCATGAATGCACAAAGGAGGAGGAAAGGGAAGGAGTCTCCTTGCCCTGCCTGCTTCCTCCTCTTTCTGTCTCCTCCTCCCCATGCCACGTGGGCAGAGGAGAAGGCAGACAGGGCAAGGAGAGGCAGCAAGCAGGTAGAAGCAGCCAGGCAGCCAGAAAGTGCAGATGAGTGGGAGCATGAGCAAAGCACATGCCACTAATGAGACCCCTCACCAAAGGGGGCAAACACAGGTCTCCCCTGTGTTAGCAAAGACAGTGGGTAGTTGAAATAGAAGGCCTCAAAAGTCCCAACTAACATCTGATGATTCAACAACATTCACATAGCTATTTGCATCACAGAGGTTTATAACTGAAGGAAAAATGACACTATTATTTCCATTATTATTTCTCCAATTATAATTGGAGGTAAAGGAGCTGTGGAGGCTGCAGACAAATCCCATTTCCTTGTTCAGCAGGCATTGTATGTTTTTAACTTTTGTAAACCGCCTTGGGGTTATCTTTTTAACGAAAGGCGGTATATAAATGCAAAAATAAATAAAAATAAATAATAAATGACTATTAAACTACTGCTGAGGCAGAAGCAGAATGTTGTTATGGATTCTGATCAGTGCTCTCTAACAGGGATTCCCAGAAGTTGTTGACTACAACTCCCAGAATCTCCAGCTGCAATAGCTTTTGCTTGGGAATCTGAGAATCTCTGTTAGAGGGAACGCTGGTTCTTATCCTAGTGAAGAAAGTTTTGAAGATGAAGAAAGTTTTGATTTTGATGAGCATTTTGGATGATCAGCAGCCATAATTGGTGGCTCAATTACCTTCATAAAACCGTATCTTGTCCCTCAGGATCACCATGCCTTTTGTAAGCAGTTGGTTCTGTAAATAAAATGAAAAATAACTTCATTTTCCTTACTCTCTTAACCTGAATCCATTGCAGATTTTTACTCTTATATTTTGACCATGTAGCACTTCTCTTTTAATGGCAGTTTATTAAAAGAGGTTTGGTCATCATTTTTGTTCATTTTTGGAGCATTTGGATAATGACAACAGTGAATTACAGGTGGCCCTCATGATCTTCAGTCCCAGCATCCGCGATTTCATGTATTCCAGGTCAACCAATGGTGACCCAACCTGGTTATTTGCATATACAAAAATAGTGAAAATCCACCTATCTGCAGTTTCTAGTTCTATTCACCATTTTGCTGAATAGAGCCATTTTGTGGCTCTTTCTTTTACCCTCCCCCCCCCAATTTTTCATGGAAAACTGGTGGAACTGGGGGTTTGAGGGGCATTGCTGTACAGCTGGAGACCTGGAGAGCATGGCACAGTACATTATTTCACTTATTTGTGCCTCCTCCCTGATTTTTTTGTTCTTCTAGTAGTCATCTGTCTGTTCACACACGGGCTCTGGACCTGCGCAGGAGCATTCTTTGGAACTCTCAAGCTCTTCCTGATTTTTGGCAGTAGTTCTGCCACTCCAGCCTCACTCCAATTCCGCATTTTTTAAAATTTTATTGATTTTTACAATACCTTAACAATCAATTTACACTTAATTAAGTAAATATAGCCTCACTCCAATTCCCACTCAGTTCAGTTCAGGAGTCCACTGATCAATATGCTGGCCTTGGTCCTAAATAAACAAATAAACAGAGTCCACTGATCTGGAGAAAAAATAGAAGATAAAGGAGACTGCAGTGGGGCTGGATGGGAGAGTGTGTGAACAGACAGATGACCACTAGAAGAACGTCAGTTACAGGTAAGCAACCTGTTGTTCTTTGGCGTAGTCTCTTTCCATCACACATGGGTGCATAAACAAGCTTACCTGAAAGGAGGTGGGATGGCAATCACTGAAAAATGGAGCGGAGCACTGTCCTACCAAAAACTGCATCCTGATGAGTGTGCACATCCAAGGTGAAGTGCAATATGAATGTGTGCGGAAAAGCCCATGTGGCAGCCTGACAGATGGTGTCCAAGGGCAGGTTGGCATCAAAGGCAACTGAGGTAGCCAGAGCCCTGGTGGAGTGGGCCTGCACAGGACCTGGCAGTGGCTTCTTGGCGAGAAGGTAGGCCAGTTTGATGGCTTCCACAATCCATCTTGAAAAAGTCTGTGATGAGAGTTGATGGCCCTTAGTGCGCTCAGCATAGGATATGAACAAGTGGGGCCCCTGTTGGATCTGTTTGGTCTGTTGGATATAGAATGCCAGTGCTCTGCAAACATCTAGGGAGTGAAGTTTGCAGTCCTCTGCAAACATCTAGGGAGACCCCCAAGGTCTGTTGAGGGGTTCTGGAAAAACATTGGCAGAGAAATAGTCTGGGCATGGTGAAACGAGGAGAGCACCTTAGGCAAAAACTCTATATCTTTTCGAAGTTGTACTTTATCCTTAGGTAAAACAAAATAGGATGAATCCACTTGGAGAGTGCGCAGTTCTCCCACTCTACTGAGTTGAGTGCAACCGACAGCACTGTCTTCCACTTAAGGAGTCGGAGTCGAATTTGCACCAAATGACCCTTAAGGATGTGTTGAAACCCCCTCAGCACCTTGAAAAATGCCAATAGTGCTAAGTAATGTATGTGGCGCAGACCTTCTTGTGTAGTCCATTCACCCCGAAGCATGGTGGTGGTGCAGTGGGTACCCCATCCTGTCTCCAAGGCATTGGTGGGTACTACGTAGTCTGGTGTCAATGGAAAAAAGAACGTCCCTGTACTTAGGTTTCTGCCGGAGGACTACCACATGAGAGAACGACGGATAGTTGGTGGAAGATAGAGTCTCTTTGCCTGGTTGTCCCTTAAGGTATCGAAGTGGGCCAAGAATGAATGCTGAAGCATCCACATA
Organism: Hemicordylus capensis; assembly: GCF_027244095.1. Classification (NCBI taxonomy): domain Eukaryota; kingdom Metazoa; phylum Chordata; class Lepidosauria; order Squamata; family Cordylidae; genus Hemicordylus; species Hemicordylus capensis. The sequence continues at coordinate 134,190,376 of NC_069661.1, forward strand.
TGGAGTCGGGCAATGGGGAGGACCGAGGCGGCCAACGCCATCAGACCCAACATCTGTTGGACCTTCCTTGCTGGAAGGCAACAATTGTGTGACATGTGACGTGCTAGAGCGGTGATGCTGTCTACCCTCTCTAAAGGTAGATACACTAGGGCCGTTACGGAGTTGAATTTCATTATTATTATGTCATGCCCACTGATTACCTAAGTAATATAACATTTCCTAAATTTAGGCGTGCCTTGACTCTCGCACGTCTTAATACTCTTCCAACAGCTGTTCTTAAGGGAAAGTTCAAGGTGACTCCTTACTCTTCGCGCCTTTGCCCTTGTGGCTCAGGTGCTATTGAGTCTACTGCACATTTTATTCTCTATTGTGACTTTTGTGACAGGGATGTTCATTTAAATTTTATTTCAACCTGGCTGAAGTCATTTCCTGGCCGTTTGGATGACTTTTATCTTGATTTACTATTGTTTAAATTTGATATTATGAGTACTAATTCTGTGGCCAAGTTTTGTTATATTGCATGCAAGTTGTGTATCGCCATTTTATGATGTCTTTTTCTTTTCTCTTTCTGTTCTGGTCGCTGATCGAAATAAAAGCTGACTGACTGGCATATCTGAAGTGAAGCAGCGACTTCACGTGAGAGCAAGGCTGCCAATCTATAAATTCTAGAGGCTTGCCAATTCCTGGTTTAAATTTGTCATCTACACCAGAATATTGCCTTCTTTTGTTCAACCATTCCAGAGCAATTTCACTATCTTTTGTAAAACCTACTTTTCAGACACTGCTCTTCATAAAGAGGCAACTGTTCGTGCATTCTTTTTATTCATCACTTCAATAAATTCAAGACCTTATTATTTATTTATTTATTTACACAGTGAGACAGGTGTTATTGACTGGTTTGTTTTATCCAGACATCGGGTCCTTCCCAAGGACCTGGGATGGCTGAATTTTATTGTCAATGTTGTTGCAGTTGTTATAGATATCATCACAGAATATAGGCTGTTCCCAGTAAAGTTGCTTTTTGTAATTGGCTGATGGTGATTTCTGTGGCCCCTATGGTGTTGAGGTGCTCTTCAAGGTCTTTTGGAACTGCACCCAGGGCGCCAATTACCACTGGGATTATTTTGGTCTTTTTCTGCCACAGCCTTTCCATTTCAATTTGTAGATCTTTGTATTTGGTGATTTTTTCTATTTATTTTTCTTCTATTCTGCTATCCCCTGGTATTGCTGTGTCGATTATTTTGACTTGTTTTTCTTTCTTCTCGACTACAGTGATATCTGGTGTATTGTGTGGCAGATGTTTGTCTGTTTGTAGTCGGAAGTCCCATAATAATTTTACCTCTTCATTTTCTTCAACTTTTTCAATTTTATGGTCCCACCAATGTTTGGCTACAGGTAGCTTGTACAGGTATTTTTTGCAGATGTTCCAGTGTATCATCCCTGCTACCTTGTCATGCCTTTGTTTGTAGTCAGTTTGTGCGATCTTTTTACAACAGCTGATTAGGTGGTCCACTGTTTCATCTGCTTCTTTACAAAGGCGGCACTTGCTGTTTGTTGTTGACTTTTCTACTTTTGCTCTTACTGCATTTGTTCTTAGTGCCTGTTCTTGTGCAGCCAGTATTAAACCCTCTGTTTCTTTCTTCAAGTAGCCATTCTTAAGCCATTGCCAGGTCTTGGTGATGTCTGATTTTCCACTTATATTGTGCCAATGTTGACCATGCATTGGCTTATTTCTCCAATTTTCTGCTTGGTTCCTGACTTGTTCTTTCTTGTAGGCCTGCTTTGTTTCATTGGTGTTGAATAGTTTCTCGTTATTGACCATCTGAAGTGCATCTTCTTCACTATCCTTGATATTTTCTTCAAGGCCTCTTTTCTCTTCCTCTACTGTTTGATGGACTTGCAGCATTCCTCTTCCACCTGAGCTGCGAGGGAGATATAGCCTATCGACATCACTGTGGGGGTGCAGAGCATGATTGATGGTCATGATTTTCCTAGTCATACAATCTAGCGTCTCTAGCTCTGCCTGGGTCCAGTCTATTATTCCTGCAGTGTATCTGATAACAGGTATAGTCCAGATGTTTATGGCTTGTATGGTGTTCCTGCCATTGAGTTTGGACTTGAGGATTTTTCTAACTCTCCTGATGTATTCACTTCCAATTTTTCTTTTAACTTCAGTGCATGCAATGTTATCAGCCTGGAGAATGCCCAAGTATTTGTAATGTTCTTTCTCTTCAAGGTTCTTGATCTTGCTTCCATTGGGCAGTTCTATTCCTTCTGTTTTTCTTATTTTCCCTCTGTTCATTATTAATGCAGCACACGTCTAGTCCAAACTCCATTGCTATATCGCTACTGCATATATGGATAGTGTTTAGCAGTGATTCGATTTCTGACTGGGACTTTCCATACAACTTCAGATCGTCCATGTACAGCAGATGGTTGATTTTACTGGATGTTTTAGATGTTTGGTATCTGAGGCCTGTTTTGTTTAGTATTTGTGAAAGTGGGGTCATGGCGATTACAAACAACAGATGGGATAGTGAGTCCCCTTGGAAAATGCCTAACCTGTCCAAGTGTCTTGCCATTGATTGTTAACTGTGTACTCCACATGCTCATTGCTTTTTTAATAAATATCTGAATGTTTTTGCTGACACCAGTTGTTTCTAAACATTTTAGTATCCATGTGTGAGGCAATGAATCAAAGGCTTTCTTGTAGTCAATCCATGCAATACTTAAGATTTCTTTTTCTTCTCTTGCAGTTTTCTAAAATCATTTTGTCAATCAGCAGCTGGTCTTTTGTGCCACTGGTGTTTGGACAATTTCCTTTCTGTTCAACTGGAAGCCGTTTGTTAGTTAATAAATGTTGCATCACTTCATCTGTTATTATTCCAGTTAATAATTTGAACATGATTGGCAGACAGGTTATCGGTCTATAATTACTTGGAAGTGCACCTTTTGTTGGGTCATTCATTATGAGATGAGTTTTCCCAGTTGTTAGCCATTGTTCAATATCACCTCCTTGCAAAATGTGATTGAACTGTTTTGATAGTTGTTTATGAAGGCTTGTTAGGTGTTTAAGCCAAAAGCCATGCAGTTCATCGTCGCCTGGAGCAGTCCAATTTTTAATTTTCTTTGCTCTTTCACTTATTAATTCTGGTGTTATTATTAGATCTTGCATTTGTTGGTTACATCTTTTGACTTCTTTCATCCAGCCTGCTTTTTTATTATAATCTATTGGATTGTCATATAATTTCCCCCAGAATTGCACTGTTTCTTCTTTATTTGGTGTTTCTATGTTTCTTGCAGTTTCTCCTTCTATGCTTTGATAGAAACATCTTTGATTCGACTGGAATTGGAGATTCTGCCTGTGTTGTGTAATTCTGGCTTTGTATCTGCTAATCTTCTTTGACACTGCTGTTATTTGCTGCTTTATTATTTCCAGGACTTCTCTAATTTTCCTTGAATCGAGGTGGTATTTTTGGATCAGATACTGTTTGGTCTTTTCTTCAGCTTCTTGTCTTTCATATCTTTCAATTTACTAGCATCTGATCTAAGCCTGGAGATTTTATTTTCTAATCTAATCTTCCATTTAGGTGATGTACCACTTCCCTTTTTTACAGGTCCACTGATCTTATATCCGAGCTGCACTGTACATTAGTTGGTTTGTTTCTTGCAAATTATTGGTTGTTATTTCTGCAAGTGAAGCATTGACATCTTTTAATGCCTGAGCAAGTTGTTTTTTGGCAACTGTTTTTAGCGCTGGAAGTTTAACCCTGGTGGTTGTTTGGTTCATGTGCTCAGTTATTTTTTGCTTTAGTTCTTGTTGCTTTTCTGTTAAACGGCATTCGGGTTTTTGAGGTGAAGGCAAAGGGGAGCTTAACTGGTTTTGATTTTGAAACAGTTCAGCAACAGTGGCATCCTCTGTTTCCAACACCTCCTCCACCTGTGCCTGAGCAACTTCTTCAGTTGGTGGTAATTCTTCTTCCATATCTTGAGCCTGTGTTGCTCTTTGCAGTTCTTCCAGCTCAACTCCTGTGAATACTTTATTTCTTATTATGAATCTTCTCTGGTCTTGTAGCCTTTGTTCTGTTATTTCTGTATCTGGATGCTTCTCTTTCCAAATTCGTACATTCTTTTTTAATAATAATAATAATAATAATAATAATAATAATAATAATAATAATTCAATTTCTATACTGCCCTTCCAAAAATGGCTCAGGGCGGTTTACAAAGAGAAATAACAAATAAGATGGCTCCCTGTCCCCAAAGGGCTCACATTCTAAAAAGAAACATAAGACACACACCAGCAACAGTCACTGGAAGTACTGTGCTGGGGGTGGATAGGGCCAGTTACTCTCCCCCTGCTAAATAAAGAGAATCACCACGGTAAAAGGTGCCTCTTTGCCCAGTTAGCAGGGTAACCTCTTCTAGTTGGACTAGACATGTAATAGCAGATCATTATTTCCTTGTTGGCATTTTTCATATATTTTTTTCCGGTTAAGCAACGTTTCTTCCAGTAACTTTGCAGTCTGAAGATCCTGAGTCCTGTTGCCCACTTGCCACCATATGTCCAGGGACTCCAGCACCTAGCGCGGTCCTTGTTGACCCGGGAGACGGTTAACAGATTTATTAAAGTTACATCTCACCATATTGTTGATGGGAGAGGCACTCTTTGTCTGGCTTCTCTAGTGAGACCTGTCCAGTATGGTTGGACCTCTGGCATAGCTCTCACTTTCCTCAGACCACGCAAGCCCCACAACCACGCCAAGGTAGTGCCTCACTGGGGGATGATGATGATGATGATGATGATGATTAATAATTCGATTTCTATACCACCCTTCCACAAATGGCTCAGGGTGGTTTACACAGAGAAATAATAAATAAATAAGATGGCTCCCTGTCCCCAAAGGGCTCACATTCTAAAAAAAAACCCCACAAGATAGACACCAGCAACAGTCACTGGAGGTACTGTGCTGGGGGTGGATAGGGCCAGTTACTCTTCCCCTGCTAAATAAAGAGGATCACCACAGTAAAAGGTGCCTCTTTGCCCAGTTCGCAGGGAATAATGCCAATGAAACGAATGACCTTCATGGGAATAAGATGTGACTTCTTGAAATTGTCTTGGAGGCCAAGATCCCTCAATAAGTGCATTGTTACACAGAGATTGTCCAGTAGCAGATTTCTTTGGAATCTGCTGTCAAGAGTCAGTTGTCCAAGTATGGCAGAACTTGAACACCTGACTCCTGCAGGTAACCCACTACCACGGCCATGCATTTCGTGAAAATGCGAGCAGCAGATGCGAGGCCGAAAGGAAGGGCTCTGAACTGGTATCCCATCTGTCCCACCTGGAAGTGGAAGAATTTGCAGTGTTGAGGATTAATGGTGATATGATAACAGGCATTCTTTAGGTTGATGGAGGCAAACCACATGTCCCTTTGGTGGAATGTAAGGATATCCTTTACTATAAGCATACAGAATTTCTTGTAACAAAGGTGAGTATTTAACTCTCAAAGGTCGAGGGCCACTGTGTGAAACAGAATGCTGGGCTAGATGGGCCTTGGGCCTGATCCAGCAGGGCTGTTCTTATGAGGACAAGATGGAGTTCTCCATTGTGCTTGGGGACTGCCAAAAAAGGGGAATAGAAACTGGGTACCCCTTCACAAGCCACCAGTTCCATAGCATCCTTTTCCAAGAGAGCAGTCACCTCTCCGGCCAGTGGGGTTATGGATTTGGTAGGTTGCACCTGGAATGGTAAGGCAGGGATGACTTTGAACTCCAGAGCATAGTCCACATGGATGATGATGATAACCCACTGGTTGGAGGTGATAGCATCCCAGCAGGACAGATAGGGGCAAAGGGAGGAGGCATGTGTTGGGGGTGCATCCGGGAGTGTCAGGCACATTTAGTGTAGGAGTCTGTTTTGGGCCTCAACTGGGTCTGCTTCTGAGGCTTAAAATGCTGGTATTGCTTTTTGTAAGACCCTTGTCAGTTTCTCTGAAAGGAAGATTCAATCTGCTGGGAATAAGAAGAAGCTCTAGACATGGAAGGTCTCATCCAACGGTATTGCCTTGACGTTTTATTCAAGGAAGTCTGCAGGCTAATGGAATGAGCGGTATTCCTGAGCTTCTGGACCTTTTTGAAAGTTTCATCTGTGGTAGGCCCAAAAAAGGCTTCCCCATCAAATGGTAGACCTTCAATTCTTGTATTAGCCTCTGAGGTCAGTCCTGATGAGTGCAGCCCGGCATGTCTGCAAAGGGCCACTGAAGAGGCCATTGACCTTGCCACGCAAATCAGCCTGATGCAGGGAAGAATATAGCTGTTGTTTAGGCAAATAAGTAGCCTCCCCACGAATTACCTGAGCAAGCTTTCTCTGTTCGTTGGCTAGCATGCCCAAGTGAGAGCCTATCTCTTCCCACATGAAAAGGTTGTACCTGCCCATGCATGCCTCGTAGTTTGACATTTTCAGCTGCAACATAGTGGTAGAATAAATGTGTCGGCTGATGGAATCCAACTTCCTACCCTCCATTGTCCACCAGTGCAGAGAGGGCTCTGTGTCTCGCGCGAGACTGGGCTGCTTCCACCATAACAGAATTCGACACTGGATGGCAAAGCAGGAATGGGCAGTCATCATACTGAATCTTGTATAAGCTCTCGATCTTCTTTGATGTGGGATGATTAGCAGAGGGTTTAGATCAAGGCTCCCTGGTTACATTCAGCAAGGGCTTAAATACTGGGAGAGCAACAGGTGTGTGTGCCTCCGAGTCAACCACCCCCCAAATCGGATCCACATCTGGTTTATCCAGTTGTTTGATCTTCAGACCCAGGGATGTTGCCATCCTTTGGACCTGCTCAGAGCAAGAGCGAAGGTCTTCAACAGAGGAATTGGGGTCTGGAACATCCCCTAATGGTACAGAATGGTCGCTGGATTGTGAGTCATCAGATTCAGGTACCGAATCTGGGACAAGATCCAATGTGGGAGACTCAGGTGGGGTCTCAGGTGCAGGTGGCTCCTGTGGTTCTGGTTGAGAAGGCAATACCTGAGACACTGGCCAAGTAGGCAGCAAGGGGTGAATAGGAGTAGTGGGTGGCAACGGAGCTCTCGGTTTCAAAGGAACTGTCACCGTCATCGGATTTTGGGGAGGTGGGACTGAACTGTTGATGTCCTCACCCCGATGCGTGTCAGGGCATGGCCTCCTTGGCTTGTGATGGCATCTGGCTGCAGACGAACTTGCATTCATTCAGCATTCAAAGTTTATTACGGTCTATGACCAGCACAACAAAGGGGGAAAATACAATTACAATATAAATAATTTTTTTAAAAAGTCAACAGTCTAACCCATCAACAATGTTATAACTGAAAGGTTATACAGCAGCACTAGGACTGTTAATTAAAAACTGGCGAATTTGAATGATTCATAGTATAGCCCCTTCAATCCCAGGGTCAGTCTCTGGGATAAGCATGATGAGAGCTGCCATAGTGCGGGTCATGATAGTGCTCCAAAGGCGGGGACGAATGATGGTACCAAGAGTAGTAGCCATCCCTGGTTCCATGTCGCCTCTCTTCATATGGATCCCAGAAATCATCCCAGTATGACCGGTACCGAGGATAGTAGGCATTTGGCTCATATGGGTCAGGGCCATATGGGTTGGACCCATAGGAGTCTGAGTGATCAGGCTGAGTATCATACCCCGATGAGCTATGCAGAGGGTAGTTAGACTCGTGTCTGGAGTCCTTAACAGGGACAGGTAACACTAGTTCTGGGTCAGGGTCCTGAAGGGTTATGGGCTCTGATGGAACCTGTTTCATCACTTTCTTCTTCTTTTTTGGTACAACAGGCGGACCCTGGTCCAGTAGATGGGCAGGGTGCTTTGAAGGGGACATAGGGGCATCTCCTGGTTGCAGCGCGTTTTTCTTTTTCTTGGAGGGTTCACCACCCTAAGAACCCTAAGAAAGCTTAGTGATCTGCAGGTGCACCGGGGAGACTTTCTTAGGCATGCCTCCTGCCCCTTTGCTCTGAACTATCGCCAATTGAACCAATTGGATATTGCCAATTGGACAGAGCGTTCGGTACAAAAGGGGCTGGTACTGAAGAAGGCAGCAGTACCAAGAGCCCTTTCACTCCCAAGTCTAGCCCTAGCCCTGGACCCCCACCTTGGGACAGGTCTCAATCACGTGGGTGGGTGTCTTCTGAGGTACTAGGTACCAAAGCCATAGCAGGAGCAAGCACCGTCTCCCTAAGAAGGGAGTGTAGGTGCAATTCTTACAGGCATGCTTAGACAGATTGCAACAGAAAATACAGGCTTCAACTCTATGAGATTTGCCGAGGCAGGTCAAGCAGAGCAAGTGGCAATGGTATCTTAGCGTTGCAGATTTGTGCAGCATTTAAAAATCTATCTACCGGCCATGCAGGAATGACCAGTCCGGGGAAAGGTGGGTGGCTCCGAATTCCCCACAGGAAAATATTAAGAGCGAAAGAGTGGCTGCAAAACATGGTTCATTCCATCACATTCTCCTCACGCGTCTTTTTTCTTTTATTTTCTTTTTACATTATTCCAGGATAATGGATGAGCACTGCCCCTGAATCAAAAGAAAAATTGGTGAAAGGAGGGGTAGTCACTGGAGAAGACTACCCTGAAAAATTCTGAGGGGAGGGAATGAATGAAAAATGGCAGTGAAAAAAGGCAGGAACGAGGCGGCGGGGGGTGGGGGGGAAACCCATGCAATAAAACAAGACACAAAAGGTGAAAGGCTAGAGGAATAATTGAGAAGTGGAGGCAGAATAAAAGGAGTGTCAAATTAAGAGTAGAAAGGAGAAAAAGAATTATTCAGACACTTATTCGATCAAGCAGAGCAAGAGAGCACTGAAGATGCTGCTGATCCTACGGCAGACAACGAAAAACTGAACTGAGGGGGAACAGGTGTAAGGCTGGAGGGGTGGAGCTACTACCCAAACCAGGAAGAGCTTGAGAATTCTGCAGACTTCTCCTGCACAGGTGGGGAGCCCATGGGTAATGGACAGAGACCATGCCAAAGAACCTAACCCCCCGCCCCCGAATTCCCATTGACTCATTGTCTCGTTATCCACGGTTTAGTTATCCATGGTTGTAGGCAAGACGGAACCCCCCGGATATCAAGGGCCAGCTCTATAGTAATTATACTGTAAATGATTTTTCATCTTAACGTTTTAAGGCTTTAGGAAGGTAAGTTGATTAAGTTTTAGAACAGTGAATGGACAAGCCATATTAAGACTCTTTGTTGTACAGGTTTCTATACATATGGGCTGACATCAAGACTAACACGGCACAATTGTTAGGGACATGTTTTTGAAAGGCATAGATGGCAGGGAAAATCAGCAAAATTTTCCTTGCCTCCATAATGCCAGTGCAACATTAGTCTGGATTTCAGTCATATACAGTGGTCCCTCGACTTACGAAGTACTCGACATCCGAAGATTTTGACTTACGAACGACAAAAAATACCGGAAGTCGTTGCCGGTTTAGATGCGGCTTCCTCGACCTACGAATTTTTAGATGCGGTTTCCTCGACTTACGAATGTTTCCGGACCTCCGTGGATGCGCTTTTCGACTTACAAAAATTTCGACCTATGAACGTGCGTTCGGAACGGATTATCTTCATAAGTCGAGGGACCACTGTACATGTTTTTGCATGAATGGCTGTATGTGTTTATTTTAAAAATTAATCTAGGTACAGACACTCTCAAATGTATAGTACAGATACGAAATACACTGCTGTATGTTGAACATTTGGTTTGGCAGTCTGGAGTTCAGGCCAGTTTGGCGGCAGGGGGCAGGGTTACCTTTAAGGAGCAGGGAGGGTGCTCATCCTCCCCGCATTTCCCCTGCTGACGCTGTCTCCAAACAGCTGGCGTGAAGTGGCAGTGTACCTCTGTGATGCCTCGGTCAGCGTTGGACCAGAAGTGGCCGGAAATATGGCGGGAGTGTGGGGGGGGGGTGCAAGCACCCTCCATGCTCCTTAAAAGGTAAACCCGCACCCCCACTGCCGAACTGGCCAAGCACCAGTTCATGCACATCCCTTGTATATACACGGATCATATGTATGTTGAAACATCACTTATTATTTGGACTATCGAGAGCTTAGCAGTTGTGTAGATCTAGTTGGACCATATCATTTCAGATCGCAGGTGGGGATCAGATGCTGGATTCCATTCTGTCCCTTTTCAGGCTTTCTCAGTGGTTTTAAAACATTTTATCTTCAGGGAACATTTTCCTGATTGACTTATTTGCTAGGAAATCCCTAGATATTGGCAGAGGGTACTGGGACATGACACATTCAAGTTGCTCCCACAGTTGCCCCATATTAATAGAGTATGTGCCTTAAACTCCCCAGCTGTTTATTTCCAAGATACTTTTCCGGAGCAGTGTTCTTCCATGGGAAGGACTGACAACCTCTCCATCTTCCACAATGACATATTGGGTCTGTATATAGCTGCCTCTGCCCCTCTCAGTAGTGAGTTACCCACCACTATCACAAGTGTCCTCCTCCTTGGGGCAGAGGTGGGTTCCTACCATCTGTGGGAGACTGAGAATCTTCCTACTTGTTCCATGGAAGCTGGATGGGAATCTTTGTCGATATGGCTGTGAATCACCTTCCATAGAAATAGCCTGGTATCAGTTGTTCATTGCCAGTGGCACAGAATATCTTCTGGTCTTCCTGCTTATTCCTAGCAGATGAAAGCACAGCTTTGCTATATCTCTGGAAGTTACTAGCTACAGCATTAGGGGTGTGGACAAAATGGATTTTGCATTTTTGTTTCAAGCTCAAAACAAAACAAAATGCAGACGGCTGAAATGTTTTGTTAAAACAACGGTTAAGCTGGTTGTTTCAACCAAATAAAACTTGAAAATTTTTGAGTGTTTCGGCCATAGTGCCAAAAAGAGTGCCCCGCTCTGTTGCCAGATTTGGCTTTTTAAAAGCCAAATTCTGGGTTACGGCTCATTTGACCCACGAGTATACCCCTTAGGTTCTGGCATCGATGCGAACTGCACCGTGTACTCACAGATAAGTTTGAGGGTCAACTCATGAGTAAAGGGTACTCATGCATGTTTTTGGAGCATGAGTTAAACTGAAAGCATCTTAACTTTCAGTTGAAACCAAAAGTTTTTAATGACTGAATTTGCAGCCTTTTAAAAAGGAAAATCTCACTGCACACTGTAGAAAATAGAAGTATAACATGGTGCTTACCCATACTGGCTAAGTGCAGTCTCCGTATTCAGAGGCAGTATACCTCTGATCTAGATCTACCTCTGATCTATGTTTAAAGGCAGTTTGACACTGCCTTGTGTGTTTTTGCAAGACCCCCTGCCATCTTGTTGCCATGTCATATTTCCGCCTAAGCCCAATTACCACCTCATCGCATCCTGCATGCCCTGACAAGGCTCCTTGCCTTGTCAGCGAAGGGAGAAAAATAGAAGCTCATAAAAGGATAGGGAGGGGAAAATAAAATCTGTTTTACTCTAGAAGTGCCAGAGTGCACTTCTTTGCGCTCCATATCAAACAGTATGTTCAGAACCAGGAAGTAACTTGCCAGGACTTGCCCCCACTTAGCTCTTGCTTCAAAAGGCTACAATTGTCAATCGTTGATTCATCCTGTTATTATTGGGACTTCAGAGACCAACAACTCAGGAAATATTGCAGCAATTTCCCCAAAACATTTATGCTCCAGCTGTACCTTAATTTTAAAGAAGATTCAAATGGACTTTATTAAAATAAAAAAGATATGTTATCTGAAACATATTGACCCCCTCTTTTTAGGAGCTGGTAGTTAAAATGCTCTATCAGCCATTTTTCAACAGTTCTGCACCAAATTTGGAGGGGTGGTGTCTCTTGTCACCTAGTTGATATTGCAATCAAGTAGATTTGACAGTTTTGATTTTTATGACCAATAGAATGTTCAGGGCTTATAACGGTAGAATGCTGAAATAACTCCTTATCTTAACTATACTGGCACTACTGTGCCTGTATAATTCTTTGTGCCATTAAAAAACTATGATTATTAACAGTGAAAAGAAACAGATGTACAGGTGGGCCTCATTATCCATGGTTCCAACAAACCGCGGTTTCGCACATCCACAGTGAGGTCCTAGAGACCTGGTTTCCATATGACTGCAGGTGCAAAAATAGGCAATTTTCACCTATACGTGTATAGGGCCACTAGAAATGACTTCCAGAGTCATTTCCAATCTTGAGGCAGTGTGGAGCCATTTTATGGCGTGTGTGTGTGTGTGTGTTTGTGTGTGTACACACACGAATGCCCGTTATTTTTTGCTAAAATTGGAGCAAATTTTGCAGGAACCTAACCCCTAGATTCCCATAGGGGTAAAGTTCCGTTATTCGCAATTTCCATATGCGCATCTATAGGCGAGAATACAACCCCTGCGAATAATGAGGGCCACCTGTATTTTGTTAGTAATGTGATAGCTTCATGTATTTGTCAAAGTGCTATGCCACGCCATGTTAAAGCAGTGACCATTTTTATTTCGTTATTTTCAAAACCTTTTCCTAAGTAATGCTATCTAGTTTTTTTTATTATGTTCAATACATCACTTGAATTAATAGAAACCAAACAGATTTTATTTATTTTGCAATTGCTTTGATGTGAAATCAGATTTGTACTGAACTGTGTTTTTTCTGTATAAAAGAGGATTCAGTCATAGTCCTTGTCTGCAGTTTAAAGGTTTACCACCACCATGAGAACTAGGGCTTCAACCTTTCTGTCTATATAAACATCCTCCAGTGTTCTTTTGGAGCATGCTTTTTGCAAGAGCACATGGGCCCTATATGAAACTTCAGTCAGCCTGGCATGTACAGTTTCTTAGAACGCAAATGTTCCTAGTTTGCTCAGCTCAATAACATGTTTCAGTCAAGTCAGAAATGCATGAACAAGTAATATCTATCACAACAAAGGAGCAAACTGTACAAACCTGTAAATATTCAGTAAAAAAGGATCCCATCTCAGTTTTCAGTAGCTGCCTGTTCCAAATAGAATAAAAAGATCCATATTATCATCACATTGTACTGTATATGTACTGTAATGAAATAGGTTTTTGGCTTACTCTGGTCATGCCAGAGTAAATTTGTACAATGTTTTGTACAAAATTATACTGCATATTAGAAGCATGATCTTTATGCATTATTTTTAGCAGTAATTAAAATTTCTAAAGTAAGATTTTTATATGAGTCAGTTCTCAACAATGTAAAACAATGTTGGTGTCTCCACTTCACTTTTCAAAACAAAAAACAACAACCAAAACCCTGATGTAAAAAGTGGATTTTTTACCCTGGATATAAATCAGGTTATACTCTAACACTCAATGAAAAACCCAAATTGTGTGTGAAGTGTTCCCCAGTAGCTCACAGGGACTTCAGGGTAAATCTGGCTGATATGTGAATGCACACCCTCCATTCTGGAGGAGATATGAGCTAAAAATCCTGTGTGAAAAATGCCCTGGTTGTGTTCAGGACTATTCTCCACACCAGTCAGCATTAAGTCTCCAGATAGTCTCTCTCTGTTCTTCAGCAAACATTTGTGCTTTGTCTCCTCCATTTTGGGGAGCAAAGTATGGAAGTTAATTGCTGGAAGGGAGAGAGGGTGCATGAGAATGAGGAAAACTAATCACTACAATGCCTGCTGCTTGCCTCTAGGTGGTGTGTCACTGAACATCCAGGGGAGGAGAGATGATTTTGTGGTAGCAAGCATGACTTGTCCCCTTAGCTAAGCAGGGTCCACCCTGGTTGCATTTGAATGGAAGACTTGATGTGTGAGCACTGTAAGATATTCCCCTAAGGGGATGGAGCCACTCTGGGAAGAGCAGAAGGTTCCAAGTTCCTTCCCTGGCTTCTCCAAGATAGGGCTGGGAGAGATTCCTGCCTGCAAACTTTGAGAAGCTGCTGCCAGTCTGTGCAGACAATACTGAGCGAGAAGGACCCATGGTCTGACTCAGTATATGGCAGCTTCCTATGTTCCTATGTTTGCAGCAGCAGTCTCTCTGGTTGTGCTTGCTGGCTGGCGCTCTCTCTCTCTCTCTCTCTCTCTCTCTCTCTCTCTCTCTCTCGCATGAGTGTTCATTTTTTCAGAGCATGCATGTTCAACAGGGAAAACCAGCAAAAGGGAGAGCCAGCACAGCCGGAGAGACCTCTGCCACAGATCCTGGATGTCCACTGCCTGCTACAGCAAAGAGCAACACTGCAGCCCAAGGGAGCCAGTGAGCATTGTTACAGCTGGTCTTCCTAGCAGTATGAGTGCCATTCAAAATCATTTCATTTGCTGCTTTTGTCACTTGTGCCATAAGTTGCTGCCCCTGTTTTAGGATAACCAAGAAACAACACCTAGGATGAAGTTGTGCAGGTGAACAAGAGATGGCGTTATATAAGACCATATTAAAAGTTCTGTTGGTTCCGGCTGATAGTTCATCAAGTCCCTTTTCTAGCAGTGACTGGCCAGATGCTTCTGGAAGACCAACAGAGCATGAAGGCAACCTCTCCCCAGTTGTATATCCCCATCAATCTGGTATTCAAAAAACAGGTTGCTTATCTCTAACTTATGATCTCCGTGGGGATCCATGGTCACTCACAATTGGATCTTCCGCACCTGCACAGTAGGCCCGTGAAAGAATCTTTAGTTCCATTTAGGTGATCTGGCCCTTTAAGGTATAGTGATATCAGAGCCTTCAAAAGGACCTACAGAATCAGCAGTCAAGCATCTCCCTCTTCGGTTCCTGAAACTACCGCTGCAAAGAGACTGACAACATCCAGAGGTAGAAGAAGACAGCGAGTTCACTGACCCGCCTCACCAATATGATGGCAACTAGGAAGGCAGTCTTCAGGCATAGCAGCCATGGGAGACAACAGTAAAGGTCGCCCTGAGCCTCTGTAAGCGTGGACAGCACCAGCGAAAGGCCCCAAGGCTCAATGGGTGCCCGCACCAGATGGTATAGGTTATTAACCCCTTTTAGAAAGTGTTTAGAGTCAGGATAGACAAAGATGGATTTGCCATCCCAGCCCTAGTGGTGTGCTGAAATGATGGCGAGGTAAGCTTTAATGGAGGTGTTAAAAAGTTCCAGTCCTTTGAGATAGGGGAGGTAGAGGAGTATCTGCCATATTGAGGCCTTGAGAGAATGCTTTAAAGGCTAGGAGAACAGACAGGAGCTCTAAAAGGTTATTATGGAGTTCCTGCTGCTCAGGAACTCCACAGGCCTCACAATTTCATAGTCTCACAATGAGCACCCCAACCCTGCATAGAAGCATCGGTAGTGACCGATACCATAGGGTTTAGCATTTGAAAAGGCATTCCTTGCGTCAGGCAGTCAGGCTGAGACCACCAAAGTATGTCTTGTAGGATATTATCTGGGACAACTAACCACTTGTTCTGGCTGTCTAGATTCAGCCAGACGACAGACAGCAGCCAGAGCTAGAGCCTCCTCACCCTCAAGTGTGCATTCGCCACAGTCATACATGAAGCCATCAGGCCCAACAAGCTCTGGATGGAACAAGCCCATTGCCCAGGGGCTGACTGGAAGGTGACCACCATGGAGGAGATGGCCTGGATGCGTTCTGCAGGTAAGTATGAATGTTTCTCACCAGCATCCAGGATCATACTGATGTACTGGAGGGCACACTGGGCGGGGGGGGGGGGGGTCGGGTCAAGACTAATTTTTTTAGATTGACACTGAGCCCCAGATCTGCCAGAAGACAGCTGTAGGTTGAATAATAGAGTTGATTTCTCCCTTGCTGTAAAAAGCCAGTCATCAAGATAAGGAAAGACAGATACATCTTGAACACAGAGATAGGCAATGACAGCCACCATGCACTGGTGCACCTTTTCACAAAGGCCGGACGGGAGCACCTTGTACTGGTAGGCCTGAGTGCCCAGACAAAAGTGCAAGAACTAGTGGCGCTGAGGACATATAGAGATGTGAAAGTAAGCATCCTTTAAGTCTAAAGATGCAAATCACTCCTCCTCCCAGAGCAGTGGCAATATTGACTGTAAAGAAATCATGCAGAATTTGGAGGTCCGGACAAATTTGTTCAGTTCTCTCAGTTCCAGGATGGGGCGGAGCCACAATCATGTTTAGGGACCTGGAAGTATCTGGAATAGAACCAAGTGTGCATGGGGGAAGGTGGAACTGGTTCTATGGCATCCTTTTGGAGCAGCGAAAACACCTCTTCTTCAAGGATAGGAGTTGCGTGGGTGTATTTTATGCCTACATGGGTGGGTACAGAGTCAAATTCAATAGCCTAGCCGTTGGTCACTATGCATAACACCCAGGAGTCTGCTGTTACTTAATGCCAAGAAGGTAGGAAAGGGGCGAGATGGATGCCAGCTGAAGAAACAGGGAGAGATACTTCCAGGTCCAAAACATTAAAACGACTGCTTTGGTTGTTCTTGAGATTTGGCTTTTTGTTGGCCCTTCTGACACTGATGGCCACCTGAAATATTACTTAGATCCACCATGGTAACATCCTCTATTTTGGGAAGGCTGAGGTTGGTACCTCTGTTTGAAAGTAGGACAATACCGCTGATGGTAAGACGAAGATAACCGGGACTGTGAGAAGGTCTTAGCAGTATAGAGCAATTTCTTTAGTTTTTCCATTGTGTCGTAAATGTCCTTTGAGAATAATCCTTCACCATCAAATGGGAGATTCTCAGTCTTTCCCTTTTTCTTGGCTCCAGATGTGTAGATCAGAGCCAGGCATGACAACAAAGTACAATGGATCCTGCCAGTACTTTCAACTCTGTCTCGATCAGGTGTTTGGCCATGCTTAGTTGTTGTCTCATGAAATCCACTGATTTCAAGAGGGTAGAAAGGAACCTGCCCTTAAAGGGCTCATGCAGAGCATTCTTCATCTTTAATGTTGTCCCATAGAGATTGTTGGTATTTGGCCATACAGGTCAGGTAGTTCGCTACCTTGACTGAAAGGCATCTTGAAGAATAAAACCTCCGTGCCATGGAGTCCAGCTTATGGCCTTCTTTATCTTCTGGGGCCGAGTGTTTCTGCATGGATTTGGATTGCAACACACAGTCCACCACTAGGGAGTTCGGTGCTGAGTGTTTGAAAAGGAAAGGGCAGGAGGCCTCCTGGACCTGATACAGGTACTCTAGTTTCTTACAGGAAGAGTAGGTGTTACCGGGGCAGACCAAGCCAAACAGTAGTATTAGAAGAGCAGGGGGATGAGCCACAGACATGGTAGATAGGTAACTGTACACAAGGTCCATGACCATAACCTCCAGTGGGGGAATCTCAAGGAGCAAGACCCTAGCCATTTCTTGAACTTGTACCCAATAGGATTTGGTTTCCTTGGATGGGGAGTTCGATGGTCAATTGCCAACATTATCATCGGGCGAGGTCCCCAGATGCACCTCTGACACATCAGAGTCAGGATCAGAGAAGTACGAGGACCCCCACATCGGAGTCAGGGTCCTCAGAAGAAGGATCCCTAGAAGCAGGCTGCAAGGGGAAAGACAGTGATGCCGGCACAGACGGAGGGCACATTGGCCCAGCATTCACTGGAGGAGTAGGTGTTAAGGGATGAGCCGGAATGAAGGGTAACTCAGGAGCAGGCAGCATCGGCAGCACTGCTGTGGGTGGCAGAGCCCTGGGCAGTGGAGTGGAGGGCCTCGAAGGCATAGGCGGTACAGCAGGCTTTTTGAAAGGATCCGAGGGAGGGATATTCAGTGGATCCAGCAAACCTCCCCTGAGACTCATGGTCTTCCAGAGTTTGTACTCCTCAAAATCATAAGGCAAAACTGGTGAGCTATATAGAGAACGGGCCCGAAAGCATTCTCTAATTCTGAGGTGTGATGAATCAAAGCCCCCTGGGGAGCTGTAATAGTCTAGAGGGTTGTGAGGAGCATGGGAAGCTGAGAAATGAAAACACTCCTTCCAGGGTAAAACCGAAGGACACTGTGGCGTATATGTGTACAAGCCACCAGTCAGCATCTTAGATATTGGCATGGGTGATTCAGGTTCCTCGGTGTCAAGTCCTTGTGACAGGGTGAACCCTTTAAAGGTAGAGCCTGATGGAGTCAAATTCGCAGATCCCAAGAGGCATTCCAGCTCCTGATACAGCAGGCTTTGGAGTGCCGGGGAATCCAAGGAAGGTGTCACTGGATGCTCAGGTGATCGATGAGAGAGTGACTGAACCGGTGTTGATGTTTGAGAAATGACTATGAGTGAAGACAAGCAGGAGAAAGACAATGTGGATCCGAAATCGTTACCAGCATCGACGTCTTTATGGAGGTTGAGGGTGTTGATGACGCCAAAGGCAAACCACAAGCTGGCGCCAATGAAGTGTGTGGCATCAATGTCAATTATGTTGAATGTCTCCGCACTGAGGGTAGATGAGTTTATGTCAGTGGAGTCTGTGTCAAGCATGCTGGCGCCATGGGTCGGGATCCCATTGACCCTGAAGGAGAGGAGCTTGGGCGTCCTGGACTCAACAAAGTCAATGAAGCAGTCATCAAAGACAAGAGTCGAAGGGAGAATGATGTTGCAGGTTGAGCCGAAGCAGGAGAGGGCATTCTTGTTGATGGCACAGTTGGTACTCTCAGCACTGAGCCCAACACCAAGCCTGACTTAGCACCAAATTTGCCATGGTTGACACCCCTGAGGAAGCATGTTTTTCCTTCTTTTTGTGGGGCTCTCCTGATGAAGAACGGTGGCAATCATGTTTATGCTTAAGCCATTCACACCCTCTTTCCATGGGTTTCATAAAAGTGCCAGTTGAGCCCAAGGGCATGGATGCTGATGGTGCGGGCGCTGAGGTCAATATCAATGACCTGCTAGATGCTGTGGTTTTTGGCAGTGATGGCCAGCTCAGGCTCGGCGTCCCCAGGTGAAGAATATTTTCATACAGAGACGCCTTCAGACAAAGTTCTTGGCTTAGTCGTGTCTTCTTCTTAAAAGACAGACAGATCTTACAGGCACTAGTGTTGTGGGAATCCCCCAGAAATTAGGCAGTCAGCATGCCCATCTGAGGAAGGCATAGTATCTTTACAGGTTGCATAGTGTTTAAAGCTAAGTCCAAGTACGGTCCAAGTCAGCCAAAAAAATATTAAAAAATCAGAGATAGAATGCCTAAGCCGAAGGGAGCCAAGTCCAGAAACAGTCCGAGGTCAGAATATCCAAGTTGAGAAACAGTCCAGAGTATTAAGCAGAAAGAATAGTCAAGAAAAGTCTGAGTCAAAAGTCCAAATATCAAAAAAGTTTCTAAACCTCTTACAGGAACAAGGGAAAACAGGAGCAGATCCTTCTCGAGGCAGCACGAGCAGCAAACGAGAAGGAACTGAAGAGGAAGGTGATAGACTGCCGGTTCTATAGGCATCCCTTGAAGGCTCTGATATCACTACGCCTTAAAGGGCCAGAGTGTCTAAACAGAGCTAAAGATTCTTCCATGGGCCTACTGCACAGGCGCAAAAGACCCAGTTGTGAGGGACCATGGATCCCTACAGAGATATCGTTCCTTGTGTTCATTCTGAATCTACAGCCAATACACTTTAATGAGTGATCCTGAGGTTTAGTATTACAATCAGTCATCCAAAAACCTTCAGTTTAAGATTACTTTACATTTCCATTTTCACTCATGCTCTAACAAGCATGCAAATTGCAAGTTAAGGTGCCCATCTTAACTTGCATGCCATATAAGCTGCAAAGACAGTACAGTTCTGTATATTATGCTGACCTCACAAATGAGGCTCCCAGCATCCAAACTTTACCTTGGTCTTTCAACTAGACATTGGGCTGGGGAGGGATGCATCCAGGCAGAAATGCAACCAGTGCACTTTCCATGATCACTTCCTGGAGGCCCCAATAAATTTCTGCCTGATGCATTTCTACAATGCACAGTGATTTTCAAAAATGCCACCTATACTAAATGTCCAGCAAGAAATTCATCAGGTCCCCAATCCAGCCACATCATTTCCTAAAAATACACCTGATGGATTTCTGTGTGATGCATTTCTGCAGGCACAGTTGTTCCTCCAAATGCTTTGTACTATAGTAAATACTAGCTGACCCCACACAGAGCATCTGTGCACTCTTTGGGGCCGGCGGTTACCTCCCCCCACCACTTCTGCCCGAGTCTCTGCTTCTGGGCCCAGCCACCTCTCCTCTCCACTGCCACTTCTGCACACACACACACTTTCTTTCCCCCTTCCTGGGCCTTGCTTCCACGGCCGGGCCCGCCACCTCTGGCCTCCATGGCTGGGCCACCGCCGCGGCAACCAATCCTCCTGGGTGCACCTCAGCCAAAGGCAGCATGTCCGCCGCCCAGCCAATCAGTTGGGCTCTGGGACGCACATTCCAAGGCACACCCAGGAGAATTAATATAACAGATTCAGGGAGGCTTTTCTTCACCAACTACCATTAGGCTGTTGCCAATACAAGAGCTTTCTTGACCCTCAATCTGAATGGAGGAAGGAGGAAAGATTGCTAGGTTAGGACACTTCCTGACTTTGTGGACTGTATTTAACTGTATTTCACCGCATGCCATTACAGAACAAGACGATGGAGAGCATTGCCTGATCGCATTAAAACATGCTGACACATTTCTTCCCCTAAAAGGACAAGAACATCTATTTTAAGGGTAGAGGTGAATATGTCTGTGAATTATGTGCCATCCTTTATTTGGCTTAATTTATTTGGCTTGGGAGGTCTTGGCGGGGGGGGGCACTGCACTGAGCCGAGTGCCTGGCCTTTTGCTCCTTCACTGGCTGGTGTCTGGTTCTCCAGTGAAGCCCCAGGTTGCTCTGACCACAACCTATAGTTAGGGTTGCTGAAGGGACACTTGGTCAGGCCACAGTTCAGACACTACATGATAGTCCATTGCTGATTACAGTGCTTTCTCTGGCACAGGGTTGAGCTGACTCCAGGGACAAGGAGGGAGAAACAAGCTTTGCAGATGGTTCTTTTCACAGAGGGATTCTGCGTTAAGATGAGCCATTGGCTGATACTAGTCTGTTTGTGGCAATAGTAATAAGCCAACTCCTGGCTGTCTGGATTCTGAGCATGTACACAATGTGCTGCCTGTTACAGAAAGCTCTGGAACGCTTCTTTGTCCTTTATCATGGCTGGTAGGAGAAGACCAGTAGTCACAGTGGTGAGACAACCAACCATAAACAGTAACTTTTTCACTGGAGGCTTTCTCCCTGCACAGTTACCCCAGCAACACTTGGTGGACAGATATCAAGAGCTGCTCATCATCCATGCACAACAGCCACTCCAATGTCATCACTTCCCCTGGTGAAAGATTATTTGAGGACTACAATTGAATCACTCAGAAATTCATCATAGGCACCTCTTTAAAGTAAACTGGAGAAGCCGCAGCTGTTAAATTTCTTCCTGGGTGCATCCCTCCCTTGCCCAATGTCCAGCTGAAAGACCCCTTAATTTGTATGTGGTAGCTGGGGTGCTTAAATGGCACAGGAATAGCACAGGTGTGACAGCTCCAACTGAGCTCCAAAAAATGAGAAATTTCAATTGCCCATGATGCTCACGTCATGAAGGCATGAGATCTGATGTCCAGTCTAAGCTATTGTACTGGCCTACAAAATAATAACCATGGAAACAGAATTTAGCTAGGTCTGCTGTGCTCCAATGCACTACCTGAGAAGGCTGGTGGCAACAGCAAAAGCTGAGGTTACAGCAATGTTTAAGAAGAATTTGGTAATGTGCCTATGAGCATATCATGAGTGTTGTTACCTCAGCAGGCTACAACTGCAATTAGTTCCAGAGCCCACTCTCCAGAGATTAAAACAGAAATGAATTCAGAGTCAATTAAAAGAAATCATAAACTATTAAATAATATTTTAAATCAACATGAACAAATTATTCACGTTTATTAATAACCCCCACTTTATTTTTGGTCATTTATTTGGCTTAGCTCTGAATGGGTTAGCTATGCCCTTGTTGCTCAATGTTTTCTCCCATCCAGTTTGTAGTCAGAGATGCCACCTCAATTTGCTTTGCTCTTGAACATAATCAAAATATATTTCGTTACTGCATCAAGTGTCACTAAGTTCCACTGATCAATTTGCAAAATAAATGGCAATGACTATGCAATCTTTTTCTGTTTGCAAACATGCTATTAATATACTATTAATATATCACTTTTCAGGTTTGAATAAAGTTCTTCTTAAATGATTGGAGGAATCAGATACTTTATTCAGCTGTCTCCAATTACTCCAGCTTTTGTTTCCAGTTTTGGCTGAGATATGAGGAACTGGTGTCAGTCTGGACAACTTTCTAGGACTGAAACTGCCTATTGAATCCAGCGCAGACTATCTGTGGACTACAGTTGAATAGGTGACATTTTGGGGAAGCACTGTGCCTTGTAGAGATGCATCAAACAAATGGGAGTTGTGGCTCAGCTAGCATCATAAACCTCTGGAAACCTTTGCACCATTTAAACACATGGCCCTAAAGCTATATGATAAGATTGCAGAGGAGAGCCTGGAAGAATTGAATGAACTTTGGATGTGTACATTTAGCATGTAGCATGATATACCAACGGCTCCTCAAAATGAAAGTAAGATTGCTTTTTCCAGGGAGAAAAGTGCTTTATTAGGAAGAATGGATCAACTGGAAAAAAGACTGTTGATGACTAATGAAGGAAGATCAGTGGGAAAGAAATGAAATAGGGCTCAGAAGTGAAACAGGGGCTAGGAGGGTATTTCTAGGGAGGAAATTCTATTTTTTAAAAGGGTGGGGGATTGATTGAAGGGGAGAGTGGAAAACATATCCTTCAAAAGAGACTTCCAGGGTGGATGCAATTTAACTCAGAACTCCTAACTGTGAGAATGGATATTTAGCAATGCTAACTGTGGAATGGGATTTTCAATTAGAATTGGTGATATAACCCCAGGACAGGGGCTGCTGAAGGCAAAATATGAGCTTCTAAATGCTGGTTATAAGGAATGTGACGAATATATTGAAACTTTAAATACTTGTATTATATCATTATTGAGTTGTGTTAAAACTCGTACACTTTTAAAGTCAAGTCTTTGTTTTGTGGTTATGGTTTCCCTTGTTTAACCTGCTACACAATATTATACTCTCAAACACAATTAAAGCCATCCCAATCAGCTTTCGTGGGATGGAAATAGGGACTGTCTATTGGCAAATCAAGACGGAGGGGAGGAGGTAAAAAAAAATACTGAAGGAAGGAAAAAAGATGGAAAAGAGGACAGTGCTTCAAACTGTATCTTTAAAAGTATCACAGAAGAGAACCTTTCAGCAGACGCGGCTTCTCCTTCTCTTGCATGATGACAATCTGCATCTGCTGAGATTCCTTCTTCTTTACACCTGTTGAAGATGCAGAAGCCCTGTCCTCTTTTTTATCCTGTCACCCTAAGATGGACAGTGGTTCCCATGTACGTATCTGTATTTATTGTGTACTTACTATTTCCTGTAACAGAGTTCCAGTGTCTGTACATATAAGTGTTGTTTTAATAATAAAATAATAACCTAAGATAGATACACAATTAAACGTTCTGAAGGCAGGAAGAACATAAATGATGGATTCCAGCTGAAATGCAGTTGGAATTGAGGATTCTTTTATTTCCACCCCCAAAGCCCAAAAGGTACTAGAGGAGTCCTTCCTGGGAGAGACATTTTCAAACCTCCGCTTCCTTTGAGGTGTTAATTAAACAACCAGGTTAGGGATATTTCCCTTTCCAAGGGAAAGCTAGGAAGAAATGGTGGGAGCAAAAAAGTAGAGGAATTTCAAATGTTGCATGAAAAGAGAAGAGTCAAGCTTTTCGGGGAGGGATGAAGAAAAATGTCAGTTTTTGAAAAAGGCTTTGGTAAGCAATGGGAAAGGTTGCATGGATTGAAACCTTAGAGAGCAAATGTGAAGATCTGTGAGAGGGCACAAGGGAAAGTAAATGTTTTAAATGGGAAAGACAATTTAGCAGTATTTGAGGAGCAAATAAATAAGGAGTAGTGGTAGTTGATTGTCAAGGGGATCCATTGTGGAGTTTTGAAGTGGGTTATAAGAATGAGAAAGTGGATTGGAAAATGGAAGGGGTACACAATCCTTGGGACACATTCTTATTGTTTTCTGGATTCAGAAGACAGTTCTTTTTATGCCCCTTTTCTCCTCCTTCTAATACAACATTAAGCCGCCCATCCCCATCCTTTACCAATCTGAGAGACTGACTGTGCTAAATTTACTGTCAGTTAACACTCTTGATTTTAATAGGACTTAGTAACATGCTAATTAAATGAATTGGTTGATAGAGCAAACTGTGAACTATTAACTTTGACTGCCAAGTGCTTTCATCTTAATTTCAGAGGCCACAGGACTCTCTCCCCACCACCCTTCCTTTTAACATTTTTGTCGCTAATTTGGGAGTGAAGCCTGGACATGATGTTACAAGAACCCTGAGGCAATGTAGTGCCCCTCATCTATTTTAACATCCTAAATCTATCCCACGCTGCCCTTTTTATTCCACACGATTCTTCTCTCTCAAGTGACTGTCTCCTCACCAGTGGTGTAGTCGCAATTTTTGAAGTGCAGGCACTCTGCAGGTCAGCCCCCATAGCCACGTCTATCCTGATGGCCATGTCCCACAACCATGCCCACCCCAAAGACCACACCCCCATGACCACATATCCCACTTGGATAGATGCAATAATTTGGGGGGTTCTGCTATGAAAAATTAAGGATATTTTCCTAATCCTACACAGCTTGAACCTCATGTGGTTATATGCTGCACATTGATCTTGACATTGCACAGAGTCATAGGAGAAACAAGAGGCATCTCCAGGTATAGCTAGGAAAGACCTCTGTCCTGCCTGAGACCCCAGAGAGACACTGCCAGTCAGTGCAGACAAAACTGAACTGAATAGATTAATAAGTATGACTTTCAAACATTTCATTGACAAAACATCTTCCACAAAGAAACAATTTTTCAACTATATCTATATCTATATCTGTCGCTAATCCCATGTGTGGCAGCTCTCATGAGATTTTGCGAGTGAGGGAAGGGGGAATGGAAGGCGAGCAGACAGTAAGAGAAAGTGGCGGCCAGGCTGGCCGGCCGCCAAGTTGCAAGAGGAAGCGACTGTCGGGGGAGAACAAACTGGGACTGAAGGGGCGGGGGGAGAGTTAGGGTCACAGATGCTCTGCACCAGGTCAGCTAGTACTATCTGAATTCCCTTATTGATAGACTTACCCCAAAAGGACACAGTTTAGACATATTTACAGAGGAAGATGGGTCTAGTACCAGCTCTTAAACATGATGGCTATGTTCAGAGGCAGTAAAGTAACAGTCATAATCTCAAGAGGCTTTCCTCATCCCCCCACTCCATTTCCTTCCATTTCTTTCTCCCCCCCCATTTTCTCCATTTCCTCCTCCCCTCTCTCTCTGTCCCCCCATTTCCTTCTCTCCCCCACCATTTCCCCCCCCCTCTCTCTCTCTGTTGAACCTCATCCTCTTGATTTTAGCCTGTATTAGAACCTGTTCAGATGAGATCAAATCTTGATTTTGTTTTCCAAGGTGTTAAGTATCCCTGCCCCCAAGCTTTGCATTATCTGCTAATTTGATAAGTAGTATATCTTATCAGTCTCTGGGCCAGTCACTTCTCTCTCAGCCTAACCTACTTCACAGGGTTGTTGTGAGGAGAAACCTAAGTATGTAGTACACCAATTAGGGAGGAAGAGCGGGATATAAAATGTAATAATAATAATAATAATAATAATAATATATGGGCATTTCTAGGAAATGATTTGGAATCCATGTCTGTTGAATGCCTGCCTGGACGTATCCTCCTCAGCCCGAACTCAAGCTGAAAGTTTGGGTGCATAGAGCCTAATTTCTAAAGCCAACATAATATATTAGGCTGTACTGTCAACTGCAATTTCCATGCTTTTTACAGCATGAGTGAGATTTGAAAACTGAAAGGCTTTTTAATCTTTGAATTACCCCCATATCAGTGAGTCATCAAATTTAATGCAAAAACCAATACTGTAGTATAAACATACATGAACTATTAGCAGCCTTCAAATATCATTTGAAATTCATTTTACAAATACAGGTATTCTACAATGCAGGTCACAGATTATACTAAAAGTAGAATTCATTTGTTTATTATCACTTTTTAATCTAAAGAGAATATAGTATTAATCTGATGTCAAAACACTTGACTCCAAGATAATCAATGTTACACGACAATTCTCTGACCCAGAGGCCCAGAGTATACCTTACAGTTGCCATTAGTATATCATTTCTGAGGATAATATTTTCAAGGACTCTCTGCATTACTCATGCTCTACTATTGTGAACTTCTATTCCTCTGCTCCACATTCTCACTCTTAACTAGGAGACTCTTAACATGATATAAGGTCAGTGTTGGCATGCTAAGTATCAACACAACCTGGGCAATAATTGGCCCTTGCATATAACACTGCAAAGATTATGAAAGTTTCTTAGGGCAAGGACCTATCTTTTCATGCCAGATACAAAAAAGAGAGTATATGATTCATCATATAAATCAATAAAACTAAAATAAAATGTGGTTTCCATTGAAGGTCACTAAAGAAAAAGAACCTGCAATGACAAATATGTCTTGCAGAAGATGCATAATCTCTTGAAGATTTTACTCACCTGACTCCTTCATTGAGATTGTAAAGCTCATGTTCTGGAAGCCCTTTTCGTTGGAATACCGCTATTACACCATTATGAATACTGCAGGAAAGAGGTTAGGAAATAAAATTATTAATAAGATATGAACAGAACATTCAGGAAATGTAAACAAGCTGTACAGCAAATATCCTTTAGGCACATAGTTCATAACCTGTATTTTCAGGAGAACCTAATGATTACATCCAAGGTACAGAAGAACAGACTCAAATGTGTTGGAGTTAGCCTGGTGGAGACAGAAGAGACTGAAGGTCATGCGTGTAGGCCATGTGCATACTGCTGCTGCACAAGGGCTGCTGGGGTGCACACCAGCACAGCACAAAGCTGTGTGGAACAGCGGATAAGCAGGTAAGGACCTGCTGTCCTCACTTTTAAAGGTGCCCCTCTCGCCCCCAACCCCACTGGCACCCTCCACCAGTCAGATTGGTTCAGCAACCCCACAAAACGGTTCGGCTTTGAATCTGTCCTCGAATCTCAATACGTGCACATCCCTAATGGACACCATGACCAATCTTGGTTTAAAATAATCTATGCCAGGCGGAGATGCTTGCATGGGCAAGGAAAGTACACACTCCTGAAGCTCAGGGATATTAGTTAGTTAGTTAGTTATTTACATTTTATATTCCGCTCTTCCTCCAAGGAGCCCAGAGCGGTGTACTACATACTTAGGTTTCTCCTCACAACAACCCTGTGAAGTAGGTTAGGCTGAGAGATAAGTGACTGGCCCAGAGTCACCCAGCTAGTTTCACGGCTGAATGGGGATTTGAACTCGGGTCTTCCCGGACCTAGTCCAGCACTCTGACCACTACACCATGCTGGCTCTCATGTTGTACAGAGCCAGGCTTTAACCATTTAAGCCTGGTTAAATTTAACCTTTTTTTTTTAACATAATGAGGCGATTCACATGAGCAGCAGAAACCAGGCTAAGGGAGCCAAGCCTGGTTTTTGCTGTTTGTGTGCAGCAATGGGAGCCACTTGGCGGCAAACACGCATAAATGCCCTCCCCCTTAAACGAGGTTAATGGAGTGAGCGCTCCGTTAACCCCGGTTTTTTGGTTGTGTGTCTGCTGCAGCTGCTTGTGTGTCTGCCTCAGGGAGACTGGACATCAGGTCTCATGCCCCTGTCACATGAACATCATGGGCTATCCAGTTTCTTCACTATTTGGAGCTCAGTTGGAGCTACCACACCCATAATTATCCCTGTAAACCCAAGTTTGTTTTCTTTAATTAAATTTGCTCACTTTTTAAAATTGTGGATGAGGCATAAGTGTTTGGGTTTAAAACAAGAGGCAGGCATGTGTGCTTGGGTTTAAAAAAAGCCATAACTTTATTTGACAAACATGGCAAATATAGCAAGCTGCTAGACCAGTGTGGAGGGAACAAAAAAATCACTGCTAAATGAGATGCCCCAAATGGGCAGCTGCTGAGGGGTGTCAGCCAAAATGCCCAAAGGAACACCTTTCCTGAACATGATGTTAAACCAGCCTAAAGGGAGGTGAGTGTGGGTCAGGATGTTACTACTGTTACTACTTTAAGCAGTACCCAATCCTTCTAGGCAGAGGCACATCAATGTTGCAGAATGCTGACCAATTACCGCTTGTCCCCAGGCAAACAGACAAATGATAATCAAATGTATTGAAGTTGTCCCATTCTCTGGTACAAGAATGGCCAGAGAGCCCAAGACAGCTACATGACAGGCAGACATATAGCAGGTGCAAGTAATAATAGAAGGACAGTATTTTTTTTTTAATACTTGCAGCATTACTTGCTTCTACCAAGTCCAGTGCTCTGAGTCCAACAGATAAATGAGAGGCACAAACTTGGCCGATAGAGTTTGCACCAGCATTTGAAGATGGGCGCTGTACCCAATGAAGTTCTGACTTCAAGTACCTGAAGTACAGACAGAATATCAACAGGTGTTGCTTGTACCCTCATGTCCTAGGCAAAGTTTTATTTTATTTATTTATTTTTACATTTATATCCCGCTCTTCCCCCAAGGAGCCCAGAGTGGTGTACATGGTTATGTTTATCCTCACAACAGCCCTGTGAGGTAGATTAGGCTGAGAGAGAAGTGACTGGCCAGAGTCACCCAGTGGGTTTTATGGCTGAATGGGGATTTGAACTCAGGTCTCCTGAATCCTAGTCCAACATTCTAACCATTATACCACGCTTGCACCTGTTGAATGTCTGCTTGTCATGCAGACAGGCTTGGGCCCTCTGGCCCTTATAAGAAACACAGCAACCCTTCCCCCTTATGAAGTTGGAGGGTGGTAAACAGGAGCACTGAGGACTAGCAGTTCCGAGGTACAATGGAGAAGGCCACTGACAGTTGAGGCCTGTGTGACAGAGGAACAGGCCCAATCTACCTCAGAGGCATGAGTTAAAGCATTCAAGTGTGATGGCTGCCCCAGGGTGGGGTGGGGCTGAGTCAATTAACCATTCTTGACAGAGGATCTTTTCAGCATTTCCAAGACCAACAACAACAGGAGCAGAGGACACTGAACAGCCAATGTTTGATCTTCTTCCCTTCTCTGCCCATTTGCTCCACCTCCTCCTTTCTCTCTGCTCACCAAAACTCTGCATGGTTGGCAGACTGTTACTGGGCACATGTAGATCTGACATTACCATTGAATCCAGTGAGAGTGATTTTCTTAATCTGAAGAAATTCAAAACATATCGATTTCAAAAAACCACATGAAAAACCCTAATACAGAAGACAGATTATCGAAAGAGACCTTAATGGAATCAGTCTGAGTGAACTATTAGTTAGGAAACCCCCCACTGTAAATCTAGGGTGAAAAACATGATGATGCAATTTCACATTTGCTTTTCAAACTCTGTTCCTCATAACTTATCCCATGGATTCATTAGAAAATGGACAGACTTGTTCAGCAGGTAATTCTGAGCTTAAAACTACCTGTTCTTGCATGAATATTAAATACTAATAAAGGAAAATCTTTGGGAAACCAAAGAAGGTGGGAGGTCAAGTGAAATAACATGATGGAATGTCATTTTACCTCTCCATAATATACAGGCACTGTAATACTGGAAGAGTGTAATACTGGAAGAGTGACTGAAAGTCAGTGTAATACTGGAAGAGTGATAAAGACAGAAGAGAAAATGTTTGTAACCAGCAACAAATATCTGCACGGATAGTTGAACTAGATTACCTCCAAGAACCCTTACAATCCTAAATGTCTGTTATTTATATTGCATACATTACAGTGCATACATGGCTACTCAGAAGTATATCCCATTGGGTTAAATGGGGCTTATTCCCAGTCAGGTAAGTTGGTATAGGATTTAAGAGACTGCATGAACAGTTCAAAGCAAACTGGTCTGCCACGAAATGGGCTGGTTCGATTGCAAACTGTACTGGCCTCCAGGAAAGGGGAGAACCCAGTTCAAAGTGAGCCAGTTCAATGGTTCAAGTGGTGTGGCAGGTGCCAATCTGTATAATCTGTTTTCCCTTTGGTTTTCTGCATTCTGACTGGCCTGAGATCTCTTTTCTCCTGGCTGATTTATCATTCAAAATCAAATATTGTCAGAGGCAACTCTGCCCCACTGGCTGTGGGGGAGCAAAAAAAGATGGAGTTTCAGTGTATTTACTCAGGTAGATACCACCTGCCTGCTGCCTCTGGATCTGGAGGAAGAGAGAGCTGCTGCCCTGCTGAATCACTGAGCTGACACTGCTCTTCTGCTGGGCCTATGCTGGAGAGTGGAGAGAGACATAGAGTGCCTTATCTGTCTCTCTCATTTTTATTTTTATTTTGCAGTACCAAGTGCTTTTTGTTTTCCCAAGTTACCAGCACTCCATTGACTTTAACTGGTTGCTGTGGGTCTCCCCACCTTTTCTTCTGCTGGTGGGCCCACCCCCCACTGCCGCCACCGCCACCTTTTCTATTATTGTCTGATAAAATTCAGATACAATTTTAAAAATAATTAAAAATCGCCTGATTGTTTTGTGGGTCAGGTGGTAGGTGATCATCATGCCATACCAGCCAACCTGCTTTGGTGTCCCCAGGAACTATCCATGGGGAACAATGGGGTGGTTCAAGTTCCCCATTGTTCCCTATGGGTGAACCACTCGAACCAGTTTGAGTTGGTTCATAGATCCGAATGGTCAGCCAGTCGATTCAAATGAACCAGTCCATGAACCCTGTAGTCCAGTTCAAATTCAGCTTGAATTCGCACTGAAGTGTGGAACACGGTCCACACATACCCCTAATAGGACTGCAACCAAAGACACTAAATTAAAAATATTGTCTTACGATGACTGAAAAAAGTGTTTTATCCAGTGTCTCTATTTCTTCTTACTGAGTTATGTGTGAGATACAGAGTAAGCATTGTTTTATTTTGACATCTCAACTTGAAGGAAATTTATTTATTATGAAATTGCTTTGTGGTTGCACTCCAACACTGATTATTCATACACATGGTTACAGAACTTGAGCTAAGCCCTTTAGCAGGGGCGTAGCTAGGGAAGAGGAGGCCCGTGTTCATCCCTCTCTCAGGCGGCCCCCCAGAGTGAGGTAGACAATGAAGAAAATAGGGAGGGATGGAGCTGGAGGACCTTGAGGAGCTGGTGCCCTGTGTTCTTTTAACCCTTTCGTTCAATTATAGCTACGCCCCTGCCCTTTAGTTAGACTCTTACTTGAAACCAGTAAGGGCTTATACATATTATAACATATTGCGGGAAAGGGTGGGGGGAACCTTTGTTCAAGGAGTCATTCTACACAGTGCATATCATTGCATCCAGTTATACTTGAGTACCATTCCAATCCAAACCTAATGTGCTTCTCTGTTTCTTCATCTACTGTAAGCAATCCATTCTTCTTTCAATAAGTTGCCAACTGCCAACGTTTTTTCTTCTAATGTTGTCAGTTGAAATAATGAGAGGATATGGCACATGATTGGTGAAGTGAATTAGTGGAACTTGGGTTGGAATTAAAGAATCTTCCATACACCAACTCTATAATAAACCTGTATTCAATGGGACTCACTTGAGATTGTGTTGAAGACTGTATCTGTTACCTATCGGTTAGTTGGCTAAACTGTACTTGAACTTGTGAAGAGGAAGGGAGGAAGGAAGGACACAATTCTTTCTGTCTTCCATATTTATGGTAACATACTGAAGCTATTCTCAAACCCAGCAAAAACAGGGCTTGAGGTCTGAAGGCGGGGTTAGCACACCTGTGTGAAACCTCAGTAAGCTCTCAAACAGGGCTCTGTTAAAACAGGGTTCAGTTCCCAGCCCCACCTCTAAGCCCAGGTTTAGCAAGCAGAGGGGGTTGCCTGCCCCCTCCCAGTGCTCGTGTGGAGCCATGGGACACTGTGGGACGCTGCTCAAGGCCCCCTCTCCTCCTCTTTACAGAGCTACCATAGAGCCTGGATACCAGAGTGCCCTGCAAAGCAAGCAGAATGCTTGGAAAAAGCCCACCCAGCAAAAGCACTGAGCAGCACTCTCTCCAACTTTCTTAAAATGACAGGCACCTTGCAAATGAGCTCAAGGGAAAACAAGAACATATTTTCCCCCATGCCATCCTCATGAGAGAGCAGCAGCCCCATCACCCATGCAGACCCTGCAGCTACCCTCCTGTTCCTTTCCCCCACTGCTGCACCAGAGGTGATACCCCCCACCCCCCAAGGCAAGGGCAACATCTCTCTTGCCCTTTCCAGGTGGAAACTGCACAGGTGATGGGGCTGCTGCTCCACCATATGGTAAGAAGAAGCCTGCAGCAGGGAGGTAGCACCAAGGGAGAGAGCAGCTGCCATGGGGAGAAGGGCTTCCATTGGCGGGGACTCCCTTCCCAGGGATAGCAGGGCCAGTGCACACAGCAAAGAGCGTTCCTTGCCAAGTAGGTGACATTATGGCACAAAAAGGCACAGGAGCTCAAGGCAGCAGCCTTGCAGATGTTTGGCCTCGGGCAGTGCTCTCTGCACACGCTCTGAAGCACTGTAATCCACATGAGCTCCCCCCTTGAGGAAAGATGCTGGGGCCAACGCCTTGAAACACAGCCCCCCCTTGCTTGTGCTAGCCTGCCCAATGGCCACCCTTGCCTGAGAGGAGAGAGGATGGGGTGTCTGGACAGTGAAGCTTGGGGGCCTTTGGTTGGGGAACAGGGTTTGGGCCCGGGATACCTGAGGGACCACCTGCTCCCAAGGGTTGCTGCCCGCCTGATGAGGTCATCTGAGGGGGCTCTGCTCTAGGTGCCAACAATGAGGGGGGCTCGGTTGTCGTGCACATGGGACAGGGCCTTCTCTGTTGCTGCTCCCAAACTCTGGAATGTTCTCCCAGTGGCTATTCGCTCCTCAGTCTCCATCACAGCTTTTAGAAAGCATGTTAAATCCTGGCTTTTTACCCAGGCTTTTATATGATTATCTCTGCTGCTGCTCTTTGTACTCTGTATTGCTTTTATGCTTGTGTTTTAAATTTTTGATCAGATTTGTTTTATATTTTTAGCTTAATATTTTGTGTGTGGTTTTTTTACAATCTTGTTTTTAAATTTTGCTGTAAATACCCTGGGATTGTTTTAATGAAAGGCAGTATATAAATTTAACAATCAATCAATCAATCAATCAATAGGCATGCAGGGTGTTGCAGGATGGAATGGCAGGGTGAGCTTTGTGGGGAGATAAGAAGGCTGCCTCTCCTCAAGGGAGGAAGGAAGTCCTGGTGCAAGATCCCTGGGAAGAAAGAAAATCTCCAGGCCCCCAAATAGATGAGTGGGGTGCAGAAGGATGGGTGGCAAGGGGCACCACTGATAGGATGGTGTGAGTTTGGAAGAACTGCTTGCTCAATCGCCTGCTCGCTCACTTGACTGTCTGCTTGCTCACCCCCTCCCCACCAGTCGCATGCTTGCTCGCCCCTCCCCGCCCGCCTGTTCACTCGCTTGCCACCCTACCAGAACTTTCCCCCAGGCCCCAGGCCCAAACATGTGTCCCTCATCCTGGCAATAAGATACTGGCAACTCTAAGATGTACGTGCATGCATGTGTCTAGGGAGCGTGTGTTTAAGGAGTGCATGTGTATGCTCTGGTGTGACATGAGTCCTGCACACCAAGAGGGATGGGGGGGTGGGACCTGAACTGCCAGGGATGGTGGCATGGGCATAAGCTGTGCAACAGTGCAGCAAGATCCCACACAGTCCCACAGGGACATCTATCTGACTCCCTGCTCCATCCGCCTCCACAAGTGCCTGCTAACTCTGCCCATGCTAGGGCTGTGAGAGGGGCATACTGTCAGTACATATGGGAACACATGCCCCTGGTCCCTGACACCTGAGGGTGTGCAGTGTACAGCCACAGTGTGCACTTGGCATGCCTTTCCTCACAGTGTAGTCATTCTGCGCAATAAAGGCACTTCCCAGGCAACCATCATGTGAATTCCTTGGGGAGCAGCTGGGGATGCATTGGGGGTGCTGGTGGGCTTACTAGCACGCAAGCCCTGTCCCATCTGCAGGACTGTGTTGCACAGAAGATGCAGAATGAGCTCAGCAGCAAGTGTGTGTGCGTGTGCATGCCCGTGCACACACATGTCATTTTTCCTTTGTGCAGCTGTGACAGAGGGGAGGGGGTCTCACACCATTGTGGCCATGGTTGTAGGGCTAACTCCTATGTGTGGGCAGGGCTAAGGTAAAGTGTGCCATCGAGTCGGTGTTGGCTCCTGGAGTCCACAGAGCCCTGTGGTTTTCTTTGGTAGAATACAGGAGAGGTTTACCATTTCCTCCTCCCGCGCAGTATGAGATGATGCCTTTCAGCATCTTCCTATATCGCTGCTTCCCAATATAGTACCAGCGGGGGTTCAACCAGCGGACTAGGTCCTGCATAACTGGCTCCCTGCACCCTCATTCGCATCAAGTTAGTTTGCAAATAATTTGCATATTGTGCAAATTAACCAATGCACTGGCCAATTGACTTGTATCTGCTCTGGATATCTACCAACAATAGTTGAGGTAGATACTTTTTAACTGATCATTTTATGCAGCACTAAACACCCAGACTTTATATTCCAACACAAGTTTATACAAGTATATACAAGTTTAGTTTTTAACCTAATTAGCTCTGTGCAGTGCTGTCATGCATTCCTCACCAACTGCTGGCTTGGCTACCACCCCATTCTTATTCTAAGCTGAAAAACAGGCATGGAGCAGGAAGAATTCATGGTGGTTTAAAACAAAATAAACACACACAAAACCAAAACAATATCTATAATTAATAAATGAAGACTACACTAAATCTGACATTAACAGAAGCAATAAAACAAAACAAAAAATGCACTGAGCTTTTCAATTAAGGTTGCAAACCTATACAAACGTACTTGGGAGAAAGTTTGGTTGAAACCAATGGTGCTTACTTCTGAGTAGGCATGCATAGGATTGCACTACAAAGCCCCAAACCTTACAAAATACACAAGTAGGCAGTGATTTAGATCAAAATGCAAGCTATCCTCTCAACTGCCCTCTAGGCTTTTTCTACTGGGGGGGGGGTACCCCAAAGGCAATATTCCTCAGTGAGCGTACTTATTGTGAATCTCTCCCAGGCAACTGCCTTCTGTGCTTCATCTGCCTTTCTCCAAGTCCAGTGATTGAGCAGAATAGTGCTTGCACATTTTGCTCCATATCTCAGGCTCTATAAGGGCTAGAGTTTAGCTTTAAAAAAAAAAAAAAGAAAGCTGGGTGTCTTGGCTAGCTAATGGGCTAAACGGATGCTGGGTGACATTCCTAAAGTCCATGAACTACCCAGAAATCCGGGGAGTATGGCAACCCTAAATGCCACCCAGTGTACCCTCTAACAAGGATTCCCAGATGTTGACTACAACTCCCATAATCCCCAGCCAAGGGTCATTGCAGCTGGGGATTCTGGTAGTTGTAGTGAACAACATCTGGGAATCCCTGTTAGAGGGAACGATGATGCCACCTAATTCTCTGCATAAACTTTCTTCCAGGAAATTATGCTCTTTTATCTCCCCAAAATCACAGCACTGAGAGGGAACAGAATATAATCAGACCCAATTCCTCACACTCCAAGACAGGATAATAATCCACATACTAGCTACTGCAACTGCTAGCACAATCACCACACAAATTTAATTTATTGTGCCATAATGCAATTTGCAGGGTCAGGGAGAACATGGAAAATTCAAGTTAAAGGGATCGCATCTTACCTTCTGCACCTTATAAGCTGCAAGGACTTTGTACAGTCTTGTGTATTAAGCTGGATTTACAAATGAGGCTACATGCAGACACTTTGCTTTGGTCTTTCACAGCTAGAGATCAGGCTGGAGAAGGATTCATCCAGGCAGAAATTCAACAGGTACAGCTCCCCCCCATCATTTCAAAGAGATGCCCCAATGGATTTCTACCTGATCAAAAATCAGAGGGATTTTTTTTTAACCTCTGATGTAAAACTCCAATGTAAAAAAGGAGTTCGCCAACACCATATATGCACTCAAAAGGCCCACATCACTTTGCTGCTGCTTCATGTTACCTCATAAGTACAATTACCACTTTGTCACTGCTTCAGATGCCTTCACTCCATTTGCAACCCTGTCCCTGCTGCCTCATATAGGCTTGAAAGCCCCCCTCCCCACCCGTGACTGCCTCATTTTGTTGTTGTGGGGATAAACATAACCATATACACTGCTCTGGGCTCCTTGGAGGAGCAGGATATAAATGTAAGCAATAAATAAAGAAGTCCATCTGCCCCACATACAGTTCCCTTGTGCTCTTCGTGTGCCACTCCCTCGCTGTCATGGTGGAACCACATTTCCCAGATGTCCCTAGATGCCTTCCCAACTTCTCTGTGCACCTTCCCAGGCAGCTCCAGAGGCTCAGGTTTCCACAGAAAAGCTTCCCACGCACTGCCAATGGAAGGAATGGCATGGAGATGGCCATGGTGAAAGTACCTGCTTCCATGTGAAACTGGGGGGAATGCTGTAAATGCATGGAGATCAGAGTGTCCAATGCACAGTCATAGAAGCAAACAGTGGGGGTGGGGTGGGGGTGGGGTACAACCACCAGTCACTGCAGAAGTTAATGAAAATTTAACTAAAGTTAATAATTATTAGCCTTGAATATTAACTTCAGTTAAGTTAAAAATTACCCAATTCTAAAAGTTTAACTTTTAACTAGGTTCAAAGAAACTAATTAGTGAAAAAGTAAAGTTGATGCATGAGAAGTGTGTGAAACACAGCAAATTGCCTACAAGCCTCATTTTTCATTTTCAGATGCATAAGCCCTTCTGTGGGCTTATGAGTGTACCCACAAGCCCACAGCAGCACACTGACTTACTTAGAACTCAACCTGCTTTACCTGAAATCACTGATATACTTGTCAGAATTTCAAAATAATAGAAATTTTATAATACCATCTTAGATCTTTCTCCTTGTGAAATACCTTGTGAAAGTCAGTGCAAAGTATACCAGAATACCTACACAGAATTGAAGATATTCATAGAAAGGTTAACAAATGAAAGCTGTTTCTGCAGAGAACCTCTGATGTACAATATACATCTGAATTAGAAATAACACTAGGGATGTGCACGAAATTCACTTGAATTGATTAAAATTCAAATTGAATTCGAACTAATTCGATTCAACTTTGGGTGAATTCAAATCAATTTGAGCGAATCTCCACTCTAGTCAATTCAAATCTGAATCGATTTGAGCAAATTTCATGCACATCCCTAAATAACGTAAGTGCTTGAAAATCCAAAGTGGAACGGAAATGAAAAAATCAGTTTATAGAAAAATGAGAAAAATGTTTATTTGCATCGTAAACACTGCTTAAATATGCTTATGCAACTTGAGCAAAAACTACATTTTGACATTTAACCCTTACATCATTTCACAATGAGTGATAACGTGCATGTTATTTTTGAAATAATCTCTGAACTATCTGATAGTATAAAGCAGGGATTCTCAGACTTGGGTCCTCAGGTGTTATTGGAATTCAACTCCCATAATCCCCAGCCTCAGTGGCCTTTGGTTGGGGATTATGGGAGTTGAAGTCCAATAACACCTGAGGACCCAAGTTTGAGAATCACTGGTATAAAGAAAAGAATGATAGTATAAAGGAGAGTAGCAGGCGCGTCCACTACTTCTGGGTACTCAGGGGCGGAGCCACCATTGGGCGAAATGGTTCAAAGAACCCAAGCCACCAATGGCAAGAAGCCGCTGAGAGAGCCCCACCCTGTGTGGCTCGGGCTCCATAGGAGCCCAGAGCGAACTCCCCCCTCCCATGCTCAGGCCGCGGAGAGCCCGGGCAAACTTTCTGCCAAGTATATCAGGCAGCTCTGACTGCCTAATAGAACGTTTTTCCCTTCCTCTCCCTCTCTGGAGGGAGGGGGGGAAACGTCCTATTAGGCAGCCGACCCTGCCTGAAATGACGCTCCGAGAGTGCGTCTGGGCTCTCGGCAGCCCAGGCCACGCCCCCTTGCACATGACAAAGTCACATCACGCGCACGGGCATTTCGGAAGTGGCTGCCGAGCGGGGCTGGACACAGGCTGCTGCTCAGTTGGCTCCGCACCTGTGGGTACTTCCGGAAAACCTAGCGAAGGGGGCAACAGGGAGGTACGCTGCTGCCCCAATGGCTGTTTCAGAAACTGAGCACCGGCAGGGAAAACGCAGCGGGGCGTGGGTAAGTGCATCCTCCCCTGCCCTTAAAGCTCCACACACACCCTGCCGTTGAACCAGCCCCCGACGGTTCCGTGCACATCTTTACAGTCTACACCAGAATACTCCGATACATGTTTACTCAGAAGTAAACCCAAGGAAAAAATGGATTTTCCCCTATCAGTAAGTTCTTCTATGCTTTGCTAAGGTGTTTGTAGGAAGAAAAAAGAGAGCACATATTCTTTCCTAGGAGAGCACATATTCTTTATGTTGTGTGCATGTTGTGTTTTTATGTATCTGTATTGGTCCCGATTCCTATGTGTGCTTACTCAGAAGTAAGCTCCAGTGAAATTAATGGACTTCTTCTCAGTAATTTATTCCAAGCTTTGCTGAGGGGTTTTGCTCCCCCTGCCTTTGATGAGATAAAAGAGTGAGGAAATGGTTGTTTCACTATACAAGTGCCAAAGTTCTCATAGACTCTCCTGATCAGTTACTTATGTTCAGAACAAGGTCACTCACTGGAAATTGCCAGGACTTGCCCCTCCCAGCTTTGGCTTCAGGACTCTGTGGGAACATTCACTGATTTGCATCCTTAGTTATTATTCACTGTTGTTATGGAGTTTTTGAATAGAAAGTATTCAAAAATAAGTAGATGGATTTTTTGAAAGCAGCAAAGAACACTAGCGGAATTTTGGGGAAACATTAAACATCAAAAATATGCATTATCTGCGGTGAAAGAAGACGGCCAACCTTCAGACCCCTGTGTTTAGGAGATAAATTTTAAACTGCTATATGTCCGACATTTTCCAGCAGATTTGCACTAGGCAAATTAATTAATTGGGCTTTTAGGCAATTGTGTCTTTTATTCCTTTTATACCTTTGTATGTCTTTTTATGCCTATTTTGGCCTTTCAATGCTATTTTGATGTCTTATACTTTTTAATGTCTCCATATGTCTTTTAATGTATCCCTCTGCATTACACTTTGCACTGTAATCATCTCCTGTATCTTATGGTGGTCTATGAACATAATAAAGAGGATTGATTGATGGTATCTCTTGTCACCCAGCAGATGTATGCCTAGATAGGGGGATAGAATGGATACTGTAGATGAGCAATAGAATGTTCAGAGCAATAGATTGTTCACAATGTTCCTTTAAAGCCATGTAAGCTATGGTAAATTGATGTGTATTCCCCTTTTTGGAGCAACTTGTTGGCAAGGTCATTTTAAAATTGAAGTTTGTGCAAACATTTTGTTACAACGTGGAAAACAGTTTAAAAGGAAGGTTTACCTGAGCAGAAAATCGACCCTAATATTGTAGGAAGTAGGAGAGTGCAAGAAATGGATTTTACATTTTGTTTTGAGCTTGAAATGAAATACAAAAATACTTGAAACATTTCATCAAAACAGTTGGCCATCCTCTCTAATAAAACGCTTGGTGTCCGTCCGTGGACGGACAACAAGCGTGCGTTCGTGCCTGGCCTGTTCTGGGCATGCCCAGAACAGGGCAAGGGAGGCACGAACGGCAGGACCCGGCGGCCATGTTGGGGCCGGGAGAAGGAGAAGTGGCCGCCGCCTACGCCAGGAGGAGAGTGCGGGAGAGGCGGCGGCGCAGCCGTGGCCACGGCCAGAGGTGGCGGTGGCCGCAACGGGGCAACTGGCGGCGGGAGTGCGGGTGAGGCGGCGGCGGGGCCAGAAGCGGCCGCCGCAAATAAAGGAGAGAGGCGCTGGGGGAAGAGGCGGCGGGGAAGCTGGCCGAGGTGGTGGTGGAGCCGCCGCCGAGGCCTGGCGCCGCCAGTAAAGCCGGGCGGGGGGGGGGAAACCTTGGGGCCCGATCCCACCATTCCCGTCCCCCCGCCAAATTACTAAGGGCCAAATTGGCCCTAAAAAATGCCGCCGCCGAACCGCCCTCCCAGCTGCCCGATCCCACCATTTGTACAGGAAAGAGGAGCTCGCTAGCAGAGCTCCTCTTTCTGCAAAGGCTCTTCTCAAACTGGCGCTTTGAGCGGAAAGGGCGTCCTTTCCGATCAAAGCGCCAGTTTGAGAAGAGCCTTTGCAGAAAGAGGAGCTCTGCTGGCGAGCTCCTCTTTCCTGTACAAATGGTGGGATCGGGCAGCTGGGAGGTTCGGCGGTGGGGCCGAAAGCATTACTAGCGCCCGTTTTTCAACGGGCTAAAATTCACTTGTGCTGAAATGTTTTGACAAAACAAATTCAAAACGTTTCTGTGTGCATGTGCGTGCACTGTGTTCATATGTTTGTGTTGTGTGCATATTGCATGTGTGTGCTGTATGCATGGGCATTTTGGTACATGTACATCTCTGTATGCACGACTTATTTATTTTATTTATTATTTATTTATTGATTTGATTTGATTTATATACCGCCCTTCCGAAATGGCTCAGGCTGTGCTTTTATGCATCTGTGTGTTTGTGTTTCTTTCTGTGTGCATGCATGCAT
Organism: Hemicordylus capensis; assembly: GCF_027244095.1. Lineage (NCBI taxonomy): Eukaryota > Metazoa > Chordata > Lepidosauria > Squamata > Cordylidae > Hemicordylus > Hemicordylus capensis. The sequence goes on from NC_069661.1 coordinate 134,231,124, forward strand.
TTTCAAAACCATTCAGTTCACTCCCAAACTCACCACTGCTTCTCCTCCACATTGCTCTGGCAACCTCCATCTCTCCATCCCATGTCCCTGCTTCCCAGAGAGCTCACATTCATAACCATAGACGGATGACAATAGAGGCAATTGCCTACAGCGGCGAATCCTGGGAGAGTGGCAGATCTGGGAGGGTTTTTTTTTCCTTTTTAAAAAACATTAAAACTTTTTATTTTAAAAAACGGTAAAACTGCCACTGTTGGTGGCAGCAAGGGTGAGATTATGCCTCTTGCCGCCCTACCGCCGCAGCAAGGAGGGTAGGGGTGGCGAGGATAAAGCCCCTTTACTTCTAAATGCCGCCATAGTGGCGGGATGGGGGGCAGCCAGTGACAGCCACACAGTGGCTGCTGAGGGGAGGGGGATGAGAGGCAAGTCCCCCCTTTTACATTAAAATGCCACCAGGAATGGAGTGAACTGGCCTGGGAGGGTTGTGGTGGGGGAGGAAGTTCCCCCGTGCCATTTTACCTTAAGCAGCTGCAGCTTTCATGAATGCACAGCAAGGGAGAACTTCTGCCCGCTCTCCTCTTCCCTCCCAAATGAGTGCACGCCCCGCCCCTGAAGTCCATGGATGGATTAATCAGCCCTGTTTATAACTAAAGCAATTAGCATTTCACTTGCAATATAATCCAATAGCTGTCCCCCGCTGCAAACATCTGAGGACCAGCAGACATGCCAACATTTCGACTTCATTCTCAGCAGGCCATGCATTGTATAACTTCACTAGAACTTGCTACTCATAGGCTTTAATGAGGCAGGGAAACCATTCTACATTTTGATCAACCAGTCGATCAATCAGTTCACAAAACCCAGTGGTGTAGCTGCAAATTCAGAAGTGCAGGCACTCACCATGATAGCTCCCAAAGTCACACCCAGTCCATCAGCCCCACATCCAATTAAAAAATCAAACAAATGACCTCTTTTATTATTCATATTTTATATTATTCATATTTTTAAAAATAGTGTTATTGTTTTGTGTGCAAACATGCAGACTGTAAAAAAAAAAAACCCCTTTTAAAAGAAACCTGTCCAAAGTATACTGGACTATAGTAGCACCAGCAATCAGTTATATTTTGAGCGAAGGTGATAAAAATGCAGCACTGTATAATTGGGTGGACACCCATAATTACAAGCTTTAGTTGTTTTACTATATGGCCTCCCAAACTGGATTAATTTCAACATTCTGGCTATCAGCCACTCTGGTCCTGGTGTCCCCAGAAGCACACTGAGTTCTTAGCCACAGATCAACACACCTCTTTGGTTGCAACTGTCCCAAAGGTAGCCCATTATTTTTATTTTTATTAACAGCAGCAGCTCTCCAAAGTTTCAGGGAAGAGTCAGGGATTGAACCTAGGACTTTGCATGTAAACATTTTAAACATATTCTGTACCACTGAGCTATGACCCCATCCCTACAGGAAGCTGCTGAATACAAAATCAGAACTTTGGTCCATCTAGTGCAGGATCTCTCCAAGGTTTCAGGCAAGGGTCTTTCCCAGCTCTGCCTGGAGATGCCAGGACTGAACCTCGGACCTTCAGCGTGTAAAGATGCAGATGCTATTCTGCTGAGCTATCCCCCACCCCATCCCCTTAGGGGAATATCTTACAGTGCTCACATGTAGTCCTTTCATCCAAATACAAACCAAGACAGTCCCTGCTTAGCAAAAGGGAAAATTCATGCTTGCTGTCATAAGACTACTTTACTCCTTCCCTGAACTGCTGTACTCTGAATTCAAGTGCAATTGGGAGCCAGCATAGTTTAATGGTTAGTATTAAACTAGGACAGGGGAGAAAGATCTGAGTTCAAATCCCTGTTCAGCCATGAAATCACTGGGTGACCCTTGGCTAGTCACTTCTCTCTCAGCCTAACCTACCTCACCAATTATGGAGAAGATTAGAGGGGAGTACAGGGAGCAGGTGCAGCCAGCTTGCCAGGAGAGGAGGTGTGGGACAGATGCCATTTGGGAAGTAGATCAGTGGGTGAGAGATGAGGGAGGGGGCAGATCAGTGGCAGAGGGAGTGAGGTGCAGCCAGACATCCAGCCGGGAGAGGGAGTGTGGAACAAGATAGGCAGCAGGACCATGTGGAAGCCTCCAGACATAAACCTGGAGCCAAGATGGATTCTGCTGTAGGGATGTGCACAAAACAGATTTTGTGTTTTGTTTCAAGCTCGAAACAAAATGCAGAGAGCCAAAATGTTTCATCAAAACAGATCAACCCAAAACATTTTGGGTGTTTCAGCCATAGGGAACCATCGAGAAACTGAAAACACTCCATTGTTCTCCATGGGTAGCTCCTACAAACAGAAACGTGTGTTGGGTGGTAGGGCATAATGGGTGCTACCTATCATCAACTCACCAAAGAAATGGGCAAGCGGGTGATTTTAAAGAAATGTTTAACCTTTCCCCCAAACTCCCAGAGGATTGAAAGCTAGTGCCAGAAAAACAATCAGCAAGGAGAAAAGAAGCCCTCCAAAATGGTGCTCGAAACATTGAAACATTTCTAATTGAAATGGGGTTGTTTTGTTCCAAGCTCAAAAAAGGCCCTTTATTTAAAGGATGTTTTGTTCTGAGCCCGAGACACTCGAAACAGCCTGTTTCGAGTCAAAATGTTTTGACATCAAGACTTTTTGCACATCCCTATTCTATTGCACTATACTTCTGAACCAGTAAAGACTTGTGTTCTATACAGGCCTGAACAGATCATATCAGTCATTTACACCAAAAATTGGAAGATATATAGTTAAAATGTTGTTGTTTCAACTTTTTGCCAATAAAAGCCCTGAATATTCTATTGGTTATGAAGTCAAAACCACTTGCCAAATCTGCCTGACTGGATGCAGACACCAATTAGGTGACAATAGACAAGAGACCCCTCCAAATTTGACCCTGTTTATTCTCTTGGATCTATCAGCAGCTTTCAGTACCACTGACTATGGTATCCTTTTGGATAGGCTGGCTAAATTGGGTGTGGGAAGCACTGCTTGGAGGTGGTTCCACTCCTACCTCAAGGCCTGTTCTCAAAAGGTGGTGCTGGGGGCAACTGCTCAATCCCTTGGCAGTTATGCTATGGGGTTCCACAAGGTACCATTCTTTCCCCTATGCTGTTTAACATCTATATGAAGCCACTGGGAGAAGTCATAAAGAAATTTGGAGTGAGGTGTCATCCATATGCAGATGACACTCAGTTGTATCTCTCTTCTTCATCAGACGCAAGTGAAGCGCTAACTGTCCTGAATCGGTGTCTGGATGCAGCAATGGACTGGATGAAGGTGAATAAGGTGAGGCTAAATCCAGACAAGACTGAAGTACTGTTGGTCGGTGGTTCCTCTGCCTGGGTGAATGCTGTTCAGCCTTTTCTAGATGGGGTTGCACTCCCCGTGACGGACCAGTTTCACAGTCTGGGGGTGCTCATCGATCCGGCACTGTCACTAGAGGCTCAAGTGGCCTCTGTGGCTCAGAACACCTTTGATCAGCTTTGGCTGATATGCCAATTGCGACCTTACCTGGACAGAGATTGCTCTGCCACAGTTACTCGCGCTCTGGTAATCTCTCGCTTAGATTACTGCAATGCATTGTATGTGGGGCTGCCTTTGAAAATGGTCCGGAAACTGCAGCTGGAACAAAATAGAGCTACAAGATTATTAACTGGGACTAGATGTTTTGATCATATTATGCCAGTGCTTCGTCAGCTGCACTGGCTCCCAGTCCGTTTCCAGGCCCAATTCAAAGTGCTGGTTTTAATCTTTAAAGCCCTAAATGGCTTGTTACCTGAGAGAGCACCTTGCCTCATATGTCCCTACCTGTACCTTAAGATCTTCTTGCCCCTGCCAAACGAGGTGAGGCAGGTGGCTACCAGGGAGAAGGCCTTTTAGATGGTTGCACCTCATTTATGGAATAGCCTCCCCAGTGAGGTTCGCCTGGCTTCATCACTTTGTTCTTTTAGACGCCAGGTCACCTTTTTGTTCACACAGGCCTTTTACATTCAGGTTTGTAAATCTGGATTTTCAGATTTATTTATTTTTTAGTTTAAATTTTTATTGATTTTAACAATATCTTAACATTCACATCACATTAAACAAATATTGACTTCCCGCTCACACCTCCTTGTGAATCATCAACTATAGAATTAACCCTTGCTATAATAATAATTCAAAACATATATCTTAAACCTTACAAACTCGATTTTGATCTATCCAACCTGCTAATATTACTAAATTTCAAACCCTGTTGTAAAATCAATATTAGAAAAATAGTTCTTTAAGTATAATAAGAATGGTTTCCAATCTTCTTTAAAGCATTCCAAATTTTGGTCTCTTATCAGTACTGTAAGTTTTGCCATCTCCGCATATTCCAAAATTTTTATCAGCCAATCTTCTTTTGAGGGCAGTTCATTACTCTTCCATTTCTGCGCATATATTATTCTGGCCGCCGTAGTAGCGTACATAAAGAATGTTAAGTTGGTTGTAGAAAACACTCCTTGCGTTATTCCCAGCAGGAAGGATTCTGGCTTCTTAGGAAACGTCATTTTGGAAATTTTCTTTAACTCATTATATATCATGTCCCAAAAGGCCTTAGCCTTCCTACAAGACCACCACATATGAAAAAAAGTTCCTTTAGAGTGTCCACATTTCCAACATTTGTTTGAAACATTTTTATACATTAATGCCAGTTTTTTAGGTGTCAAATACCACCTATACATCATTTTATAATAATTTTCTTTTAAAACATAACATGCAGTGAACTTTAAATCAGTTTTCCATAATTTTTCCCAGGCTGCCATTTCTATATTATACCCCACATCTTGAGCCCATTTTACCATAGTCATTTTAACCACTTCATCTCTTGTCTCCTCCAAAAGCAAGAGCTTATACATTTTAGAAACTATTTTTTCATCATTTTCATACAGCTCCTTCTCAAGTCTCGACATCTGATATTCAAATCCAACTTTAAGATCCTTCTTATAAACTTCATTTAACTGATGATACTGAAACCAATTACTAACCAAATTTTGTATTTCAATTAAACTTTTTAACTTACAGTCCTTTTCTTGAAAACATAACAAATCCCTATAGGTACCCCATTGCAATTGCACATTTACCTCTTTACGTACTAGAGCTTCAATCGGGGATAACCATAACGGAGTTTTAGGTTCCAACCATTTTTTATATTTTACCCAAACTCTCATTAAACTCCTTCTTATATAAGAAAATCTTTATGTACTTTACTTTTGTCATACCACAAATAGGAGTGCCATCCGAACCTTCTGTCAAATCCCTCCAGATCAAGTATTCTAGAATTTCTTAATATTATCCATTCTTTTAACCACATCAAACAAACAGCATCAAAATACAACCTTAAGTCTGGTAGGGTAAGACCGCCTCTTTCTTTTGCATCTGTTAAATTTTTAAAATTAATTCTTGGTCTTTTCCCTTGCCAAACAAATTTAGTTATATCCTTCTGCTATTGCTTAAAACAAGTTAAAAGTATTAATTATAGGAATAGTCTGAAAAAGAAACAACATTTTGGGTAAGACATTCATTTTCACCACTGAAATTCTTCCCATTAAAGATAAGTTCATATTAGACCATCTTTGTAAGTCAGTTTTTACTGTATTCCATATTTTAATATAATTATTTGAGAACAAAGAATTATTATTTATCAGCCAAACACCCAGATATTTAATTTTCTTCTCCACTTTCAGTTCACTTATTTCAAAAAATCTATCCTTAGATTCCTGATCCATATTTTTAGTCAACACCTTCGTTTTAGTCTTGTTTATATAAAACCCAGCCAACTGGCCAAATTGTTGTATTTTTTCCAAGAGTCTTCCGATCTTATCCAATGGATTTTCTAAAAAAACACACGACATCATCCGCAAAGGCTCTTAGTTTATACTCTTGTTTCCCAGTTTTCGGGCCTTGTATTTGATCATCTTCTCTAATATTTCTACAGAGCACTTCTAATACTAATATAAAAAGTAATGAGGAAAGTGGACATCCTTGTCTAGTTCCTTTTTGTATTTTACAATTGTCTGATAATTCCCCATTTACGATAATCTTAGCATATTGCTCCGAATAGATTGTCTTGATAGCCCTAGTAAAATTATTACCAACGCCAGATTTGGTTTTATTTTTAACTAATTTTAAGATGTGTTTTTAAGCTGTTTTATATTGTATTTTGTATTTTCTTTTTACCTTTTATTGGTCTTTTATGATTCAATGTGTTATTTTTATTGTATGTTTTATCCTCTGTTGTGAGCCGCCCAGAGAACAATTGGTTATATAGGGCAGCTAACAAATAAAGTTGTTTATTTTATTTTTTATTTTTTATTTCTTGTTTACACAGTAAGACAGGTGTTATTGACTGGTTTGTTTTATCCATACATCGAGTCCTCCCCAAGGACCTGGGATGGCTGAATTTAATTATCAATATTGTTGTTATTATTATAGATATTGTCACAAAATATAGGCTGTTCCCAGTAAAGTTGCTTTTTGTAATTGCCTGATGGTGATTTCTGTGGCATCATCATCATCATCATCATCATCATCATCATCATCATCATTATTATCATTTATGTGATCACCATATCTCTGTGTGCATTTTTGTCCATCTCTTTGCATATGTCCCTCTAATAAATTTTACATTTACAGACTGATACAAACCAAATTCACAGCACATGGGAGAGGGGACCTCAATGGGTTTTTGTTTGTTTTTACTGCTGGTTCAAAATAGCAGCCACACGAAGTACAGACAACACCCCTCAGTAACGCATGTGCTGACGGTTGGATACAAACCATACTGACAGCATGCAGGAAGGGTTCTGGATATGTCACCATTTTGAAAGAAGTGGAAAGTAGGCTCTTTAAGTTTCCCCTTTGAACTACTTGTTTGCTTTCTCCACAGGAATAAGCAGAGACAATTCACTTATGTGGAGAAAGTACATGGGGACAACACTGGGTTGGGATTAACCCTGCCCCCTACCAACCCAGCCTTTAAGCATCATTGCCCTCGTGCCCCAAGAGTCAGCCATTCCTGAATGCCATTCTATTCTTAAATAAGATGATAGCATAACTGATGTGAAGTAGCAAATTAACTGCCACCCTAACATTACTTAAAACAGTGGTGGTGTTGGGAACTCATGATGTGCAAAAAAAGCTCTAAATCACTTGTGTGCAAAGGAGTTCTGTTCTAGACTCTGTGTTGTTCAACGTGTTTATAAGTGACTTGGATGAGAGAGTAGAGGGAATGCTGATCAAATCTGCAGACTACACAAAGCTGGGGGGAAGAATAGCTAATATTTATTTATTTATTTATTTATTTATTTATTTATTTATTCATTCATTCAAAATATTAATACCCCACCCCTCCGGTACACTACTGCTCGGGGCGGCTCACAACAATAAAACAGATACAATATACAATAAAGGCAATAAAAGTAACCAAATTAAGTGAACAAGTTAAATGTCAGGTTAAAAACCACAATCAGTATTAAATTGCAGATTAAAAATTTTAAAGGCTAAAAATTGAAAATTATACTATAAATAAAATTATACTACAAAAATTGAAAATATACTACCAGACATAACCACAGCCCTCAACTCCTGCCTGTGGCTTTCAGTGGCATCTGGTGGGCAACTGTGCGAAACAGGATGCTGGACTAGATGGGCCTTGGGCCTGATCCAGCAGGGCTGTTCTTATGTTCTAAGGGGCATTAAAAAGCCTCTTTAAAAATATATGGTTTTAGTTGTTTTTAAAAAACACTGAGGGAGGGAGCATGGCAAAACTCTTCAAGGAGGGTGTTCCAAAGCCGAGGGGCCACAACCGAAAAGGCCCTGTCTCTAGACCTCACCAACCGGATACTAACAACACCAATATCCATTGGTGTTAGCACTGAGCACAAGGGGCATATGCTTCTATTGTCTGGCTGGGTGCCCCAAACTTATTACGGATGGGGCACCCCCCACAAGCACTTCCCACTAATCTTGTCTGGATAAAGCAAAATAAGATGGTGAGGAGGCGTGCTCTGGGTTGGAATTTCCAGCTCAGCAGGTGCTTCCCATCACTGCTTTGTCTGTGACTGAGCCTCTGTCCTTTCCCCTCCATATGGTTGTAATAGAAAAGGGCAGGGATGGAACCAGTGTTCCCTCTAAGGTGTGCGCGTGCGCTCACATGTTTTCTGAAGTCCACTCAGTTAATTTTAGATCCCGCTCAGGTTGAATCAAGTTCACATTCTGAATACGTGTGCACACACTGCCTTGATACTGCCGCCCAGAACAAAATTTGGGAGAACACTGGCTAGAGCTGGGCACCTTCTTCCCATTTCCTCCTCCACTCTCTGCCCCTTCCCTTTCAATTGTGTGCAGCTTCCAGCGTGTGGGACTCTTCCAGAGTGTGGGACCCTTGCCCTCATGCCCAATGGTATGTGAGTTATTCTGCACAGTGGAGGTGGTGGCACCCACTACCCCCTGGCAACCCAGCTATCAGGTACAGTGGAGAGAAGAGCATGTAGCTCTCACATCCAGTGGCAATCTAGCAGCTGGTCATGGTATAGCAGGTGGCAAGTGATCCTCATACCCAGTGACAACCCAGCTGATGTGCATGGGGGAAGGAGTGATAGGCGGCCCTCATGCCCAGCAACAACTTAACTGCTGGGTAAAGTAGAAAGGCAGCGGAAGGGGTGGCAGACAGTTCTCAGGCCCAGCATGTTGGGATCAGTGGAGGGGGCAGTGGGTGGCTCTCATACCTGGTGACAACCACGCTGCTGGCCTTGAAGGAAGGAGTGCCCTCCCAGCAATCTTAACCTCCCGAAAAAACCTTTATTTTAAAGGGGGGCAGTATCGTAAGACACAGTGCAAAAATTAGGATAACCCAATAACACAACTGAAACAGTATATGTTGTTTCATTGTTACAACGGTCTTTCACTCTTGCAAGATGCTTTATCACACAATATAACAAAACAAAATATGACTGTGGTGAACAAACAGTATACAATGATAGATTTTAAACCATTTTTTTATATCTCCGAAGCAAAAATGCTGAATGTCAAAAAATAATGGTTTGTCCAGTTATGCTGGCTGAAAACACAATGTTCCACAAGATAAGGTGGCTATGAAGCTGCAATAGGACAAAAACAGCTGCAAATTCTAGTGACTGAAAAACAGATTGTGCTAATTCTCTGTTAATGCTTCTTCTTCCATTTCAGTCACTATTACCAATTCAGGTCTAAGTCAAAAAGATGTTTTGTTAAGAACAATCATGATGATGTGTGCTGGATTAAATGGATTAAATTTTGAATATAATAACCTATTGTCAGAAGAAGAAGCATGAGAATCCGTATTCCTGCTGAGAATGGACTCTTCAGGTAAGTACAATGTTGCATTTCCTCCCTCCAACACAACAAATTGTGAGCCATTTGTGGGGATCAGTGAACCATTTTTTAAAACATTATGCTACGTAAGGCATTTTGAGTAATTTTTGTTTAAAAGTAGTATATACATATTTTAGTAATAAATGTAAGCCAAAGGCACAAGAAAAATAGAACACAGACCAATTAGAACTAGCATATTGAGAATCTATACTATATTTTTATATCTACATAAAAATGAAGCTTTCTTTTTAGTTGGGTTAAGAGACCACACACTCTCTCTCTCTGCTGCTGCTTTTCCTTCAACACACATACAACACAACACACACAATGCACACGCACACACTCACTCACTCTTCCTATGACCTTTCACTGTTTCATTCTGGGAGGAAAACAAGCCCAACTCTTTGTGGTTCAAGTTCCCAACTCAGTTCAAGTTCAGAGTGCAAAGGATCACATGGCCAGAACTAGAGAAGGGGACCAAACTGGCACCAGCAACACAAGGATCCTTTAACTTTTTCTCCTCCTCTTAGCTGCTACCCTTAGTAAGGGAGACAGACAGGAGAGGGAGAGTAGGGACCTGAAGGATGGGGAGCATTTAAGACATGTGATACTAGCAGAAAGTGACGCAGCTCTGGGGCTGAGCAAGTCACGGGTGATACCGTGTGCTGGCTGGCAGAGACCAGCTGGGGGAAGGCGAAAGTAGGGGGGCCAGTCAGTGTGTGCGCACGCATGCGCATGCATAAGCAGGGCTGCTGGAGAGGGGACCAGCTCTATTCTGGGAGCAAAAAAACTCCTGTGAGGGTGTCTTGGTGTGACGATTCTCACTTAATTCTTTGTACTCAGCTTACACATTAATCTAAAGTTCAGGAAGAGACATTAAGAGGAACCTGCTTTTCAGAGAGTTGTCAGAAAATAGATCAATGAATTGCTCCTCTTCACTAATATGGACGATACCACTTTTCATTTCAGCTAAAACCGTAATCCAGGCATAGTTTTCCATTTCCAGATTAGGAAATAATTTTCCAAAGTGAAAAGTTAGTGAAGAAAGGTGACCCAAATAAAGTTTCTCACATCTTCACTGATGCATAAACCGTTTTAAACTAGGAATCTTATCTGCACATTCACATGCAATTTTCCTCTGCCACAGTTCAATTTTTTAAAGAAAAAACTGCTTCGTTTTGTCACAGAACTGAAAAATATTATTATCTCTTGTCCAGGATTCACTAGTTGCTGGGACGGGGAGATTAGTGTTTAAAATATATAGATGTTACAATTAACAGTAAATATGTTTGTGAGCCTTTTATTTATTTTAAACCCTTTATATATTTTCGCTGCCACCACAAAATTAAATCTTAATTTGAGTTTCCAACACTAACTTTGGCATTGCACCCAAGTGGTAACATGGAGAGAAGCAGACGCAGTTGATACAGTTTTAAAATTCTAAATCAAAGAAAATAACTTTCTTGTGGTACAACAGCTTCAGTGGTTTCTATTTTCTACAATGTAGGGTCAAACACATAATGGTTTCTGAAACAAATGAACAACCTTAGTATTTACTTGCAAGTCAGTACACCACTTCTTATATTTCAATCCAGTATTCAACACTCTGGTACTTAACACTCTGGTACTTAAATAAGATGGGGTCAGTGTGTCAACAAAGTATTTACTGTAAAGTTACTGAGGTAACTCCAGCCCTATCTGAGAATGTCAGTTAGCTACAGCTGAATTTTATAGACACCTGTTTACTCCATTCTATAGCCTCTCCCTTAGGAATTCTCTCCAGAGGCAGTTCCTAAGTTTAAATTCCTTTTGATTGACAGTGTGTACTAGCCAATCACCACATCTCCGCCTTGCAGTGAAGAGTTCAGCTTCTCAAATATGTCACTTCAATATGCCAACTTCATGATGAAATCATTGTCACTAAACATGTGAGCATTGACATGATTTTTCTTGGTTAAGTTCCGGTAATGTTTATCCATCAATTTGAAAACTACAGGTTATTCACCCGTACTGTTGGTTCTTCTAGTGGTTATCTATCCTTTTTACACTAATGGGCTATGCGCCTGCGCAGAGACCTCGTTGGAACCTAACAAGCTCAATTCTCCTGCTTTGGGTGGGAACCCCACTCCCAGTCACTATATGCGGCTGCGCCACTCCCCATCCCCTCAGTCACGGAGTCATGCTTTAGTAGACCCCGCGGGGAGGATGGGAGGGCATGTAAAAGGACAGTTGACCACTAGAAGAACCAAAGTTACAGGTGAGTAACCTGTAGTTCTTCGACATGGTCTCTGTCTTTTACACTAATGGGCACATAACAAGCTAGCACCCAAAGAGGAGAGAAGAAACAGAAGCAATATATAATCTGCCAGAAGTATTTATTTCAGAAACAAGTACATCAACTGAAAATGGATTGCAGGACACTCCTGTCAAATACAGCATTATTCCATGCCCTGGCAACAATAGCATAATGATGGATAAATGAGTGAGGCGAAGCCCATGTGGCTGCTGCTTATGAGCCAATTGATAGCAAAGTTCAATTGTGGAAACTAACCATCTAGACAGGGATTGGGCCCAAACTTGAAGACTCTTACAAGGCCCATCATAAAGAATGAATAAGGAAGGAGTTTTCCCCCACTCAGCAGACCTCTGGACATAGAAGGATAATGCCCTTCGAATGTCCAAACAATGTAACCTTCTCTCTGCATCAGAGGAAGGATTTTGTGAAAACACAGGTAATGTGAGTGGGGACAAATGATGAAACATAGATACCACCTTAGGAAGAAACTGGACATCTGGCCTGAGCACAACCTTGTCCTTCTGGAACTGGAGGTATGGTTGATCACTCATCAGGGCTCGTAATTCACTTACCTTCCTAGCGGAGGTAATGGCCACCAGAAAGGCGACCTTCCGGGCAAGGAGACGGGGTTCAATTGAAGCCAAAGGCTCAAAGGGAGGCAGGAGCAGACCAGCTAAAACCACAGATAGATCCCAGGCTGGTGACATGACTGAGTCATCCGGCAAAATATGGGACAAACCCTTTAGGAAACTCTTCACCTTAAACCATGAAGCCCGGGTTGTTGTGGAATGCATCACAATGGCAGCCAAATGTACCTTAAGGGATGAAAGCTTCAACCCAGACTCTTTAAGGGCCAACAGATACGTGCATATGTTCGGTACAGAAGGATTAAACGCATAAAACTCATGCAAAGAAGCAAATGAAAAGAAACGAGTCCACTTATGATCACAGGATTTCCGCGTGGACTGTTTTCTAGCTGAAACCAAAACTTAGGAAGTTGGTAGGACCTTCCAGGCCATCAGATAATGGGGCCAAACATCCGGGTGAAGCACCCATCCCACCTCCCAGCAGGTGCAGTAGGGCAAGAAGGTGCTGCCAGTCCACAGCCAATCGCCTCAGGGCTGGAAACCAAGGCCTCCTGGGCCACCATGGGGCTATCAGGATGGCCCTGGCCCGGTCCAACCTCAGTTTGCACAGCACCCTCAGAATGAGGGAAAATGGGGGGAACACATACAGTAAAGACAGGACGAAGGCATCGCCTAGAGAGCACTCTCCTTCTCCTCCCCTGGAACAATAGAGGGCACATTGGGCATTGTACCGGGAGGCAAATAGGTCCAGAGTTGAGACTCCCCATTTTACAAATATGTCCTTGAGAACACCTCAGTCCAAGGCCCACTCATGGGAGGCTGCCGTCATCTTGCTCAAGGTGTCTGCCTGGACGTTCCGGGAACCCTGAATGTAGATCGTCTGAGGTGACAATGCAGGTGCCACACAACAATGCCAAAGGTCCAGAGACGTGAACAGAAGGCTCCTGGAAGACATGCCGCCTTGTTGATGGATGTAGGCCTTTGCTGTCGTATTGTCCGTTTGGATTGTCACTGAGCAACCCCCAATCATGGACAAGAAACCCATTAGAGCACTGAATAGGGCCAACAACTCCAGATAATTGATATGCCGGGTCCTCTCCCTCCAGGTGGGCCCCCCAACTGAGCTCTGACGTGTCGGTTGTAATCACCCATTGGGGTCGGGGAACCTGAAAGGGGGCACCAACATTCAGGTGCTGAAACTCAGCCCACCATGCCATCATCGACCTCACCCAGCAAGGGGGTGTACATTCCTAATGGCTTGGATCCCAAAGAGGATCAAATATGTCCAGGAACTACCTTTGGATAATGTGCATTTGAAGGCACGCTTGAGGCAGCATGTAAGTGATGGCTGCCATATGCCCCAATAGGCGCTGTACCGAGTGCATAGTCTGTGGGCTAAGATAGTCCGGCTAAGAAAGCGGAAGCCAGCATCTGGAAAGTACTTATGAGGGCATCCTGAAGGAAGACCTTTTCCAAGGTTGTATCGAATATCAGCCCCATGAACTGTATCCTGTGGGTCAGTTCCAACTGAGATTTATTGAAATTTATTTGGAAACCCAGACCCTGCAGAGTGTCTACAATGATCCTGAAGGTGTCCAGGACCACTTGTCTGGAGCTCACCAAGATGAACCAATTGTTTAGATATGGCAGTACCTGCAACCCTTGCTCCTGCAGGAAAGCCATCACTGGGGCCAGACATTTCGTAAAAACCCTCTGCGCCATCATGAGGCCAAACAGCAAGGCTTTGAATTGTTAGAGGATCCCCCCGATCTGGAAGCGCAGGAAGCATCGACGCTGAGGGCATATGGAGACGTGGTAATATGCGCCTTTCAGGTCCAGGGAAACCATCCACATGTCCTTTTCCGGTATGGTCATAATAGTTGGTACAGATGGGGCCAGGCGAGTCTGGAAGTGCCCCAAGTCATTGCTTCTTTTGGAAGGTGTTCGGGCACTGTTTCTGAAGGGACGGCTTACTAAGCTAAGGGCCCAACCCAACTGGTACTTTGACTGGAACTTGTTGCCATGAAAGGAATGTTCTGATGGGGACTGCTGTTGAGAAGGGGTCTTCTGTGGATGATAAGGCGACCACCTGGCAGTTTTTTGTGGTTTGGTGGTTGATGATGAGTACGACATGGAGTGCGCCATGCTCCTCAGCTTCTGAACTTTCTGGGGAATGTCATCCATCTACTCTGTAAAGAGGCTAGAGCTCTCAAAGGGCAGGTTCTCGACCCTGGCATGGGCCTCGTAGTTCAGTCCAGAGACAAACGCAACCAAGCATGTTGTCTGAGCGCCATGGATGTGGCTATCACCTTAGCTGCGCACTCCACTGAATGCCAGGCCAAATAAAGCTCCTGCTTCGTCACCTGAATAGGTTTGCGGATAAATGCTTTCACCGGATCCCTCTTGTCCTGCGGCAGGAGATCCAGGAAAGGACCCACTTTCTCCCACAAAAAGTGGTTATATCGGGCACTATAAGCCTGATAATTGGCCACTCTCAAATAGAGGGCTGAGGCCGAGTACAGCCGCCTCCTGAAAGAGTCCAATTTTCTGCCCTCTTTGTCACTCGGTGCTGACTGGCTGTGACTCCTGGTCCTTTGCAGGGAGGCCTCCATGACAATCGAATTCAGGGTAGGATGATTCTTCAGAAAGGCCGTATCATCCTGCAGTTGCACCCTGCAAAAAATCTCCAAGCACCTATTAGGCTGAGAAAGAGTCACCGGCTTTTTCCAATGACCCCCGAATGACCCCCAACAATGCCACGTTCAGGGGCAAAGCAGCCGGTACCCTGGCCTCTGAATCAATAAGACTGAACAATGGGTCCAGTTCTCCCTTCTGCTGGATACTGAGGTTCACGCCCAGGGCTGAAGCCATGAGGGCCACATACACGGAGTACTGTTTGAGGTCCTCCGACGAGGAAACAGTTTTTTAATCTGACTGTATGTCAAGTGAGGATGACCCCAGAGAAAGCTCTCTGTGGAAGCTAGTATCACTCTCATATTCTGACTCTAGAGGAGCCAACGAGCCTTGTGCCAAAGGCATCAAACCTATAGGGGAGCCTGGTTTTCTTCCCAGATTGTCTGGTACCGAAGTGGAAAGTTCTGCCGGCAGTACTTGGACAGGCACAGCAGCCTGTTGTAGCACTGGAGCTGAAGAGGGCGGTTCGCGTCACTCATTTTGATACCGAGGAGAGCATTGTGGTGAGCGGGAACACTGCCTCCCTTCCGAATGTGAGGGGGGTTCATGCCAGCCCCTCACAGTTCCAGGTTTCCCATACGTGGGACCTTCCGAGTAAAGAGGTCCATATCGGAGCCTAACATAGTCCAAGTAGTCAGATCGATAGTCCATTTGATATTGATCATACAATCCAGAGTCCCTGCACCAAGCGCCATAAGAAGGCTCAACCTCACTCAAGGAAGAATGATGCTCCGCTGCCCGGTACCGATCCATATTTGATGGATCACGACAGTCCCAGGACTGATCTTGCCTGTAAACCAAGGAGTGTTCTTCCGAGTCCCAACGGGCACTACAGTCTGTGAGAGATGCGCTCCTGGTGCCTTCAAGGGGGCAACCGATGCCTAGGTAGCCATGATGCGTCTTCCACAGGCTTGGCTGGGGAATAGGCCTCCTCTTCCAATGAAGCGTACCCTGGTTCATCCGTCACCACTGAAGGCTCTCTACTCGATTGAGCGTGAATCTGGGCTAAGTCCAATGAATCTGCAGCCAAAGGTGAGCAAGGCCATCTCGAAACCAACGACTTCAGTACAGGATGATGTGAGGCCACTTTAGGCTTCTTCCACAGGGGCCTCCGACGCAGGAACCAATGCTGCCTTCTTTTTCTTCGGTATGGGAGGAAGGTGTTGATCTGCTGGCAAGTCATGAGGCAACTTTGACTTCTTCTTCTTCTTCCTCCTCTTCAGTATCGACACTGAGGGATTCGGGAAAGACTTTGGTATCACCAGCGCAGAACGCTTAGGGAGGTCTTCCGAGCACACTGGCTCACTCGAAGGCAAAGGATGAGCACTAGGGGGTGTCCAAACCAGTATCGGGCCAGGTTTTCAGCCTCCACAGGAGCAGATACTGCACGCTCTGACTGCACTGATGAAGCCATTTTAACAGAGTGCTGCAATGATAAGGCTTCCAAGGAACGGAGAGCCAGATCCCACAGGGCTGCACGCAGGCGAGAAGCTCTATTTTTGCGAGCCTACTTCACAAACTTCTGACAATGAAGACAGGTCTCAATAATGTGGGATTCCCCCAGGCACAAGAGACATTTGGTATGAGTATCGGGGGAAGGGATCTTAGATCTGCAATAAACACATTTTTAAAAGTTCGTCCTGCCCGGCATAAACACTGAAGGCCAGCCGGCCACCACACTCTGTCCCAGCCGGGATCGGAGCTCCAAGGAAGGGAAAAACCCACAAAAAACCAAAACGCCAAGAAAAAAATGCTACTACGCGAAAGAGATAAAGAAACAAACAAAGAAAAATGAAGAAAATTGAAGAAGCAGGGAGAAAAACAACATGGGGATAGATAGATAGATAGATAGATAGATAGATAGATAGATAGATAGATAGAGCCTACTCGTTGTCAAGCTGCAGACTCCATGATGCTTACTGAAGTGTGGACGACGAAAGATTGAGGAGATGAGGAGTGGTGCAGCCACATAAAGTGGCTGAGGGCGGGGTTCCCACGCAAAGCAGTAGAATTCAGCTTGTTAGGTTCTGACGAGGTCTCTGCGCAGGCGCATAGCCCATTAGTGTAAAAGACAAAGACCACGTCGAAGAACCCATGAAAACTCCTCTGAGATACCTGTCTTGATTCACAGTAAATAAGTGGATTCTGCACCCAGCTCCTAACATAACCAAGAAAAAGTATTTGCCTTTGCCTTTAAAGGTCTTGTTTTGATGTTGCTCACAACTACTCCAAACAATTACAGCCGTTTGTAGACCTTTCTCTAATACTGAGCTCAAATCTTTGGAAGCAAGAGCTTGTCTATCAATAATGTAGTGTGTCCATGTGGCATCTGGAGCCCTGCCAGATGGCAATTTTACTTTGGAAGGTCAGATGTGCATTCACCTCTCATGCGAATTTACATAAAAGTCCCTGCGAGCTATCGGGGAGCACTCCACACAATTTGGGTCTTTCAGTACGCATTGGAGCTTAGCCCAATCAATGTCTGGGGTAAAATAATTCCACTTTTTGCATCAGGTCTTTGGGAAAATGTGAACTATCCATTCAACTAAGAGAAGTAACTAAGCAGGATATTTCACCCCTCTTAATCCCGTCATAAAGCCTGCTGTCTGGGAAAGGCCCAGGAGATTGTCTCCAAACTAAAGTTTGAAGTCTTTCATGATGGCCTGACATGGAGTGTGCATACTTCCACACAGCTGAGCTATCAATAATACTGAAAAAATCTTCAGCTTTACTGTCCTTATAATATCTTTAAAGAAGAAAAAATCTTCTTTGATTTTATTGTCATCAATGAATCTTATGTATAAGAAATAAAAAGTCAAGAAAGTGGGATAAAAGTTATTATTTTCATGTGGAGGTTTTCTAGATGGGGATTTGTAATTGTGACTTCTAATTTGTAATGGTAATTAAAATTGTAATTTGAATCTGCTTTTAATTGGTTTTTTATTTTCATTATCAGGTATTTTTTATTTTAGTTTAAACCGCCCTGAGTCACCTTGGAAGGGCAGTATATAAACGGAAGGAAAGAAGGAAGGAAGGAATAAATAACCAGAGTCACTATGGACTGTATGTAACAGCCACAAAAATCAATATTACTTCTGCTCTACGTTTTACCAGACAAGCAAAATGTGTGTACAATACTTTATGTGTGCAAATACTTTTAAAAAAATTAATTTTAAAAAGTACAAGCAAGTGCAAAGCAGAAACCGAAGGCAGTAACCTGACTGCCCCCTGCCCCCAAAAGAAGCACAGAACACCTCCAAATAACACTCCAAGAAAACGACCCAGATATGTTATGGCTATAGAAGGAATGCAGTGGTATTAGCTAACTCCTAGGAGGCCTTAATTGAGCAATACCACTTCCTCCCCCCCTTCCCCCCTTTTTGAGGCATGTGCTCTGCCAGCACCAGCACCGCCACTGCCTCAGCTCACCCACCTGCCTACTAGCTGCTCTACAGCCCCCACTCACTGCCAACATTGGCTGCCTGCATTTCTGCCACGGAGGGTGAATGGTGGGGCCCATGGTGGCCCCAGTGCCCTGCATTTTTTAAAAAAATATGGCTGCACAATGGTAGCTCAACCCCCAAAGAAATGTCCAGCAACTGAAATGTGTTTGTTGGCTTGTATAAGTGTGCATTCACACAAATATTCTATATAAATATATGTTTTCAAAGGTGGGGAGGAATACAAGGCACACATGTCCAGAGAAGAATCCAGAGGTAAAGCAACCCCCACCCCCACCCAAAAAACAGCCACACTACAGATGTTATGGCTGGTGGGTGAAAATACAAGTATGTATACAGCATGCAATTTTTTTTTTATAAAATAGAAGAGTGGGGGGTAAGGGAAAACACCAGGAAACAAGCTAGTGATTGGAAGTGGCCTACACGCCACAGTGTATTGCGAAGATTCTCCCATGTGCAGAATGCAGAAAGCATGCCAGGCAGAGCCAACACTCCCAAAGGCAGTCACCAGGCAGGTAGCCACACCTCCAACTTATATATTAGTTTTTCTCTACCTCCTACAATATTCCATGCTGCAATTTTCAGGACTGTTTAAAATGACAACTTTTAAAAAGCGCCTTGAAGGCCAATCATCAGGAAAAAAGTCGGGAAGGACTGTTCACCATCTGAACACCCCACAACTGTAATCATAATGAAACAGCTTTAAATCACCATTTGGAAAACTTCTCTACTAGTAACTGCAGTTTCTTTTCATTTCACATCTGAATGTTTTTCCCATTTTACGCAAAAGTTTGAAATTATAACTGAACAATGTAACTCAGAACCAAGAAATGAAAATAAAGGTCTTAGCAACAGGGAAATGGAGAAGGTTCAATCATCCACAACACTCTTCTACTCCTTTACTGGGCACCAAAGCTCAACACCCAACAATTCTGGCTTCAACAGGTTTTAAGGAGTACTAGCCGACCCCGCACAGAGCATCTGTGCACTCTTGGGGGCTGGCAGTTAGCTCTTTGCCCCCCCCCCCCTTCTGCCCCAGTCTCCACTTCCAGGCCCAGCTGCCGAAAGGCAATGCTCATGTTCCTTTGCAAAAGTGATGGAATAATGCCATGCTATGACCAGAGCCCAAGTAGCAATGAGGCATCCTTTGGACCAACCTAAGTGGGTCGCTTTTCTAAAAGTTCAAAAGATCCACTTTCTGCCTGCATTTGCATACTGGGCCTTTAATGTCACAAAGCCCCCACTTGGTACCGCTTGGCACAGCATGTTTACGTCTGCAGCGAGCAAGTCCCAAAAAATGAGAAAGTGTTCTCTGCCTCACAGTGCCCACTGTCCGTGTACGGGGGAGGGCACGGTTCACTCGGTTTCCATGGAAATAGGTGCCTGCAAGTTCCGTCTAGCAAAGGGTTAACTGTCAGGAGCTGCCTCTCCTCCCCACCGTCGCTTCTGCCCCCCTCCCCCCTGGGCCTTGCCTCCGCGGCTGGGCTGGTCTCCTCCGCGGCCGGGCCCACCAGTGCTGCCGCTCTCCTCTGCAGCCAGGCCTGCCGGACTCCCCGTTCATGGCCGCCGCCGCGCCGGTCTCCTCCGCCGGTGCTGCCGCTCTCCTCCGCGGCCGGGCCTGCCAGGCTCCCCGTTCATGGCCGCTGCCGGTCTCCTCCACGGCCGGGCCCGCCGGGCTCCCCGGCCATGGCCACTGCCGCTGGTCTCCTCCACGGCCGGGCCCGCCGGGCTCCCCAGCCATGGCCGCCGCTGTTCTCCTGGGTGCACCTTACCCAATCAGGCGCCCCCGCAGCCCAGCCAATCAGCTGGGCTGCCGGGACGCACATTCGAACGGCACACCCAGGAGAATTATATATATACTAGTGGGCCCGGGCACAGAGCATCTGTGCCTCTAGTTGGGCTCTGCCGGGGCCCACCACCGCCGCCCGTGGCTCCGGCCGGGCCCGCTGCCGCCTTGCCCGGCCCGCTGCCTCCTCCGGCTTCCCCCGGGCCGGCTTCCCCCAGCCTCCGGCTTCCCCCGGGTCTGCCACCTCCTCCCAGCTGGGCCCGCCACCTCCTCCGCCTGGGCCCGCTGCCGCCTCACCCGGCTTCCCCCACCACCTCCTCACCTCGCCCGGCCAGGCCTGGCGCTTCGGCTCCTCGGCCTGTACCTGTCGCTGCCAGGCCAGGCCCACCAGCGGCCATGGCCGCCGCCGCCGTTCTCCTGGGTGTGCCGCCAGGACCAATCAGGCGCCCCCAAAGCTCAGCCAATCAGCTGGGCTGCCGGGACGCATTTTTCCTGGGCACACCCAGGAGAATTATATATATAGATAGATAACTGTGCAGATTGCAAATATGATTAAGTGCAGGTTTCAGATTTTCATTCCTGGCAATATTATATATTCAGTCATCCAGGCCTGTAGCCAGCCTAAACGTTTAAGGAGGGTGCCAAAAAGGGTGGGGGAAAGTTTAGTTGCTCTTCATCACAATACAGTACAGGTTGAGCATCCCTTATCTGGACTGCTTAGGACCAGATTTTGGATTTTTCCAGATTTTGGAATATTTGCATAATGAGATATCTTGGGCATGGGATCCAGAGCGCCAAAACAGAAGCAGGGGCCAAACTGAGCAGGGAGTGGAGGAGGGGGGCTTTCCCTTTTCCCTCTAGCACCAAAGCGAGAACATCAAAAACATTAAAAAGCTTCACAATGAAAACAGAGCCGCAACTAGAGAGAATTACAGACAAAACCCCTATCTCTAACAGCCTTCTGAAATAAATAGGTTTTGACTGCATGTTTAGAAGCAGCAAAACTGAGAATCTGTGGGCAAGTAAGCTGAGGCGTTTTGTTGTTATTTTTTGTTACGGCGTGATGTCCGGATTTTGGAGCATTCTGGATTTTGGATGTCCAGATAAGGGATACTCAACCTGTATAGCAGTTTAAAGATTATTTATTTGTAAAAAAACTGGGGGGAGGGGGAAAGAAAAAATGGGGGGCCTGCCCTAGCCCCCTTCACTCTATGAGTCTGCAGTCCAAAAACCTTCTGTTTAAGATGAAAGTTAAGATGCTTTCAATTTTAACTCATGATCTAAAAAGCGTGGAAATTACAAGTTAATGTGCCCATCTTAACTTCTATGCCATATAAGTTGTAAAGACTTTGTTCAGTCTTATGTATTATGTTACTTTAGAAGTGAGGCTCCATGCACCCACACCTTTATACAGGAGTAGACCTAACCCTTGAAAATACACCCCATGCCCTTACTTGTGAGTAGACCCACAATCTTACTCTTGTGAAAACCTTGCTTCCTTGATTGCAACTAGGGTTCATTCTTACGCATGACCCTAATCCATGAGTAGCCTTTCCATCCTTACTAATGAGTAGATCCAACATTTATGCATAATGTGAGGGTCCATTCATGAGTAAGGCATCTATTCATGAGCAGGCATACACCCTTACTCAGCAATCAAGTCCCTTCTTCGCTCACAAGTAGACCACATCTTTACTTGTGAGTAGATCTGCACACTTACTCAAGAGTAATTCTTACCCCTTTCTCAAGAGTAGACCTACTCACAAGTAAGTGTGAGGTCTACTCATAAGGCTGAGGGACCACTCATGATACACTGTCTACTTTCAAGTTTGAGGGTCAACTCATGAGTAAGGCTGATGGTCTACTCACAAGGTGGGAGGCCTACACATTAGGAAGGACATTATGTCTACTCACACATAAGATTGGAGAGAGGTGTTCCCTCTAACAATTTTTAAAATGTCTGCTCTGTTAATTTTAGATCCCGCTCAGGCTGAATGAGGAAGGCCCCACTCTGAATGCATGTGCGCGCACACTGCCTCGATACTGCCACCCAGAACAAAATTCATTCTGCACAGAGATGAAAAAAATTAGAGGGACCACTGTTGGGGAGTTACCCATGAGTAAGTTCAGGTCTACCCATGAGTAAGATTGGGGGTCTAGTGGCAAGTATGAATGGAAGGTCTATTCATAAGTAAGGTTAAGTGTCTACTCACAGCAAGGATGAAATGTTCCCATGTGTAAAGGCACGGGTCTACCCACAAATAACACTGAGTTCTAATCATGTATACAGGTTCCAAGTGGGCCTGTGTAAATTCAGATTTTATGTAAAATTGTGCAAAATCGGTAAAAATCCCAATCCGATTGTTGTTGTTTTAAAATTGGATTGGTAAAGTTGGAATTAATTCCAAAATATTGAAATTAATTTCTGAAATACTTCTGAATCTTGGAATTAGTGAAATGGAATAGGATTTCCTTGCACAGAGGTGAATGTGGAAATACACTAAAAATCCCTTGTTGGTCCTAGAGCCAAAGACTGGGGGAAATAACACAGAGTCCTTCCAATGTGGACTTCATGTGCACCAGATTTCATAACTGTATGCCCATCTGTTCCAGAAATATAAAGGGGAGGCAAAGGGGGCATGCTATCACCCCTTTTGGTGAAGGCAAAGGACAGATTCTTCCACATGCTGGTGGAATTATGGTCCAAGGAGGGACTTCAGTTTCAGAAGATTTTGTAAAGTTCTGGCACTCACCATATTAAAAACAAAAATTTCAAAAATTCACCAAAGCTCAGGGGATCAACCAGTTCTGTTCACATTCACTACAGAGGACCCTGACTCCATGTGTGGCAAGTTTCAAGGCTCTTGGGTCAACTTGTGATTTTTTTTTTAATTTTCCCATTTATTTTCCCCAGAGCCCATAGAATCTGAATCTGATAATGACAAAATCAAATCTGGTCAAATCCGAATTTTATAAACACACACAGGCCTAGTTCCAAGCCGATCTATGGAATATAGCAGTTGGATAAATAACTGTGCCTTGTAGAGATGAGGACTGAAACATCAGGTATATCTGTAAGAAGTTATTGTGGCTGGATTGTGGGACTCTTGAATTTCTGGGTGCATACACTGTGCCTTGTAGAGAAGCATCAGACATTCTTCAGGGGCATCTCTAGCAAGTCACTGCACCTCTCAAATTCATGCCTGAATTAATACAACCCTCCACAGCCCAATCTTGAGCTGAAAGACTAAGACAAAATGTGGGTATACAGAACTATCTCTAAAGCAGCATAATATAAGATACTTTACAATGTCTTTACAGTTTATATGGCACAGAAGTTAAGAAAGGCACCTTAACTTGCAGTTTCCAAGCTTTGTAGAGCATGACTGAAAATTGAAAGAATCTTAAATCTCACCCTAAGGTTTTTGGATGAATGCATTTGAAGGCTTTTTGAAAAGGAAAATCTGATTATGCACTGTGGGAAAACGTAGTTTAACAGTGGCTCTTACCTATACTGGCTAAGTGGTGCCTCCATACTCATAGGCAGTATATCTCTAATGCAGAAAGTTCATCTTCAACGGCATCTTGCCGTGAGATCTGTACTGGGACCAGTGTTTTTATTTATTTATTCATAAATGATCTAGAAGTTGGGGTAAGCAGCAAGGCGACCAAATTTGCAGATGACTCCAAAATTATTTAGGGTAGTGAAATTCCAAACAGTGTGCGAGGAGCTTCAAAAGGATCTCTCCAAGCTGGGGGAGTGGGCAACCAATTGGCAAATGTGGTTCAATGTTAGCAAATGTAAAGTGATGCATGTGGGGGCAAAAAACCCCACAACTTCACATATACATCAATGGGGTCTGAGCTGTTGGTGACTGACCAGGAGAGGGATCTTGGAGTCGTGCTGGACAATGAGTTAAAAGTGTCGACTCGATGTGTGGCAGCTGTGAAAAAGGCCAATTCCATGCTCGGAATCATTAGGAAGGGGATTGAAAATAAAACTGCTAATATCATAATGCCCTTACATAAATCTACGGTGTGGCCACATTTCATATGTACAGTTCTGGTCACCATATCTCAAAAAGGACATTATAGAACCTATGGAAAGATGATCAGGGGCCTAGAGGATCTTCCTTATGAGGCAAGGCTACAACACTTGGGGCTTTTTAGTTCAGAAAAAAAACAGCTGAGGGGAGACATGATAGAGGTCTATAATATTATGCATGGTGTGGAGAGAGAGAAATCTTTCTCTCTCGCGCGTAACACTAGAACCAGGGGTCATCCTATGAAACAGATTTAGCACCGACAAAAGGAAGTACTTTTTCACACAACACATAATTAACCTGGAGGACAAATCTATCAATGGCTACTAGTCTGAGGGTTATAAGCTATCTCTAGCCTCAGAGGCAAGATGCATCTAAATACCAGTTGCAGGGGAACAACAGCATGAGGGCATGCCCTCACCCCTTGCCTGTGGGCTTCCCAGAGGCCTGTGGGCCACTGTGTGAAGCAGGATGCTGCACTAGATAGGCCTTGGGCCTCATCCAGCAGACCTGTTCATATGGCAGTTTGCCACCACCTTGTATACCCCTGCAAGGCCTGCTGCCATCTTGTTGCCACCTCATGTTCCCTCTTTAGTTCATTAGCCAACTCACCCCATCATGTATGCCCTCACAAGGCCCCTTGCCACCTTGCTGCCACCTCATGGGGGTGGTGGGGAGCTCATAAAAGGAAAGAGAGTGGGGAAGGGAACATTTATTTAACTCCCGAAGTGCTGGAGTGCTCTTAGATTCTCCTTATCAAGCAGCTGCATTCAGAACCAGGAATTCACTCTCCAGAATTTGCCAGGACTTGCCCCTCCCAAATTTAGCTTCAGAGCTCTCAGTTGGCATAATCAACTATAAACTATCTTCTTTGATTCCACTCTATTCAGAGGCTAATAATTCAGAAAATACTGGATCTCCTACCACCCCCAAAATTACAAAGAAGTATGCTTCAGCATATATTTGAATTAAAAAAAAATTAATAGGAATTTTAAAAATATTAGATATGTTATCTGATGGCAAAAAACATAACAAACAATGCAAGTCCCTCTTTTTAGGAGTTGATATCTTTGCCATTTTTCAACATACCTGCACCAAACTTGGAAGGGTGGTGTCTCTTCTCACATGATTGATGTGTGCATATTTTGATTTTATGACCAATAGAAAGGTCAGGGCTTATAGTGGTAGAATGTTGAAACTGTTGGAAGTTAAGGACTATGCGCTGTCTCTTGTCTCAAAGACAGTAGAAGACAGACTAGTGAGTCAGAGGGCTAGAGGGTCAAGACGTTGGTCATCCCTGCTCTACTGCTCTGACACTATCCCTTTGAAATGTAGATTGGTACTCTTAGGGATTAACTTCCTCCCTCTCTTCTCTTCCTGCCCTACTACCTTGCAACATGGCAAGCTCCTCTCCCTGCACCATGTATGCAGAGAAAATGCAGAATCCATCTGCATCCAGCTAGCTAGATAGATTAGAGATCCTAACTCCTCACTTTCCTATCTAGAATGTTCCCTAATAAATGCCTTATATATTGATTTGAAACTATGAATTGGCTCCAAGTTACTTTACTCTCAGCATACACACATGCCTACCTAAATTCCGCTGTGTTTTGCCTCTGTGCACTCTGCTATAATTGAAAAAGGGTTTCTCTACCAGAGAGAATTCCCAGCAGAAACAACTCCTTACCTTAACTGTACTGGCACTACTGTGCCATTATAATTATGAGAATTACAAGGGCTTGGAGTTCTGTTTTGGTTTTTTTAACAGATCTGATACGATCACTACAAACCTCATTTCTTTACCTTTTGGGCAGCAATAAGGATCTACCAGACTGCTCTATTTTAGGGGGATGAAAAAGAAAAAGAAAAGCCATGAAAACAAAGATGCGGAATGGCAGAAGAACCTTAAGGGCAGATCACACATGAGGAAGGTGAAGTTGAGTAATGGAGACTGGGAGAGAATGGAGACTATTAGAGATACCTACATACCCACCCATAGTTCATATATGAGAACAAGGAGACTCCTGCATGCAAATACCTGTGTGAGGCAAGGTCAGATCTGGGAGGGGAAAGAAAGAGAGGTGATAAAGAAAGAGGCTGAGCTCTGTAGCAGAGTCTCTTTTGCTGGGAAATTGCAACCTGTTCCTTTCCCACACTGTTAAAATTAAGGGTTAATATGCCTCCGATCATGTACAGAGTACCTTTTCCTGCAGCCACAACCTGTTGCTTCCCTATACTTAAAAATAGGTAGCTGCTTCCCCACCCTTCTTAACAAACTGTACCAGACTACACATTCTGTTCCATAATTTACAAAAATCCACTCTGTCATTTTGAAATCTTCAACTTTCCCCCAACTCTGCCTTTTGCTTGTCACATACTTAGAATCAAAGAATGGGGTGCTTCTGAACACATGCTCAGCCCAATATTTTATTTTTGGCCACAGAGTGAAGTGCCCACTTTTTCTACAACAACAAAAAAATACACTCCTGGTTTTCCCTAGCCACCTGCATTTCTGTGCTGCTTTCTTACCAGCCAGATGGGAATCAAGCCACAGGAACTTCAGAGGTAGTTGGTATATATTGGGCCAGTTTGGACACTACATCCAAGCTGGCCCTGCCCATAAACAATTAGGGACTTGAATGAGCACATTCCTCTCCCCATAGCATGCCATTCTGGTTTTCATTATTGTGTTCCAGGCCCCATGTAATAATTAAAACCTGAACAGTACACCAAGAGCGAGAAGTCCTTGTTAACATCCTGTTTCATGGTGGCACATTGGTTCAAATGTTAAAGCTGAATCGGCTCATTTGGGGAGAAAGAGGGAGCAAAGGAGACTGCAAAGGCAAAAAAATAAACCTGTGTGGGGAAAGTGGCTCCTCATACATAAAACCCTCAGCATACAAAGAGAGAGATTGTCAGTGGTATGGCCACGCCCCCACTCAGCCAGCCAATCAGATTTTCAGTATAGCTGGGAGGAAAAGGAGGAAGAAGGGAAGCTTACTACAAATAAAACTCCAAAAGCTTACTACAAATAAAACTCCTGAGTTATGATAATGTAGTGTATTTTGATCACAGATAGATTATCTTCATGTTTACAGTATTTGTCTCTGCAGACAAACATTGTAAGTGTGGACAGCACGGCCTTGAGGTTTCTGAGCACATTAGTGCTGTGGTTGGGCTTGTGGGAGCAGTCACGGCAGTCATTAAGATGATACATGGGTACAGCGTCCCTTTTTTAAAAATGTCTTAAGAGAGCTATGTAGTTCCTCTCTTTCCAAAAAGCAAACAATGCCATTATTTTTCCTCTTCTGATAGGAATAAAACACCTACTTGCACACAAAACAAAGCAACTAGGAGACAATAGAAAGAAAGGTACAGAAATATTTGAAATGTGTTAAAAGTCACCAACTGCCAGAATGAAATAAATGTGAGAAATATTAATTATATATTTCATATCAAAACTACAGTACTGAATAAGAGAAAATATGAAAAAACTAATATGGCAGGCATTTTCCAAATTTTATATATATATCTCAGAACTGCATTGTACATTTGTTTTAAATATATAACTGAATCAGAATTGAAGTTTACAGTCTGATTAGTCATTGATTTTTGTGAGAAAATAAGAGGGAGGGAGGGGATGCAAGATCCTACCTGTTCCAGGTGGCGTTGGAGCAGGCCCGTCGTTGCTGGGTCCCCCGCTCATCCAAGGCTGCCTGCTCTCTCTTGCCCAGATCACTGAGGCTGGGCGAACTCATGAACTTCAACCTGCGAAGAGTCCTCATGGTCAAATGTGTTGTTTGTGCGTGGCAGCTAGAGAAACACCATCCTTTTTACAACACACACATACGCAGCTGGAGCAGCAGCACCAATGCGAGCAGTTCTCTCTTTGCTGTTCAAAAATGAAACTTAAAAAAAAAACACAAAGAAAAGAGAACCAGTCTCTACAGAACACTCCTCCGTCAACAAGAAAACAAACCTTTAATCAGATAAACTCTGATGTCATGAATTGTGGTTAATGATTTCTCCAAGTTTTTTTTTTAAGATGAACTTTTTGCTGCTTTTTAGTACACATCAGGGGCCTTTTAAACTAGAAAGTTGCTTCAAAGTTTTTCTCCCTGCTGTCCCCCAAAAACAAAAAACTTGTTCAACATGTTTGTTGCACCTGCCCTAGCATAGGGCTTCTTCCTTTGCTGAATCCTCAGAGGGTTTTTCCCCACCCTCTTCTTTTGTAACTCGAGATGAAGCCAAACGGGGGGAGGGGGGAATCTACCCACAATATGTGACGTATGGAGAATTTACAGGAAAGTTTCATAACTACTGGTGCTTAGCCACATTTCTCCCTCTCTCCAGTACACAAATCTGCTACTTGCCTAAGAAGCTGTTTAAGCTGAAAGCATGAGATAAGCCATAGGAGTATGTCTGGACTGTTAAAGAGATAACCACCAACTAGGCATCCCCCCCACCACAAAGGTCCATGAACTACACCACTGATTGTTATGGGGATGCTACTTCCCACTCTCCTCCCCACAACAACTTTAGGAACATAGCTTTATAATAAGGTACATATTTAGCTTAAATGCTAACCAGTGATGACTCAGCTTGAAAGGAAATGAGAGAAAGAGAACACACTAGCCTCTATAACAATAGTAAAGCAGTTTGTTACTGAAATAATTTTAACCGGTCCAACTTCATACTCAAGCTGTGCATTTTCTACATATCCAGCTTTTACCCTGGCATCCTGAGAATTTTAATTCTCATGTAAAAATATTATCCAGCCTTCCCAGTACACAGTGAGTTATTGGGAGTAATTATTTGGTGATTACTCCGAGCCAGCACAAACATGAACAGACTTCCTGTGCAAATAATTTAACACATTTATACCCCATTTTTCCAGAGCTTGAGGTGGCTTCCAGCAAAACAATTTTTTAAAAAAGATAACAACACCAAGCCAGTCAATGAGTACAAGCTCCATCTGTTTCTATTTACCAGGGACAATCTCAGTTTTCTGGAATCCATTCCTGGTAAATCATGGCCCCCATTTTTGTTTCTTGTGGGCACTTCCTTCAATCTCCGCCCCCGCCCCCCCCCCCCGCCATGTGAGTTGCTAGAGATCATTCTTCAGGATTCAGTCCCTCCCTAGAGTTTCTAGAAATGAAGTTTCTGAACAAGCAGGTGGATGCATCATGTCTCTAGTACACCTGCATGGAGATGGTGCACAACACTAAGGCATTATGCAGTGCATAGAATAGAGTGAGTGCAATCCAGTCTTCAGCAGTGTGTAATAGCAGGTGGGATACACAGGGACTTGACCAGTAATCCTGGGTATGAGAATTGGTTGTTCTACATATATTCTTATTTTCATCTGCAAAATGTTGGAGGGCGTTGAACAACTGTTCAAAATCTAGAATAATGTGCTCTGTGTGCCCTTAATTACCTGTTTTCCATTTGTGGCATGCTTATAGTCAGAACTGTATGCCACATCTCCAAGTTTCTTTGGCTACATCCCCTACACATTCACAGGCATGTCCCTGTTTTCACTGGTGAAATTTTGGAGGATAAGCGATACAATCAACAGAAGCAGCAACACTGGATGTGCATTCGACAGTTAAAAACCATTTATAACAGAATGAAAATAAATAACCTATTTCCAAGATAAAGCTTAGTTCTGGTTTCAGTTACAGTACTTAAGAGTTGTTTTCAGAGTTCTAGAGGCAGAGATAATTGCTTGTTAATCCAGGACTGGGCAGATTTAAACTTTCTGGGAGCTTTCTTTCTTTTTTCGCTGGACCTTCAGAGTTACTAGTGTGAAATAGTGGCATGGGGAGATGTAGTCAGTCACAAGATGGCTGCATAGAAAGGTAGAGCCAGCTGCAAAATAGCAGCTTGTACAGAAACTGACATCAATTAAGGGATTATAACATCAAAACCATGGAGTTCAGGATAATTTTGCTGAAGCCAAAAGGGAAGGAGTAGAGCAAGATAATGTGCTCTGTAGGGGAATCAAATGGAGAGAAATGGATGCAAGGGAAAGTAGAAGCAACCCTGAGCATCCAAAGAGAGAGAGAAAATGTCACAGCCATGACCCCAACTCAACCAGCGAATCAGATTTTCAGTTTTGACTGCAAGGAAGAGAGAAGGGAAACAACCCAGCCTGGATTGTAGCTCAATCCAGGTTGGTAGCAAAATCCAGCCTGGGTGCTTTCCAGATTAGAACCTGCATCAGAGTCACAATGTATCTCCGAAGTCTGCTTCCGTACTTCCTGTGTTGTGACACCACAGTCCCTACTACACTGACAGCAGGGTGCCATTCACATTTCCAATGTTTTGTCTCGGATTTAATCACTGCAATTTATTGCTAAAATGCTATATGTCTGGCATAAAAAGGTTGATGTATTTTCCAGTTGTTAATTTCTGTGAGACTGCTCCCCCTGCTGGGTGCTTTGCTATTTATATTTTGAATGCGATTTGCCCAAACCAAAGCATTTTGCCACTGTTAAGCGGGTAATCTGGAAAGCGCCCAGGAGAGCTACATTAAATAAGTTCCAGAGTTACCACTAGCTCCCAAATTACCTGATGCCCACCCCTGTGTTAATCAACTCTTCTGTCATTTACTTTAGGACAGATACCCCCTCCTATCTTTATACTTTTCAAGTACCCACCTCAGCCAGTTATTCCTACCTTAACATAAGACACACTCCTTTGGTCAGATTCACAAAGCTTGGTTAAGGGCCTTGATACATAATGTGGATAGTGAGGCTATTTACACACACATGCAAAACCGGGCTAAGGGAGCCCAGAGATCCCAGCAGCACCACGGCAGCAAACCCTCATGAAGACTCCCTTGAAAATGAGGCCCTGTTTTCCGGGTCATCTGTCAGCCGCGGCTGCAAGCAGCCGTGGCTAGCAGACTCAGGGGGAGGAGGGATCCTCATAATGCACCGCGCACCCATGCAGTGCATTATTGGAGCTCTGAAGGGTGGGGTGATGCGTCCCGGTACCTCGACCCTCGGAGCTGCCGGAAGGAGCTGGTGCTCATCTGCGCAGGTGATACAACTGCCTAGGGACGTCGCAAGGATTGTCTGCGAGGTGGTAAGTGCTTTGGGGCTTCCTCCCCGCAAAAACGGGTAGCCCTTTCTCACTGTACATGAGAAAAGGCTCTATGTATTAAGAGTCCTAAACAGTTCAAGCACCACACAGTCAATGATACAGCTAGGTGTCTGCTCCCTGAAGGCTCCCTCTCTCTTCACTACACTTTCGCAGCACACTCCACTACACATTGCTGAGTACTGGACTCTGCATCAAATCAACCAAAATATCACTTCCAGCATATTACAGGCAGATGTTGTATGTATATGGAAGTTTACAAATCCACCAGGAGACATGCTCTCATACTAGGCAGTAGCCAATAAGGGGACACTTTCCAAAATGGCCCCATAATATTATTGTGAAAGTCCCTCAGTTGGTTGTTGAGCCTAAATGCTACACATGTCTCTCTCTTCAACCTTTCCAAGTGTTCACAGAACACATCACCAAACAATACCAAATACAGTAAACAAAAAACCTTCTTTTAAGATGAGAATTAAAATGCTTTCCATTTAAATTCATGTTCTAAAAAGCATGGAAATTAAATGTGCCATACCTATAAATTGTAAAGATTTTGTACAATCTTGTATATTATGTTGTCTTTAGAAATGAGGTTCCGTACACCCACATTTTGCCTTGGCCTTTCAGCTGGACTCAGGCGAGCTGCATCCAGGCAGAAATTCAACAGGGACAACTCCCTCAACCACATGTTATAGATGCCCCAGATAAATTTCTGCCTGAATTTTTCTGCCTCAATTTCTCTACAAGGTACCGTGCTTCCTCAAAATGCCAGCTATATACTAAATGTCCAGAGAAAAATTCATGATTCCTGATGCATTGTGATGCATCCAACTGCTGATGTATCCATAGCATCCCACAAATGGGCTGTTAAGTGTATACACTAGGTAGGTAGTGTACACTACCCTACACTAGGTCTGCATTCTCACAGCAACTAGCTGTAGCCTTCAAATAAACTGAAATAGATTAAACAGGCAGTTTCGATCCTGGAATTTTGCCCACATTAACAATGAAAGTTGCCTCAGCCAAAATTGGTAACATCATCTAGAGGAATTGTGGACAGCTGGTCCAAGTTTCTGATTCCTCCAAAGCATTTAAGAGGATTTTTTCCCCACCCTGAAAACAGATACATTAATAGCATGTCTGCAAACAGAAAATACTGCATAATCATTACCATTTATTTGCCATGTGATCTGTGGAGCTTAATGACATTTGATACAATAATGGCATCTATTTTGATTAAGTTCAAGAACAAAGCTAATTGAGGCAAATGATCTGACTAAAACTGGAAGTACTGAAGAAAATACTGAGTAAAAAGTGCAGCAGCTAGTACATTCAGAGCTAAACCAAATAAAGAAGGAAGTATAATTTACAAACATGTCCCTCTCCCCTTCAAATATATATTGTTCTTTTAGCAGGGGAGATGTGTCAGCATGTTCTGAGCTGGTAACCAAGCAATTCCCCCCATCTTCTTGTATGATTACAAAGTCAGGAAGGAATAAATAAATTGAATCATTTTGCATAGTAATGATATATTTGTAGAAGAAAATTTATAAAAGAAAAAATAAACCTTACTCAAGGCTAGTTTCAGAATCATCAGTCAACGAGAGAGAGAGAGAGAGAGAGAGAAGATACTAGGCTCATTCACATGACTGTTTGGGGGAGCGAGATGGTGGGCGGGGAGGAAGGCTGCATAACCTTGCTTTCCCCACAGATGATCACCAGGACATGCCAGGCACGCAGATCACGCACCCAGAAACTCTGCTGCTGCCCCTGGCAGCGTGCCAGGATGTATCTTTCCAGGGAATCCCACAATGCACTGTGCCAGTGTGTGGTGCATTGTGGGGATCCCCCCAGTGACAGGCAGGTGCCCATCAATGTTGCAGCACTGGCTGAAAGCAGCCGGTGCTGCACACAGTCAGGCAAATGGGGTTAAGGAAGAGCTCACTCCCTTAACTTCATTTAAGAGGCAGGCTTCCTAGGTGAGTTTGCCACCAAGGCACTGCTTGGCTGCCCTAGCCCAGACCTGGCTGCTCATGAGAACAGCCTCACTCTATGCTGCTTCTTAGACCCAGATTTTAAATTATGCCTCATCCTAAATAATTCCATATTCTGCAAATTTTTAACTGGCCCTACTCCACTAGTCAAGGCATTCAAAACAGTAATAAATATTTACACAGGGAAGGCCAAAAAGAGGTGTTTTGCAAACATAATCCATTCAAAATCATTACACAATGATCATGCACTAATACTGGTATGCCCAAATTGTGAGCCAACAAGCTGAATTCAGGCGACTATCTATCCAGATACTTGATAACCCCTCCCATGACAACAGCCATACCAACAGTGGGCTGCCATACATTTAATTAGCCATATGTAACTTGATGAGCCATTAATTATAAAGGTCAGTTCTACCAGCTGAGAATCAGAAGCTGTATCACAGAGATATTTTTTACAGTCATGGTGAGCTAAATTAGTTTAGCTCTTCACCAACAAATATATCAGCATGGTAATGCCAGTATTCACTGCACTATCATGTGAGTGTCTATGTATCATGGGTGGAGAGATAAAAACAGCATTCTGTCATGCTATTTCACCCAAGCCCCTCATCCATCCCACCTGTCTATGGCTTCTCAAAGCTTTCTGTTTGCACTACTCATGCTAAGAGGGACATTTTTACTCTTGGTATCGCTTCAACAAGTATGTCAGTTTTAAATTGAATCCATGGGGAAATGGCTGTGTTATGAAGATTAAAAGTTGAAAAGCAGACATGAAGCCTCAAAACACCAGTTGGGTGTTTTTCCCCTCCTTATCTTTATAATGCAATTTTTCCTTATCCAAATAAAGAAGTACAGATTAATTCAATTGCTTTGGGAAAGGTCTCTTTAGATGATATATCTTCTGTATGAGGCTCTTTGCTGGGCTTGTTCAAGAAAATATGTTTTGAATTTCTACAAATTAAGAAAAAAAGATGGTATTGTAGAGTCAAGTTGGCAAGTGCTCAGTTCAGTCATAATGTTTGTGAGAAGAAAAATGGAGGGGTAAGGGAGTAAGTAGGCAGAGAAGGGAGGGGGAATAAACAGCCTTCTGCCCTTGTTGTCCTGGAAATAGCTGTGAAGGACCTCTGAAGGGACTGGCTGGTGAAATCTCCCCCCACTCCCAGAGAAAAAGTGGCTTGAAAAGCTAACTGTTAGAGTTGAATGGTTCAACTCTGAGGTAAATGGAACAGGCTCAGTCACATGGGCCTTACATTTTTTCTCTGTCTGCTTCTGTTTTGCTTCATTTGACCTCAGAAATGGAGGGCCTCACTGCTCCTGTATGACTTTTACAACCTTATTCCGCATAAGGGGGAAGGGCTGCTGAGTTCCTTGTAAGGGTCAGAGGGTCCAGGACTTTTAACAGTTGTGTGGCAACAGGTGTAACCTTGCGTAGCATATAAAGGTGGAAGCAGCACCTGTTGACATTCTGCATGTATTTCAGCTGTTTGACAGCCAGAACTGAAGCAAGTAATGCTTCAGCTATAAAAATTACCACTTCACCACCATGCCTCTATGTGCCCCATTTTTGTTAAATAAAGCTATGGCTTGTTTTAAACCCAAGCACTCATAACTGCCTCTTTATTCTACCTGGCAATGCTAAAGCAATATTTTTCACTTTCCCTGATCTGAATAAACTTATACTGAGTGTGGCACATATGGTACCCCAGGGGCATAACTCTAACTGGGTGGATGTGTTCCAAGAACATAGTCTGCTCATGTGCACTCCGAGAGGAGGAACTGCCAAATGTCCTTCACCTGTTGCTCACTCCGTACCACTGCCACTGCTCTTGCCACCACCCTGCTGCTACCCCCACATTTGCCACTGCTGGCCCTGTCCTTGCCAATGCTAGCCCCGTACTAGCGGCTAGCCCTGCTCTTGCTGCTGCCCCCACTCTTGCTCTCTGCTCTTGTGACCCAGCTTCCCACCGGCTCCACTCTAGATGCCACCACTGGCCCCACCCTTGTTGCCTCTGCTGGTCCCACTCTTATCACCCCACTTGCCACCAGTAGGGATGTGCATGGGACTGGTGGGGGCTGGTTCGAAGGCAGGGGGTACACCTTTAAGGGCAGGGGAGGGTGCACTCCCCCCCAGCCATATTTCCCCCACTGGCACTCTCTTAAAAACTGGTCTGGTGGGGTGGCAGCGTACCTCCCTGCCGCCCTGTTCCCTCCTCAGTCTGGAAGTGACCAGAAGTCATGCGCACATGCACGGGGTACTTCAAGTCACTTCTGGACCAAGGAGGGAATGGGGCAGCAGGGAGGTATGCTGCCGCCCCACCGGACCGGTTTTTAACAGAGCCAGCGGAGGAAACGTGGCGGTGGGGAGTAAGTGCACCCTCCCTGCTGTTAAAGGTGTCCCCACCAGCCTTCTAACCGGCTGTACTACCAACTGTTCAAACTTGTTTGGAGGCCCATAAAGGGGCCTCTGAACTGGTTTGTGCACATCCCTAGCCACCGGCCCACTTGCAACTGACCCTACTGTTACTGCCACCACCGGATCCACTCTTGCTGGCCTATTTACTGCCAACTCCACTCTTCACATCCCGCATGCCACCGGCCTTGATCTTGAGAGATCAACAACTCTCATCATCTTTCACAATACAAGAAAATGATCCCTTGTCAATGGCTTTGTGAGTACATCTGCTAAAAGCTTTTCCATTGGGCAATATTTCAACTCCAGAAATACTGGACTCTTTTTTTTCTACATTACGTATATAATGAAATGCTTTTATGGTACATTACATAAATAATGGTATTTTGTGTCAATATGCTTTGTTCTGGATTTTGTCTTCGCCATTTGTGAAAGCAAAAGACAACTTTGATTGTCCTCAAACAATTCAGTTGGTTTTGGTTCATCAGCTCCAAAATCTTGCAACAATGTGCTTCTCCATACCACCTCCTGACGAGCCTAAATGGCTGACATATTCTGCTTTCATAAAGGAAAGAGCAACAGTGTTTTGCTTTCGACTGCACCAACTAATCACTCCACCTCCAAAAAAGAACAGGTATCCACTTGTGGATTTATGATCTGTTTGATCTTCTGCTCAGTAGTCACTAGTCTAGGATTACTAAACTCACTAGTCTAGGATTACTAAAGGAAAAGTGTGCCGTTGAGTCAGTGTTAACTCCTGGTAACCACAGAGCCCTGTGGTTTTCCTTCATGCTGACAATTTCAGTTTTAGATGAGCTGTACCTTTAAGGTACCTACCCAGTCTTTTAATTGCAATCCAGTTATATTTGGTGGATGTACTTTTACTACTTAAAATTCCCACAGCTCCAGCAATGTCTGGTCTAGTTATTGTAGCAATATATAGAAGTTTCCCAATTGTTTTCCTTTATTGCCTGGAAGAAATTCACTGTTTGCATCTTGCCTGAAGAAGCTGGCTTCCATTGGAATGCTGACTTCTTCGACATTTGTGAGACCCAGACATTCCAAAATGTCTTTTATCGTTTATTTCTGGTTAAGAGGATAACCTCCATCTAGTTCTCTTTCTATTTGTATTCCAAGATAATAGGAAATGTTCCCCAGTTGCTTTACTTCTATTTCTCTGTATAAGTGTTCTACAATTTCATTACTATCTTCTCCGTCTTGACAACAAACTATCAAATCATCAAGAGATATTAGTACATCTATTGTTTCTAAACCTTTAATATAGACAAGAGTAAGCTTTTCCTTGAATAAACTCTTGTATAACTAGCAACTGATTTAACTTTTGCTTCTTGCTCTTGCTTCTTGCTTTGGACAATAAGTGCTCTTTTGGAGCTTACACACAAGTTCCTCCCTACCAGGTTCCTCAAACCCTAGTGGATGCTCCATGCAAATGTCCTCTTTAATATCACCTTGTAAAATGCAGTTTTGACATTGCAATGGTCTATGTACATTTTCCTCGCTGCTGCAATACAGAGGAGCATTCTTATAGAAAAGTATTTTACTACTCTGGCAAATGTTTCATCATAATCCTCACCATATTTCTGAAAATATTCTTTGGCTACTAGCCTTGCCTTATAGAGCTGGACATCTCCTCCATCATGCTTCATTTTGAAAACCCATTTGCACCCTATAGTTTTTCTTGCCCATAGGCAGCTCCGTAAGTATCCGAGATTTATTTTTATAGAGAAATTGGATCTCTTCTTCT
Organism: Hemicordylus capensis; assembly: GCF_027244095.1. NCBI lineage: Eukaryota > Metazoa > Chordata > Lepidosauria > Squamata > Cordylidae > Hemicordylus > Hemicordylus capensis. The sequence continues at coordinate 134,268,687 of NC_069661.1, forward strand.
GCAGCTTTTCTCCAATTGCAAGCTTGATCAGCTGGTATTTTTTCAATATCCTCCCATATAATAGACTCTTGTACATTTTCTTCTCTAGTCGTACATGAGAGTCTTTTTGATGTAACAACTTTGTTGGTTCTTGCTGAGCACCTTATGTCTGACTGAGCCGTTAAAAAAAATTTCTGTAAATAGTTAGTGGACACAATAATTACATCAACATTTTTCTGATTTTTCTTGTTCAGGTTCCTTTTGCATCTGAATGTCCAGTTTAACATCTCATACTTCATCAGCAGTTGGCTTTTCTTTTTCATCAAAATACACCTTACTATGCATTTTTACAGTTCCTGTGCCAAGATCAAGTATTCTATACCCTTTACATCCTGGTGCATAGCCAACTAATATCCCTTCCTCACACCTACAGTTGAATTTGGTTCTTTTAGACTTTGGCACATAGGCATATGCTTTTGAGCCAAAAACTCTAATATGCTGCATATTAGGCTTCTATCCATACCACAATTCAAACTACTATAACTTAGTAGGCAATCTGTTTTGTAGATGTAGCAGTCATAATTGCCCCTCCCCAAAACTTACTGTGTAGTCCTGTATCCAGCAGCATGCACCTGGCCATTTCTATTAAAAACAGATTCTTTCTCTCTGCAACGCCATCTTGTTCTGGAGAATATGGCATTGTCATCAGATGTTCAATGCCCTCCATTTTCAGATATTCAGTTACCTCATTTCCTGTATATTCCCCTCCATTGTCTGATCTCAAAATTTGAGGCTTCCTTCCAAACTTATTGCAAACTCTTGCAATATATTCCTTCAATTGTTCAAGTACTTTCTTCTTCTCACTAATCAAATAAGTAAATGTATATCTTGAATAATTATCTATGAAAGTTAAAAAAATACTTGTTTTCTCCTGATGAATTGATCTGCATGGGCCCACAATATCACTGTGTCAACTCAAAAGGTTGCTGTGTTTCTCTTTCTTTGCACTGAGGAAAGGTGGGTTTAGTTTCCTTTGCCCTTACACAGCATGTGCACTTGAACTCTACATTACAGGGACTTATATTTGTGCATCTGGCTAGACCCTCTTTCTCTTGCTGAAGTATTGCAATTGGATCTCTGTGACCCATTCTTGACTCTAGACTCTAGACCTTGTAGAAGTGGAGTTATGGAACAACCCCTGCGAACTTGGCAAATCCCTGCTAACTTGGCAGAGTCACCTTTTAACGTGGTGATTCTCTTTATTTAGCAGGAGGAGAGTAACTGGCCCTATCCACCGCCAGCACAGTACCTCCAGTGACTGTTGCTGGTGTCTATCTTATGGTTCTTTTTAGATTGTAAGTCTTTCAAAGGAGCTATCTTATTTGTTTGTTATTCCTCTGTGTAAACCACCCTGAGCCATTTTTGGAAGGGTGGTATAGAAATTGAATTAATAATAATAATAATAATAATAATAATAATATGTGTGGTCACTATTTTTTTCAAGTGTTTGGATTCTTTGGTGTATAATAACTTTCCCTCAGTGAATCCCTGTAAGGATTCATTACACACCTTCATTTCTTCTATTCATTTTGACTGTCTTTGGACAATGCCAACTGTCAATTACACACACACACACACACACACACACACACACACACACACACACACCTTCAAGCCAGTCGTGTACTACTCAGTTTATGTTCTAGGAATTTTTTCAAGTGTTTAGATTCTTTGGTGTCTAATAACCTTTCCTCATAATGAACCCCTATGAGGATTCATTACACAACAAAGAGTCTAAAGACATCAAAAATTCCTAAAATATAAACTGAGTACCCTGTGGCTTGCAGGTTGGGGGGTAGTTTGTTTGTTTGTTTGTTTGTTTTGTTTTTTACATTTATATTCTGCTCTTCCTCCAAGGAGCCCAGAGTTAAGTACATAGTTAAATTTCTCCTCACAATAACCCTGTGAAGTAGGTTAAGCTGAGAGAGAAGTGACTGGCCCAGAGACACCCAGCAAGTATAATGGTTGAATGGGGATTTGAACTCAGGTCTCCCAGGTCCTAGTCCAGCTCTCTAACCACTACACATGAGATGCCACTAATTCCTCACTCCAACTTACAAAGCAGTGGGATCAAAATGAATAGAAGAAATGAAAGTGCGTAATGAAGACAACAAAGAATCTAAACACTTCAAAAATTCCTAAAAAAATAAACTGAGTACCCCAGTGTGTGTGTGTGTGTGTGTGTGTGTGTGTGTGTGTGTGTGTAGTGGGTGGGGGTGTAGTTGATAAAGGGCAGCTGATAGTTGGCACTGACCAATGACAGTCAAAATGAATAGAAGAAGGTGTGCAATGAAGACTCACAGGGATTCATTATAAGGAAAAGTTATTATACACCAAGTAATCCAAACAATTGAAAAATAGTGACCACACATTTTGCCCCATAACTCCACTTCTGCAAGGCCTACAACTTAGCTCTTTTCCCCCCAAATTAAAACTGGGGATCCATGTTAGGGTTAGGATAGGGCAACTTTGACTTCTCATTATGTCCTATGGTGGAAATATACAAAATCAGTAAAAGCGAAACAAAAACAATCATTAAAAATCAACCAGTGCCCCCACAGCCTTGAAATGTGGGTGGTAGGTGGCAACCATGTGGACCTACCCACCACCCAAATTTGGTGCCCCTAAGACCTTTATAAGTGGTCTGAATCAATCCAAATCCAAATCAAATCAAAATCGAATCTGTGATGATTCGTAGGGATTCGGACACAAAACAAATCAGTGGTGATTCAATTTGGGCACAAATCAAATAGAAAAAATTGATTTGTGAACATCCCTAATCTGCTTCCCATCCACTAGAAGAATGCGAAGCTTATAATTTGTGTCCAACTTTAGTAAATCTTTCTCTTTCTTTAATCAAATTGCTGGTTGTGTCTGAATCAATACAAATACCAGAATTACATTTCATAGAATTGGCTCTTAAATGTTTATCTGTATTAGCAACATGTTTTATTTGTCAGACTTATTTTCTTCTTGCTTCCATGTATTTTTCTTTGTATGCTAATAGGCAATAGCCTTCAAGAAAAAATGTTAACTGTTCTAACTCTTAACTGACCCAAACAGACCTGTTAACATCTCATCATCCCTTTAGTGGCCAGAAGAGGTTATTGCGGTACAAAGAGCAATACTTTAGAATTCTCACTTCTAACAAAAACTGCCTATATTGCCTATTGGGTTTGGTTGCCCCTGCAAGGAATGTTACAGTTGAAAAAAACAGTGTCAGAACACTGAAAGGTAGCTTACCTGATGAAAGGCCCAGTGATCAGCAGTAGTCCTAGTGTCACAACCAAATAATTCTGACAGTCTACAGAAGTTGTGTGAACTAACAAAGAGCCAGCAACTCTGCAAGAAACAAGATGCACTGGGTAAAGTAAAAAGTTTGTGAATAATATCTCAACACAAGCCTGAAAACTGGCTCCTGTCCTAGAAATTAAAGGAGCACTGACATGCCCATTTAATTCAGATGAGTGGCAAAAGAAAAAGGTCCTGCCATTATAAGCCTCAAAATTTTATGGCTGATAAATATGACACTTGTTGAGCTAATAAAATGAGACTTGACATGTGTGATGTACTTGATATAGTCTACAAATATTCCTGATTTCAAAGTGATCTGATAAAAATTACAGCAGGCACAGAACGTTAAAAAGTGCTGAAAACTGGCCTTTTTTGTTCAGTATGTAAACAGGTACCTTTATATATAATACACTAAGGTAGTACGTGGCACTAAGGTAGTATGTGGCAATACACTAAGGTAGTATGTGGCCATCCCACACAGGATGTGGGATCAGAGGTACCGATCAGATGTAACACAACAGAAGCACCATGCTGATTGGGTAGTGGGAATTCCATATGCAGATAGGGAAGAGCAGTGGGTAGGGGATGAGCGAGTGGCTCCAAGGGGGCGAGCAAGTGGCAGGGAGGGGACGAGCGGGCAAGCAAGCAATGGGGAGGGGGTGAGCGGGCAGCAGGGAAGGGGTGAGTGGGTGAGCAGGCAGCGGGGAGGGGTCGAGTGAGTGCGTGAGCGGCGGGGGGGCGAATGAGCGAGCAGGGGAGGGAGCGAGCAGCGGGAGGATGAGTGAGTGAGGGAGTGGCAGGGAGGGGTGAGTGAGCAAGCAAGCAGCGGGAAGGGTGCAAGTGAGAGTAGGTGGCTGACACTGAGCAATAAAGCAGGTTCTGTGGCGGGGGCAAGGAGAGCAACAAAGTCCTAGCGCACAGATTATCTGTGCGGGTTCAGCTAGTAGCATATATTTAATTAAAGCAAAAAAACCCTCCACATACACACTTGACTTACAGGGATAGTTATCGATCTAGCAACTCCAATTGAGCTCTAAAAAGTGAGGAAATTCAATGGCTCATGATGTTAAGTTTGTTTATTTACAGTATATATCTACCATAGTTATATACTGCCCGATATGTGTATCCCTAGGCAGTGTACATAATTTAAAATACACACAATAACTTAAAATACAACAGATGGGGATGTGAGACCTGATACAGGCATAGCAAAAGCATGTATAGGCAAAACATTACTTGCTTCCACCATGCTCATTGCTCTCTGCATAACAGCTGAATGACAAAAAGAAACTCAGCTGGTGAAGTTCTCCCCAGCATTTGGAGATGGAAAATGTACCTGTTGAAGTTCTGGCTGTCATGCAGCTGAAGTATAGGCAGAATATCAACAGGTACTGCTTGTATCCTCATAATAGGCAAAATTGCACCTCTAGAATGTCTGTCTATCATGCAACTGTAAAACGTCCTGGGCCCTCTGGCCCTTTCAAGGAAAGCAGCCTTTCCCCCTTATGAGGTACAAGGTTGGAGGGTGATAAAAGCTGAACACGAACGCTGAGGCCTAGCAGTTCTGAGGCACAATGAAGCAAATTAGAGGTGGCAGTCACTGGCACATAGAAGCAATAACACACTTAAGGAGCCAAGGCCTATGTGATTGAGCCTGTTCACCTATTTCCTTCAGAGACATTTAGGTGTATTTTCAAGACATTTCTCCTTCTCTGAGAGAGGGGAAAGATTTCACTAGCCCTGAAAGAGGCCCTTCTCAGCTGTTTCCAAGGCTAAACATGACAAAGGCAGAGGGCACTGAAAAGCTGTTATTTGCCCCTCCTTCCTTTTCTGCACAATAATCCCCCTCCCCTCAGAAATATTCTATACTAAATGGAGCATGTCAAAATCTGATATTATAGAACCTTCACAGATGAAGAAAAAGCCATTTTCATTACATACACATTATATTACACACAGTAAGTTTTGAATTTCTACAGATAAAGAAAATGGCTTTTTTCTTACACACACCCATAGAAGATGTTTGTATGGAAGACAGACTACTGGAAGAGATATTTCCCAAAGAAAATGAGTCAGACTGGGCTTCGATATTAATTTGCAAAACCTCCCATTGTAACTATAGGAAGGAAAAGACCCAACCTCGGCTTTTGGGTTTCGTGTGTGCTTTACAACTTCTGTTCCTCATAACTCAGTCATGCTTCCACGAATTCACTAAAAAAAAATGACAAACTTGTTCAGCGGGTGATTCTGAGCTTTAAAATACCTGTTCCAACATGAATAGAACAAAGGGAAAACAATGAGAAGCTACAGAATATTGAGGGGTCAGGTGAAATAACATGATAATCAGCTGCTTTACCTCTCTACCCATAAAACACAGACACTCTCATGCCTGCATAATTTGTAGAAATTTGTTTTTAAACTATTAATAAACTATTAATTTTTTAAAAACTGAGAAGAACCAATTTAGTATATATGCTGGTTTTATGTACAAATCAGAGTTGCCAGAAATAAAATATGAGCTCCATTTACCACATGTTGGGCATCCCCACCCTCCTCTGTGAAACAGGGTTGTTTACCCAGTCAAATAGTGACGTGCTAGGAGAGGCAGGAGGCTCCGGTTACTGGGACCACCCAAGTAATTCCCTCCCTAAGGATAGGAAGGGTTTGGGGAGGCGGGCGACGGCTGCTGGGGGTTGGGCTGGTGCAGCCCGAGATGCAGAGTGGTGGAGATGGAATAATGATGACTAAACATCATTGAGCCACTGAATTTCCTCACTTTTTAGAGCTCAGTTTGAGCTGCTACATCCATAACCGGTCATCCTCATCTTGAGGTGACAGAAGATATTTTTGTCCAGTTTCAAAAACTTATCTAGCACCTAATAAGGCTGATCAACATGAGTCTGCATAACTCCTGACTCTATAAAAGTCTTAAAACTTTTATAACATGCAGGCATATGGGGATTATTTCATCAGCACCCCCACTTTTTGTTCTTCATGGTTCATAGTTCAAAAGCTAGCTGTTCAAGATTTTGTGTCATTTTCACTCCCCCCCCCCCTTTTGGGTCAATTTCTAATGCAGCTTAAGGCTAGGGCTGTGTGCGACATGCGTTCGAAGTGAGCAGCGAGCACGGGTGTGCACCAGCACACACATGCACAGACTGTACTTCCTCATTTCCGGCCAACAACAGGGGAAGGGGCGGCAGGGAGGTACACTGCTGCCCCATGTATTTTAGAAAATAACGGAGTGCCGGTGAGGGAAAAGTGGCGGGAGGCATGTGCACACTCTCCCCTGCCCTTAAACAGCCACCCCGCCCGCCGTTGGACCACACCTCCGCAGTTCTGTGCACATACCTATAAAAAATGTATACCCATTAAAATCAATGTAGAAATTAGCCCTACAAACATCTGTGAAGGAGAGGAAAGCTGGTCTTGAGGTAGCAAGCATGACTGTCCCTTTAGCTACGCAGGGTCTGCCCTGGTTGCATAGAATGGGAGACTAGAAGTGTGAGCACTGTAAGATATTCCCCTCAGGGGATGGAGCCCCTCTGGGAAGAGCAGAGGCTTCAAGTTCCCTCCATGGCTTCTCCAAGATAGGGCTGAGAGAGATTCCTACCTGCAACTTTGGAGAAGCTGCTGCCAGTCTCTGAAGACAATACTGACCTAGATAGACCAATGGTCTGACTCAGTATATGGCAGCTTCCTATGTTCCTATGACCTCGGTCAGGGCTGTCTGGTGAAATCTTTCCCCCCTCCAGAGAAACATACATGTCTTGAAAATAAAAGGTAACCATTACACTTCATTGGTTTTGCTCATGCCTCTGGGTAGGAGAACAGGCTCAATCACGTAGATCTCAGCTTCTTAGCTCTGTATTGCTTCATTTTACCTCAGAACTGGTAAGCTGCAGAACTCCTTTACAGCTTTTACCACCCTCTAAATTTGTCCCGCATAAGGAAAAAGGGCTGCTGAGCTCCTTCTAAGGTCCAGAGAGTCCAGGACTTTTAACAGGATGACATTCAACAGGTGCAACTTTGCCTAGCATGAGGGTAGAAGCAGCACCTGCTGATATTCTGCCTGTACTTCATATGCTTGGCAGCCAGAACTTCAACAGGTACAGTTCCTATCCTGAAATACTGGAGAAATTTGACTGTCATTCAGCTCTTAGACAGAGAAGTAGGCATGGTGGAAGTAAGTAATGCTTCAACTATAAAAATTACCATATTTCCACCATGCATGCTATATTTCCCATTTTTGCCAGATAAAGTTATAGCTTGTTCTAAACCCAATCACTGATGTCTGCCTCTTTATTATGCCTGGCAATGCTAAAGCAATATTCTTCACTTTCCTTGTTCTGAACACACTTATACTGAACGTGGTACATATGGGACTCTCTCCTTTAAAAACCAAGCAAATTCAATTAATGGAAAACACTCATGATTTACAATAGTTATGGGTGTGGCAGCTACAACTGATCTCCAAAAAATGGTCCAGAGAGTCCAGGACTTTTAACAGGATGACATTCAACAGGTTCATTCTTCAGTGCCTGACTATGTTCACGCCATGAGGGCATGTCATCTGATGTCAAGTCTGAGATACTAGCCTACAAAACCATAACCATGGAAACACAGTTTGGCATGCTCCAATCACTATTTGCATATGCTAGTGGCAACAGCAAAAGCTCGAGATAAGTGTTACAGCAATGCTTGGGAAGAATTAGATAACATGTGCCTCTGAGCAAATGTTGAGTGCTATTACCTCAGCAGGAAAAAACCCAGCACAATTAGTAAAAGAGAATCCAAGAAGGAATGCCTCTTTGCATGATAAAGAAGTGCCCTTTTGAGTTCACCAACCCAGTGAAAATTCCTTTAAAATGCCTTTTGCCTCCTCCTGGCTCAGTCAGCTTAAGCCACTGCCGCCGCCACTTCCATGCTGCAGAGATCCACAGCCCTCTGCACATGTTTAGAATAATTCTCTAATAGTCCAGGGACTCTTTCAAAAATAACATGAGCATTATCATTCATTGTCAAATTATCAGATGTAAGCAGTTTCTACTATACAAGTGATTTCCCCCCTCATCTTTTAATAAACTGATTTTTCCCCATTTCAGTTAAATGTTGGATTTTCAAGCAGTTGTGTTATTTCTAATTCAGATGTATTTTGTACTTTTACCACATTTTGGTACCTAAAAATGGTAACAACTGGCATTCCCTGTGCAAACAGCTTTCATTTGCTATCTGACTATATCGCCTCTTTCTAATGCACTGACTTTCACAAGGTCCTTCACATGGAGAGAAGAATCTAAGAAGAAGAAACTTTTTATTTTGAAGATTCGGAAACGTATAACATTGTTTTAGGTAAAGCAAGGAAAGTTCTAAGTAAGTCATTGTGCTTCTGCAGACCTATGGGGTTGGGGGGTGGGCCCACTAACTGCATGTGAAAATGAAAAGGAATGCTAATAGGCAATTTGCCATGTTCCACACACTTCTCGTGAATCAACTTAACTCTTTTACTAGTTTATTTCTTTGAACTAGTTAAAAGATAAAAAGTGGAATTGGCTAACTTATCATTCAATTTAATAATTATTTATGTATTTGTTCGATTTCTAGACCACCCTTGTAGAATAGCTCCGGCTAATTTAAGGCTAATAATAATAAACTGTAACTATTTAAGGTTTTCATTAACTTATCCAGTGACTGATTGCTGTAATTGTCCCCCCCCCCACACACACACACTGTTGGCTACAATGGCTGCACATCAGAAACCCTGGTCCCTCCCCCCAGTGCAACATGGAAGCAGCCACACCCACTGTGGCCATCTCCATGCTAGCCCTCCCACTTTCAGAGCTGTGGAGAGCACTTCTGTGGGAACCTGAGCCTGTGAGGCTGGCTGGGAAGGTGCACAAAGAAGTGGGAACATCTGCAAAGTGTAGTTCCTCCAAATGCTACTGCAATGACAGCAGCAGAGTGGTACATGACTTTTGTGAGAGGTGGCAGCAAGGGGCCTTGCAAAGGAACTTGATGTGAGGCAGATGGACTTATGAGGGAACATGAGACAGGGGCCTAGCAATGCTATATGGGGCAGCAGGGGTTGGGTGGCAGTTGGAATTGTGGCAGCATCCAATGCTACAACGGGGGGGGGGGGGTAATTTTACCTACAAGGGGATGTGAGGTGGCAGCAAAGTGATACAGGACTTCTGAGAACATACAAGGTGATGGCAGACTGCTTTTTTTACACAGAAGTTCTACATTAGAGGTATGCCCCTTCCTATGAGCAGCCAGAATTCTGCATTTGAATGTGAAGGTTCTAGAACAGAGATAAACAGCCTATGAATATGGAGACTTCACATAGCCAGCAAGGGTAACCACCATGTTATACTTCCCCCCCCCCCAGTCCCCAGTGAGGTTTTCCTTTGCAAAAAGCCTGCAGGTTCAGTCCTCCAAAAACTTTAAGTTTAAGAAGAGAGCTAAGATGTCTTTACATTTTTCATTTGTCCTCTAAAAAGCATGGAAATATCAAGTTAAGGTGCCCATCTTAACCACCGCACCACAGAAGCTGTAAAGACTTTGTACAGTTTCATATATTATGCTGGCTTTACAAATGAGGCTCCATGTACCCACATTTTACCTTGTATTTCAAGGGCTGGAGAGGAGTGCATCCAGGCAGAAATTCAACAGATTCAGCTTCCCCACTGCTAGTTTAGGACACTTCCTGACTTTGTGCATTGTGTTTAGCGGCATCCTAGTTCAGAATATGATGGGGAGCCTTACCTGGTGGCCTTGTTGACACATTTCCTCCTCTAAAAAGGCAAAAACATTTGTTTTAGAAGTGGAGAGGAACATGTTTGGCAATTATGTTTGGCAATTATGCTCCTCCTTTATTTGAATTAGCTTGGAATAGTCACAGCTTGATTCTGAGGGGAAGAGGCTTGACACATTTAAATTCTTGGTGTGTGGGGGGTTAAATCCCCCAAATAACATAAGAACAGCTGTATGTGTGTGAACACTCCTGAGGAACAGAGGCGTGTTCATGCACGTATAATTGTTTTTACATGTTTTTAAAATCAGGTGTTGGGGACAGCAGCAGCAGCTGCGGCGGTGTAGTGTCACTGCGGAAGATATGGCAAGGAGGTTTAGTGATGTGGTCCACTTTTTCCCTCTGTGCATATATGATTTTGTAGATTCCTTATATGCATAGAGGGTTTTCATTGCAGACTTGATAATCTTAAGATCTTGTTTTTCTCTAAAACTTGGGGGTCACTTTTATTCCTGTATTCATGTTTTAGATCTTCTATCTTTGTGCCAATTAGTATAGCAAGGCAGAGATAACGTTTACTTAAAACATACTCCCTAGTTGACCACCTGGAGAAGGGAGGATAGATAAGATGTTCACCAAGGACGGTATTCTAATTAGAATGTCCTTGGCAGCTGGTCAAGTGTTTGGGTCTCACACATTCCATTGATAAGATGTACCCATCAGACCATCTCCAGGTGTTGTTTAAGAGTCTTGTAAAAGTATAAAAAGGCAGTAGACCTAGAGACCCAGGAAGGTGCTACACAACCAGCCGGCTTCAGGAGGTCCATCGGCCGTCATTTGGGGTTCCTGCCGAGCAGAAGGGACGTATGGTATATCCTTTGTTCTGTCATCCTCTTTAGGTATTATTCAGCTCTGCCTAATAAAACTACTTTGACATTTACCCTGGTGTGAGCTTATTGTCTTCAAATCCTAGAAGCAGAGGAGAGCTGGTCTTATGGCTGCAACCTAGTTTGGGCCTCTGCACATGCACAGAAACCATTTTCGTGACCTCTGCACATGCACACAGGCCATTTGCATCACCACATGAATCACATGCACAGAGACCCAAGCTGGGCCACAGCCAGTCTGGGCTGTCATTTGGAAGGCCAGGAGGGGGCTGGAGGAACCCCTGCCACCTCTGATGTTGCTGCCACCATCCCCACCGCCTGGTTTTTAAAAAGGTAAAAACTACCTTTTTTACTTGTGAAGGGGAATCTTTGCTGGATTCCCCTGTACAAGTATACCTCCCTGAGCTAGCCCACAAGCCAGTTCTTTGGACCAGGGGCCAGGTTTGAACTTGGGCCGCCCTGACCGGGCCAGTTCAATGTCGAGCCTGGCTTGTTGGGAGTTGGCTTGCACATTCCTACTTACTCTCCATGCACCCACATGGGGCATCTCTGCTGATGCCAGGCACTTCATCCTCCCCATTTTGATTTGGGTCTCCAAGGAAAAGTGTGAGTGCATGAAGGGCCAGTTGTTAACAAGCACAATTGGTTATATTGCAACACATCATTCTTATCACATGACATGTTTGTTAAGGAATCAGTCTTAGCTTCCAGTTTTCCAGCTCCCTGAAGCTTGAGTCAAAATGTGGTAATTCTGGTCTGAAAGCTGCAAGATTTTAAATCAGCAAATTATTGCTCTTAAGAAACACCTAATTTAAATGCATAAAATGCATCTAACAGACTTTATTACCTCACTGTTTCCCACTTCTTTTAGAGCACTCCCTTCTCTCACTCTGCCCCTCCCCAGAACTGGTTCAAAGCCTTAGCTGTAGCTACTGTTGGTTTTGCTGCTGGGCCCAGCTGACAGTTTTCTTCTGAAAGCACATCTCTCACAAGCTGCAGACTTGGATGGCAATCTTTCTACAGCTCAAAAGGACCAAGATTATCCTCCAGTCTAGCAGCTTTCTTACTTGACCTTCAGGCCCTCCTTAAAGGCAGAACTCTCCCCCTATTTCTTATTTTCTCCCAACTGCTCTTTTTCAACTGTCCTCTTGCCACTCAACAGCATTCTCCCACCTCCTTGTAAAACAGTGCGGCAAGTCGCACAATCAGTGAGACTTGCCTGAAAGGGGTTAGCGGGGAGAGCGGGCTTATCCCATTCTCCCCGCAGACGAGCACACCGGCCGCCCACGAGCAGACGAGCACGCCGGCTGCGTCACGGAGCCAGTGGGGGCTGTGGGGATCGCGCGACCCCCGGAAGTTCCAAGCACGCGGGGCATCCTGGAGAGACCCCCAGGGCTGGGAGGCTTGTTTCAGCCTCCTGGTGGGGGGGGTCTCCTCGTGTGTTGCCGCCGCACGAAGCTGTGCTGCAGCAATACACGATCAAATAGACGGGGTTAGCGGAGCACTCGCTCCGCAAACCTCCTCTAAGGAGAGGGCTACCTAAGCAGGTTACCTGCTTTGAGGAAACCGGGCTCGCCTGCGAGCCCGGTGGTTCTCACCCTCACCCAAAAGCGGGCCAGGCTCCCTTAGCCCACTTTTGTCCGATCGTGAGAATCTCCTCCCTAATTCACCTGAGTTCCAATCACCTGACCACTCATTTTTACAAAGCTTACTACAGTAAAGTAATTCATGTAACTTTTCTGTTTGCCAGCTGTAGCTACAATACACTAGTGTTACACCACCATTGCCCCAGAGTAGGTATATAAATGGAGAAGGACTGGCATGCCCTGTCCCCAGTGCCCCTTTAAGGGCACTGGGGCACTGAACACATTCTAGGGAACCACAGTCCCTTAAGGGCACTGAACTCATGCTAGGGAACCACAACCAATCACAATTCTCCATCACAGTGTGAGGTGGCCAGTGTGGGATACAGGTAAACCTGATTAGCCACAGGGGTCCCATTCTCCACTACAACTGTGGATAATGGGTCATTGAATCAATGGGTGGTTAGGTTCCTGGAGGAGCAGAAAATGGCAAAAATCAGTGGGAAAGGGTCCTAAGAACTTGGGGGGGGGGAATGTCCTGCCATGCTCTGTGGTGTCCAACAATGTCTCCACAAGTGTCCAACAATGCCTCCACAAAGTCCCAAATGTGGCATTTTCACATGATAAATCAGGATTTTAAAAAAAAATTCAAACCAATGAGCCACAGAATGTCTCCTCTGCTCAAAATGGTGGCTGGAAATGACCTTGAAGATCTTTTCCAGCCACCTCTGACCCATGGATACACAAAATTAACCCTTTGTTGACCCATGTTTTCTGCATATGTCAGGGTCAGGTGTCAATTACCCGACCACGGATGCTGGGTCCGTGAATGCCAAGGTTTGCCTGTATTGGATATAATATTGGTTTGAACTGGGCTCAAGTTAGCCTGCGAGTACCATTTGATTATTTTAACTTTTGTGCATTTCTAGGTTTGATTTTTTAATAAAGAAGTTTTGTTTAAAATAAACAAGAGTAATTCAGAGAAACTAATAGAATTTGAAATAATTTGATGGACAAAAAACCTGCCGGAATGAGACCAAAGTGCAGACTATTTCATTTTGGCTGAAGCTCCACAAGCCTAGAAATTGGAACCTAAGGCTGATGTCTTAGACATTCCACATGACCAGAAATGATGCTGTGCAAGTCACACACTGTACTCACTTACAACTTGCCTTCCATGCACCCACAGTTTTCCTTTGTCTTTGAGGTCCAAATTAAGATAGGTAGGATGGAGTGCCTGTTACCAGCAAAGATGCCCCACAAATATGTGGTGCATGGAGGTACACTAAAATAGTGTATTCTGGAGCTGTGAAATTAGGAAACTATCCATGACTCCTTGTAATAGAATCCCCCAAATTATTGCAGTTATGTAAGTTGGGGGCAAGGCCAGAGGAGCATGACCAACTGGTGGGTGAGGCTATTCGTATGTGACTATTGGGTTGGGAGTGGCTATGAGGGCTTTCATGGAGAGCTCCTTAGGCAATAATAGGCCTTTCTCCCAACTCCCATGGTTGGATAAGTTGATTGAGAGGAGATCCCATGTTTGGATAAGTTGATTAAGAGGGTGGTGACTTCTCAGCTTCAAGCAGATTATCTGGACCCATTTCATATCCTTCCTGTCTTAAGGAGACAATTATTAGACCTCTTCTGAAGAAGCCTATATTGAATCCCTCAGAGTTAAGCAACTATCCGCCTGACTCCAACCTTCCATAGCTAGGCAAGGTAATTGAGAGGGTGGTGGCCTCCCAGCTCCAGACAGTCTTGGGGGAAACCGATTATCTAGACCCATTTCAAACTAGTTTTAGGGTATGCTATGGGGTGGAGACTGCCTTGGTTGGCCTGATGGATGATCTCCAACAGAAATTTGACAGAGGGAGTGTGACTGTTGGTCCTTTTGGATCTCTTGCAGTCTTTGATACTATCAACCATAGTATCCTTCTGAACCATATGAGAGGGTTGGGAATGGGAGGCACTGCTTTGCAGTAGCTCTGCTCCTATCTGGAAGATTCCAGATGTTGTTGTTTGGAGACTGTTGTTTTTCAAAATGTGAACTTTCATATGGTGTCCCCCAGGACTCCATACTGTCTCCAATGCTTTTTAATATCTATGTGAAATCACTGGGAGAAATCATCAGGAGATTTGGTACCGATTCTGTCCGGCTCGCCCTCAAGCTGGACCAGGCCAAGCCAAGAGCCATTCAGGTAGGGTTTTTTAATTTTAAAAAATGGTGGACTTACCACCATTGCAGGACTTCAGGGGGTGCTGCCACGGCCGGGGGAGGGTCTGCTGAGATTCCCCCTCCCCCCACCAGCCAGTGAGTCAGTGTGCCTGTGTTGCAGCCTCCAAAATGGCCACCACCAATGAACAGAGGCCCCAAACAGGCTGAAAATGGCCCAAAACAGGCAGTTGGGGGGGGCAGCTGGAGAAGGGGGAACCTCAGCAGGCCACCACCACCCCAGCGACTGCAGCACTCCTGGAAGCCCCACAATAGTGCTAAGTCCACGATTTTGTGGGATTTTATATTACATTTCCATTCCCCCTCCCAAACCAGTCTCGCCCCCTCAAAGAACCCCAAAGGCCTGAGGTAGGAGTTCTGCTAATAAATTACTTATAATATTTATACATTATAAATTATATAATATTTATACATTAAGTAATAATTGCTGCTATGGTACTGAATACACAATTTTTGGGGGGACCTACATGCCAAATCTGGAATGAAAGGGAATTTTCCATTTTTCCCCCCCATCAAGAAATTAATATATACTTTTGAAACTTGACTTATTAGTTGAATATTAACTGAACTAGTTCATTTTTTTAAATGTGCTTTAAAAAAATCTTAACACATAAGGAAAAAACCCTACACACAGCTCCCATTTTAACTTCCGAGTCCCCTCCCTCCCTCCCCTGCAATACTTTGTTTTATTTTTATATCCATCCCTGTTGGCTTTTAGGAAACAACTAAAGACACATCTTTTCAGCCAAGCTTTTTAATTATTTGGTAGCTTTATGGGTATTATTTTAATTTGAACTGTTTATATGTTTTTAAGTTTAACTGTTTTAAACTTCTTGGTTTGTTCTATTGCTGTATTCTACCATACTAATTTGAATATAGAAGTATTATCATTTCCAATAACTGTTTGTTGAAGAACATGTTTGTTGCCTTGTTTTTATTATACTTTGTAATAAAGTCTGCAGCATGATGATACTATTTTCACCATACTAATTCGAATATTGAAGTATTATTAAGCTGCAGAAGAAGAGAGGTGGGGGCCTGGGGGCGAGGGTAGATTTAAAATGTGTGCGCTGTGATACTTGTGTCCGTGTGTGTGCGTGTGCATGTGTGAGAGAGATGTGCGCACAGTGCCTTGATACTGCCACGCAGAACAAAACTCTTCCCACACACTCATGATAAAAATTAGAGGGAACACTGTTCCATTGAAGTCTAAGGAGATTTCTTATCAGAGAAGTCAAATACAGGCCTTCTCTGTAGCCACTCCTGGACTGTGGAATGCGCTCCCTGCAGACATCCGTAATTTGAAATCTTTATTGGAATTTAGGAGAGCCCTAAAGACCTACCTGTTCGGCCTGGCCTTCCAGTGCTCTTAAATTGTTAAAGGGTCTTTGATGTTTGTGAACCACCCTGAGCTATTTTGTAAGGGCGGTCTAAAAATCGAATAAATAAATAAATGTGGGGGGCATAGCCAGGTACTTAAAAGATTTGGGGCTAGGCCTACAGCCTCCTTTTGATAATTAAACTCAATCATATCCCCCCAAGAATAATTATGTATGCTTTTAAAATTCTCTAATATTATAATACAGCACCTATAAAGGTGGAAGCAGCAGAAAGCTAGGTAAGGCTAGATGCTCTCTCCCATGCTCTGTGCAGGTGCCTCGCTGCTGCATTTGCTTTCTAGAAAAGGTCATGGAGGTCACTGATGCAAGGCCGGTATAGTGATTTTTTTTCCTTGGCCTGTCAGATTTTCTTACCCTATGCAACTGAGCATGCTCAACTACAGTTGAGCATGTTCAGTATGATTAAAGAAAGTAGCTTTCTTTTTTTCTGCCCACAATTCCTGTCAGATCTTATTACCATGTTTAAAATTGGAACAAAACACATCCAAATTCTACAGAAAAGCATGAGATTTCACTATCTGGCACCCAAATAATTCTGAAATACAAAGAGGGAAAGAAAGACTGCAATTGTGTTTATTAAGGCAAATTTAGTGCTGGGAAATGCCTGGAAAGCTGGCAAGAAAAGAGCACGCTCAGTCTCTCCATTTGTAGCCAATGCCCTTACCCTAACAGAGCAATGAAAAATTATGGCCCAGTCCATCAGAAAAAAATACTGGGAAATATTAAATCTGACAGAGTAATGAGAAATTATGGTCCAGACCATCAGAAAACATTACCCATTAGAAATGTTTACCCCAGTGCTGAAATCTGACAAGTTAATGAAAAGTTTCAGTCTTGTCCATCATAAAACATTACCCATCACTGAAGTTTCCCCTGTATTGAAACTGAATGGGTACTGGAAAAAATTGAAATCTGACAGAAAAATTAAAAATTATGATCTAGTCTAGGAATGTGCATGAACTGGTTCAGAGGCCCTTTTAGGGGCCTCCGAACCAGTTCAAATGTCCGGCAGTTTGGCCAGTTCAAAGGTGAGAAGGGATACCTTTAAGGAAGGGGAAGGGTGCTCTTACCCCTCCCGCCCCATTTCCCCCACCGGTGCTGTCTTTTAAAACGGTCCAGCGGGGCGGCAGCATACCAGCTTCCCACCCTGGTGCCTCTGTGGACCAGGAAGTGGCTGGAAGTGTCCAGCACGTGTGTGCAATCGTGCATGCACACGGGGCACTTCGGGCCACTTCCGGTCTGAGGAGGCACCAGGATAGCAAGGAAGTATGCTGCCACTCTGCCAGACTGTTTTAAAAGGCAGCACCGGCTGCAGAAATGCAGCAGGAGGAATAAAAGTACCCTCCTCTGTCCTTAAATGTATCCCCCCACCTTTGATTCGGCAGGTGCCAGCTCCATGCACACCACTAATCTAGTCTATCAGGAAACATTACTGAAAATCTGACAGAGTAATGAGAAATTATGGTCCAGTACATCAGAAAATATTACCCATTGGAAAAGCTTGCTGTGGTATTGAAATATGCATAGGTGCTGAAAGATTTCACAAAACATTATCCATCATAAAAGTTTGCCCCAGTACTGAAATCTGATAGGGCACTGAAAACCTACGGTCTCATTCATCAGAAAATATTACTAAGAAAATCTGATGGGGCATACGTGCATACATGTGTTAGTGTGTTTTCCTCTGTGTGTGCTTATGTGTATGTGTGTATCTTTGTCCTGTGTGCATGTTTGCATATGCATGCATTTGTGCTGTGCATATGTTTGTATGCACATGTGTTTTTGTATATTTGTGTATGTGTTTGTATCTCTTTGTATTTCTGTTATCTGCATGTGTGTTTCTGTGTCCATGTGTCTGTGGAACATGCATTTCTGTGTTTGTTTTGCGTACACATTCATGTGTTTTGTGTTGAGGTGTGTGTGCTGCATGCATGTTTGTTCTGCTTGCATGTGTGATTTGTGTGCATGTGTGTGTATTTGCATTGGTGTGTTCGGTTTGTGGTTCTGTTTGTGTGTGAATGTGCATTTATTTGTGTGAGAGCACTTTCAAATTCATTCCATACACCCCCAAAACTGCTTCTCCCCCATGTTCACTTTCCCTACCTGTCCATTCCATGTCCCATGCCACCCATTCCCATAGAGGTCACATTCCATCACTAATGGAATAGGCATTGCACTTGCAATAGCATCCACTAGCTAGCTCCCCCTGCCAATGTCAGACTACTGACAAATGTGTCAGCATTCCAGCATAATTGTCAAACTGGCCATGCTCTTTATAACTTCACTAGTACTTGCTAGCCAGGTGCACCTAGGTAATTTGGCCGCCCAGCCGCAAGGCCGCCCCCCCCCCCGGCACGAGCCTCCCCACCCAGCGTGAGGCCCCCCGAAACCCACTTTTGGGGGCCAGCCCTGCCACCAAACCTCCGTGTTTGTTTTAATTACAGCTGCCGCGCTGCCGAGGGGTGGCTGCTGGGGCATGAGCAGAGCAGTCCTTCTCTCCCCTCTCCGTTTGGCCCAGCATCTCTTGCCAATTGCGAGGCACACCTGTGCAGTTGAGAGAGATCGTCACAACCCCGGACTTGCAACAATCTCTCTCAACAGCGCAGGCATTCCTCGCAGTTGGCAAGAGACACTGGGCCAAACAGACACCCAGTGTCGCTCCAGTCACCGCCACCGGGGGTGGGAGGGGAGAAGGGCTGCTCCACTCAGTCTGCAGCAACCACCCTTCGGCTGCATGGTGGCTGTAATTAAAACAAACAAACAAACATGGAGATTCAACAGGGCAGGTGCAGGCTGGCTGCCGGAGGTCTCCCCGGACCTTGGAGGCCACAGACCGAGTCCCCAAGGTCTGGGGGTTAGAGAGCCTCTGTTGCTAGCCATAGGCTTTAATGGGGCAGGAAAACCTTAATAATTTTTGAACTGCTGCTCACAACTTCACCAAACGATTAGAAGTCACACTTCCTAGACAAGTCTGGACTGAGAGTCATTTTCACCAAGTTTGAAAGAAATATAAGCTACACTACATCTAAAAATTGGACCAAAAAAGGGTGAGTGTTGATTTTCACCACTTTTAAAGTTCAGGAGTCAGCAACCCATGACACGGCTGCCAAAGGCGGCATACAAAATTATCCTGACCTGAGCAGCACTCACACTGCTAGGAAGACCAGCTGCTGGCCTGCCTCTGGCTGGTGTATCACCGCTTGCTGTAGCATGCAGCAGACATCCAGGATTAGCAGCAGCAGAGATCTCTATGGTTGGCTGGCTGGCTGTTTCTCTTGAACTTGCATGCTCTGAAAAAATGAATACACACATGCAAGAGAGAGCCAGCTGGACAGCACAGCCCAAGAGACCTCTGACACCCACCTTGGATGCCCACTGCCTGCTACAACAAGCAGTGACATGCCAGTCAGAGGGAAGCAATTGGCACTGTAGTGGCATGTCTTCCTCATACATGTGTGCCCTCTCTCCCCTCCATCAACTAACTTCTGTACTTTGTCTGCACTCCACTTGGAGGAAACAAAACACAAAAGTTTGCTGAAGGATAGAGAAACTGATCATGCTTAATGCTGGATGGAGAATAGCGCAGAACGCTGCCAGTAAGAAGAGAGGTAGGGGCCATTCCTCTACATTCGTTACAGAAATTCACCAACATATTCCTTCTGATAGCATAAAATTTTCTCTTGTAAAAAGAGAACGAGGGAGAGAGATCATGTAGTAAGTTAACTCAATTATTTAAACCGATATTTTAGAGAGCTATGTCCCTAGTAAAGAAATTTCTTTCTGAAGTCTGTTCTCAGTAATCGGTAGACAATAAATAAAAACAGCAATTCTATATCTAGTGTGGATACAAGCTGCTTTTAAAAACTCATTAATACAGCAGGGTGCACTGCTATCACAACATTTAATGCTTGATATTCCTATTCAGCACCCCTACAGTGCTTATGGTTGAAGTACAATAACAATCACCATCCTCATCTCCTCCTACAATAACTCAGCCATGAAATTCACTAAGTAGCCTTTGGTAAGTCACACTCCTTCAGACTCACAGGAGGTTGCCAGAATAAAATGAGATTGTGAAGAACTGACTGATTAAGAATAGTTAATGTTTTTATATGTTGCTTGGTCTGGGGGTTAGTGAGTTAAGCACGGCAGCTGCTGCCAGGTACTTGGATTGACAGGAAGAGTTCTATAGAGGTGTGCTGTGGAGTCAGTTGAAAGTTAACTGTTGAGGAAGAAGCTGGGAGAAAGGGATTCACACTGGTTATGCTTTGAACTGTGTATTTCTTGGACAGGATTGATTTTTTTGGTTTGATTCTTTTTTCTTTGTGAAACAATAAAACTTTTTATTTTAAAAATTACTTTAAAAACATTTCCCTTTACTGGCTGGTGTGTTACTCTTTGGACCAAAAAGTTATGCTGATGTCATGCTACTGGAGTAACATCCCATGTCTACAGCATTCCCCCACTATCTAGGTCAATAAAGATATTCTAGGAGAGGAATATTGAAGATAAATGGTGGCAAGGAATTCAGGAACCATCGCAGAGATAATATCACTTATGTGCCTCAGAGGAAAAGTGAGATACAAACTTAACAAACAAGGGCAGGTCGTTTAACTTCTAATGAGGTTTGTGAATCTAACGAAAGTCTGCTGTGATTTAAACGTGCATGCTTTTCTCCTTTGATTTGCAGGTAAGCAAAGGGAAGTTGATTAAAGCTAGTTGCTGCAAACCCCAGAGAGAGAATTGTGAGCATCCAGTTCAATTGCAGATCCCTATTCAGCTCCAGACTATTCCCGTTTAATTAAGGTTCCTCCACCTTAATTCACTCCCACAAAGGTGTGGCAACCTCACCTTTGTAAGAGAACTGCAGTTTCAAACGGGGCGGGGGGGGGGGAGAGAATTAAGATTGAAGAGCATCCTAAAACCGTTTCCAAATGAAGCATGGCTGACGATTCCATCCTTCCTTCTTTCTTCAGGAATCTGGAAGCTCCAGTTTTGGATTTCTTTGCCCACCCCTCGCGTCGTCTCTATAGAAAAAGCAAAATCTGGGACGAGCAAGGCACGCCCGCCAAGAAAATCCGCAGCTCCTTCAGCTCCACTTCAGGTTCAGGAAGAGAGCAGCAGCTGCCTTGCAGATTTCCCCACCAAAATGGCCAGGAGAAATCAGCCAGAACGAGGACATAACACATACACCATACATACACACAGCCACGCGCGAAAAACAACTCGCTTCACTCACCCTTCTTGAATGATGATGAGAGATTTCCTTGCTTGCTACATGCCGGAGGTAGAAGGCGGCAGTGGCTTTAGAGGGCACAAGAGAGCAGCCTTACGGGTGATGTGATCAAACGCTGCCCAACTGAGTCTTTTGCGGCTGTTGCATTTCGCTGCCATTTTACCCTCCTCGGAGCCGACTTGCTTGATGTGGTTCATTCATTGCTCCCCCGGTCCCAGCTTTTGGTTCCGTTTGGCGGCTGCGGCAGGCAAAGGGGCATGCAGGACACTTTCTCCCCGCTAGCAGAGATGCGCTACGCCGGCAGGGAACGAAGGCGGCAGAGGGTCCCTCTCGCCCTCGGCGGGAGATCGGCCAGACATGGGGGGCGGGGAAGCGGCGAGCCGGTTTTCCCTCAGTTACAGTGGGAAGAAGGGAGGGGGAAACGAAGGCCAGAGAACACACGGCGGAGTTTGAAAAAACGAGGGTCCATTTTAGCCAGAGCCCCTTGGGCCTCCGAAGGTGTTTTTAATATTTCAAGGTAACGCCCCTGTGCATGGGAGATACATGTTTTGTTGACAAATAATCCTAGTATGTAGGACTTCGCTTTTATCAGCATGTGCAGCAGTCCCCCAGTGAAAGGGTTAAAAATGTAAGAAGTGTTTTTGATCATGCGTAGAGTGCTTTTCATTGGTGAAAGGAACAGCTTCTTGCTTTTGTGGACTGTTCGACGGTGCTGTGGAGTCTGGTATCTAGCACGACAGGGGCCCGCAGATGCTCTGCTGGCTGAGTTATGGTCTGAGAGGAGATGGGCCAGCAGCTAGGCGACTGAAGGGGTGAGACTTAGTCTGTACACAGGGCTAAATCTACACATCCGTGATGTCAGGGGCAAGACCTCACTCCAAATTAACTTCTAGAGTAAGGGAACTGTTCGACGGTGCTATGGAGTCTGGTACCTATATAAAAGGCTTAGGTGGTCCATGGTCCATGGCAAATGGTGCATGGCAAGCCCCGCCCACACAGTGCTTAACCACCAATTGGCAGTGACATTGGAGACTCAATGCCCTGGAATTCGGGCCTGTGTCCAGGGCCTCCACAGCCCCTGGGGGCCTCCCAGTGCTCTTTAGTCTGACCTGGGTGATGTGGTCGCCCAGCCACGCTTGATGATGCTTAATTGGCGGGTGGGGGGGGCTCCAAAGGCCTTTTGGTCCAGGCTCCAAAATTACCTAAGTGCACCTCTGGGCTCAATCAGCAGGCTTCTCCATTGGTGAGAATTCTGTGCCATGGCAACCAGGATTGAAAGAAATAAGCCAGAGGAAGAAATAAAGAGTGGGAGAGAGGCAGGGATAAGAAGGGAGGGGCAGAGAGTAAGAAAGAAGGGCAACATTGTTGGGAGGAGTGGTTTCTGAGGAAAGTAGTGCTGCTGCCACCACCGCACTGGAGAGTGGGGAGGTCTCTGGGGTGAGGGGGCTGTTGGGGGGATGAGGATAGCAGTGTGCATGGGCAGGGCTACCGAGGCCGGCGGGCTTATCCAGTGGTGAAGGCCCTGTGCCATGCAAGCAGCCATGGCGGTGGCAGTGAGGAAGGGCCAGGTCCGCCGCTGCCACTCCTGTTTGGGGTTACTGGGCCATTGGCTCAGGGAGGCAGGCAGGTGAGGGACGGGCCCAAGACCGGGCCTGTCAGCAGCCTGAGGGAAGCCAGCTGCCATGGTGGCGGCAGTGAGGAAGAGCCCCATCAATCGCTGCTACTGCTGCTGTTCCTGCTGCTCCTGCTCGGAGCCACAGAGCCCATTGGTGGAGGGAGGCAGCCAGGTGAGAGAGGGGCATGGGCCCAGGCCTGTTGGTGGCCTGTGGGTAGCGAGCGGCCATGGCAGTGGCAGCGAGGAAGGGCCCAGTCAAAGAGGAGAAGCAGGAGTGTGGCTGAGGATGGTGGTGGGGCTGTAAGCAATGACATAGGCAGGGATGGGTGGGAGAGGGGTGTGTGGGAGAGAAGCAATGTCATGGGAGACACTGGGTATTGGAGTAGAGAGAGACTGGGTGAGAAGCAATGACAGCAGAGGGGATGTGGCAGTGTGTGCAGGGCTCAGGTGAGGGTGGGGAAGCCTCTTGGGTGAGGGATCTGTGGTGTGGGGGCAAGGGGAACAAGCAAGCACTAGTGCACAGGTGCTCTGTGCGGGTTTAGCTAGTATTTATTATTCCTTTTCCTTCTCTGTTTTGAACTTGTTCACCATGGATCTGCCTCCTCGGTTTTAAAATATCTATATTACCAGTTGACTTACCATTAAAAAAACAAACAAACATAAGTTAATTGTGAAAGGAGCACTATTAAGTCTTGAAGGAAAGCCACTCCAAATGCCTGCCCAAGGTGTAAGGAGGACATAGGATCATGCACCTCAGATATGTGGGCTGGAACATTTTCCCATACTTTAGTTTTCCGTGGAAAATTCCCCATTGATAAAAATTTCTGCTTGGCCACATGAAAGGCTTTTGAGATACTATGTGGGAAATTGATATGGTGGGGGTTTTTTTGTTTGTTTTTACTGTATAAATAAGTCAAACAACATGCCAGATCAGATCACAATCTGTTTAGTGCACCAGGAAAAATTTGTATAGTGATTTTCTTGAGAAATAAATTAATGCAAAATTTATGCAAATGAGGATTTTTTGGCAGAAACGTTTTCAGTTCAATTTCTCTCTCCAGAAAACCTACATCTCTGCACCTTCTCACCCCGCCTCCCTTTTTACTTGTTTGGCAGCTCTTCAGGCCACATCTGTTTTCTGTTCCATTCTACCTTCATACAAACATGCGTGTTTTTATTTCTAAGTAAGCTGACTGGAGGCAGTGGCGTAGCGAGGGCATAGGCAGTGCATGTTCTCACGGGCAGCCCTCCTGCCACAGTGGCAGTGTGCTCCCTAACCAAGCGATGGCTTCCCTCCCCCCACCAGTGACATTAGTGGCATACTCCTACCGCCCCACTTCAATCAGTTCTGACCCCTGAGTCACCTGGGAATGAAGAGCGCACATGTGCCCTCATTCCCAGCTGCCCTGAAGTCAGAACCCCAAGCAGCTAGGAAGCAGCTGCAAAAGTGCAGTGTGGTGCTGGGCATTGGCAGCGTGGCACACCGCAGGGAGAACAAAACTATTAGGAGTATAGTGGTGGGCAGCAGGGGAGGGGAAGCAGGGCAAGGCAGCTCTGGAGGCAGGGCGGCAAGTGTCCTTGGTATGCGTTCACCCAATTGTAGCTCCACCCCAACTGGTGGAGCGTTTGGGGCCATGACACTGATAGCACTGTGCTCCTCTCTTCCTGGATTAGTTATCAGAAGGATGCGGTTACCTGCTACCTCTGCTATCAGGCTGTTGTGGCTCGCTTCACATTTTTTTAAAAAAATTATTATTATTA
Source organism: Hemicordylus capensis (assembly GCF_027244095.1). Taxonomy (NCBI): domain Eukaryota; kingdom Metazoa; phylum Chordata; class Lepidosauria; order Squamata; family Cordylidae; genus Hemicordylus; species Hemicordylus capensis. The sequence goes on from NC_069661.1 coordinate 134,293,489, forward strand.
TTATTATTATTATTAATTTACATTTATATCCTGCTCTTCCTCCAAGGAGCCCAGAGCAGTGTACTACATACTTGAGTTACTCCTTACAACAACCCTGTGAAGTAGGTTAGGCTGAGAGAGAAATGACTGGCCTAGAGTCACCCAGCTTGCATCATGGCTGAATGGGGATTTGAACTCGGGTCTCTCCGGTTCTAGTCCAGCACTCTAACCACTACACCACGCTGGATCTCTGTCCCCCTCTGTCTCTGACACCAGTAGAAGACAGACTCAGAGCATGCATAATATATATCTTCTTCTTTTTTGCTAGAATCCTGAAATCTACCAACTGAAGAGATACTCAAAATGGTGTAGGCAGGAGGGCTGCCCATGAGAACATGGAGCGATACATAGAGAGGGAGGAGAGCTGATCTTGTGGTAGCAAGCATGACTTGTCCTCTTTGCTAAGCAGGGTCTGCCCTTGTTGCATATGAACAGGAGACTACATGTGAGCACCGTAAGATGTTCCCCTTAGGGGATGGGGCCGCTCTGGGAAGAGCATCTGCATGCTTGCATGCAGAAGGTTCCAAGTTCCCTCCCTGGCATCTCCAAGATAGAGCTGAGAGAGATTCCTGCCTGCAGCCCTGGAGAAGCCACTGTCAGTCTGTGTAGACAATATTGAGCTAAATGGACCTGACTCAATATATGGCAGCTTCCTATGTGGTGACAAGGAGTGGAGCCAATTAGCTTCCTTACACCATACACTGGAATTAACTACATATACAGAATAAGGGATTTTTCCGATGAATGGGGAGGGCATCCTAACTTGACGGGTTGTCAGCCTTCTCATGCTTCAAGACAGGGCCAATCAGATTTCAGATCTGTATATACTATGCTGCTCCAGCCACACCCAACCCAGTTCCGGTCCTGTCTCGCTTCAAGACAGTCCACAAGCTGCCCAGTCTCTTCTAGCTTCTAGCTGCCTTAGGCTTGTTTTTCCTTGGTTATCCTCTCTACCTTTTTGGTTTGTGTCTCTGCACTTGTTCCACTCATGGAGCTTTCACATTGCGGCAGCATGCTGAAGGACGCCCTCTCAGAGGGCCTCCTCTCAGATGCTATGTTGGCACCCGCCTCTACGGTGTCTGGGACCGCTGCCGTGAGCACTGCTGGGCTTTCTGAGGGAACGATTGCTAAAAGCTCTGAGATGGCTCCGTGCCTAGAGCTCGTTCCGCCCCGAAAAGCGGCAAAGACCAAACACTTAAAGGGCCCAAATGTGGCCTAAAAGAAAAAGGAATGCAAGCTGGCCTCCGGCGGAGCTCCGCTTTGTGAGAGGCTTCAGCTACAGGCAGTACGGGCGTGGCTATCACTGACAACAGTCTCTGAGATTCCTGCCAAAACCATAGTGGCCGTTATGGTCTCTCCTCAGCCCGTGTCTGTTTCTAAGGCTTTACCTTTGGCCTTGCTGCTTCTGCACTCCTACGGGGGTGCGCTCAGAAACGCCTGAGATTATTACCGGGCCTAACAATGAGGCTTTGTCAGCCGGTGAGTTGCAGTGGTTGGGGGACTTTGTTGAAAAACAATGTTTGTCCCTGGTGTCTCCTTTGTTGGAACAGTTGGGTTCTTCAGGGCAGGTAGCTGCCATCGCTCCCCCACCCCCTGGGTGCCTTGCGGGGGGGGGAGTGGCATCTGAAGCCCTGGCTAAGTGCCCTAGGTGCCTTTCCTTTCCTTCTTCCCCCAATTGAAGCCCTCAGAAGGGCTATTCTGCAGAGCAAGTGGTTTCAGTTTTCCCTCCCCTCTAAAAGGAGGCTGCATAAAAGAAAAAGAGTGCCACTGTTGGATGAGGGCATTAGGGCACCTATACGCCCCCTAGTGGCTCCTCTGCCAGCAGCAGCCTCTTCTGTTGTTACTGCTGTGCCTCCTCCACCTCATCGCTCTGCTGCTGTTTCTTCTGACACAGTGTCCTCTGAGTCAGAAAAGGAAGAAGGGGGATTATCTGATGAACAGAACCCTCCTCAAGAGAAGCCCAGCTCTTCTCGTTTGTTTTTCCTTGTCAGAATTTGAGGTTTTGTTGGCCAAAGTGAAAAGAGTTATTGAGGATGTGTCCCCCAGAATCAGGGATTCCTTACACTTCAGGTTTAGATCAAGAGGTTTTTCCCTTTACCTCGGCTTCAACAGCCACAGTTCCTTTTCAGACTCTCTTCAAGGATGTAGTAGTAGTACTTTATTACAGCCAACAGCCTCTCAATACAACAAAACCACACACAAAACTACATGTCACTTCAGAAACATCAAAAGAAACTGCAATAGAAACAGTACAGTAAGAGTATCCTACATGAAGAATTTTGTCTAGATAAAATCTGCTCACCCTCCTACTATACTATGCCCGCATCAAACCTCTCAACATGTCTTCTGCGGAATTTACTTGCAATACAAAGAAACTTGGCTGCTTTTGTCGGGATGAAATCATCCAAGTCTGCAAGTAAAAACTCCACTTTCTCCTGACCTGAGGTCAATCTGCGATCTCTTAAAAGGGTGAAAATTAATTCTGTTCTTAGCTGCTTATAGAAACAACAATTCAACAACACATGTCCAGTAGATTCAACCTCTCCCGCATGACACGGGCACAATCTCTGGAGATAAGGGATTTTCAGAAATCGCCCTTCCAGGATGGCTGAAGGAAGGACATCTTCAAGGTGTAATGTTCGCAGAATGGGGGGGTGCCTGTTACCACTAAACCTGTTTTGACTTTTCCTAAGAAAGTATATACTCTACCGCCTGACATTATGAATAAGGGATTTTAACATCAGAACTTCTCAAATGGTCTGCAGAACTGGACAAAAACCTGATCAATGGCAACCACTTAATGCTCGTTTTGCAGGTGAGCAGCTGAGGTTGAGAGAGAAGCCCAAGGCCACCCTTGAATCCATGGTGGAGTCCCCCCACCCCAATTATTATTTGTAGTGTTTAAAGAGAAAGCAAGTTGTGTCAGCATTTTAAATCATAGTCCCATTTTAGAGCTAAGAAAACTGATTTTCAGAGATATACAAGTAATTACATATGTGCAAGTGTAACTTGGCAAAGAGGCACCTTTTAACATGGTAATTCTCTTTATTTAGCAGGGGGAGAGTAACTGGCCCTATCGACCCCCAGCACAGTACCTCCAGTGAATGTTGCTGGTGTCTATCTTGCGTTTCTTTTTAGATTGTGAACCCTTTGGGGACAGGGATCCATCTTATTTATTAATTTATTATTTCTCTATGTAAACCTCTCAGAGCCATTTTTGGAAGGGCGGTATAGAAATCAAACAAACAAATATATGTAGAAATATACAATTTTATAGTAACTGTGTTTGAATAATTACGTGCCTGGGGAAGCTGTATATCTCTGGCACTCATATTGCATGTGATATGAGTGCCATATCTCTCTATCTTGCCACTTCAGCAAGAAAGCAGACTAAAAACCTAATCTTAAACATTTTTATTCCAGTTATTCAAGTAACTGTATATTATTGAAGTCTCAGAAGTCAAATTGTAAATAAAACCAACATAGTTAACTTGCTGTCTTACTATCAAGAACCGGAAAATGGTGCCTAACCACACATCACAATAATTTTATTTTGTTGAGCATTACTAGGGCTTGGAACACTGTTTAGTTTGTCTTTACAGGAGATCCAACACATCGTCTGACTAATGTAAATTCTGGAAAGCGTTCTATGTACACAAAAGAGGAGGTTTGCCTCCACAACTTCTAGGGACGTATTTTCAGGAGATGGGCTGCAGATTATTTCAGGAGGTGGGCTGAGAGCCAGTGTGGTGTAGTGGTTAGAGTGTAAAACACAAGCACCATCTTAGAAGCCACACAATGAGTATTGGGAAGTGTAGTCCTTCCCAGTGCTCTATCCATAGAGCTCTAGGGGGAAAGTGTGAGGAAGGACTACACTTTCCAGCATTCCATGTGCACCTACCAAGCTACTGCTGTAAATACTGTAGTATATCACAACAATGATTATAAGACTGTACTATAATTCTAGTGCTATAAATATTGAAGGCCTGATCAGAGTAAGGGGGTTTCAGCCTGTTCTGGATGGGGTTGTACTCTCTCTGAAGGAGCAGGTTCTCAACTTGGGGGTTCTCCTGGAGCCAGTGCTGCTCCCAGAAAATCAGGTTGTGGCAGTGGCAAGGAGAGCATTTGCTTGACTTCAGTTGTTGCACCAAGCTGTGACCCTCCCATGGAAATTGCTGATCTGTAAGTCACACATGCATTAGCCACATCACATTTGGATTATTGCAGTGTGCTATACATGGGCCTGCCCTTGAAAAGTATTTGGAAACTACAGATGGAGCAGAATGTGGCTGCCAGATTGATCTCTAGGACTGCTCACAGTGCACATATTACTCCAGTCTTGAAGGTACTGCCAGCCTATTTCCAGATACAATTGAAGGTGCTGGTTACTATCTTTAAAGGTGTAAATGGCTTGGGCCCTGTGTATTCTATCAAAGACAACCACAGGGCTCTGTGGTTACCAGGAGTCGACACTGACTTGACAGCACACATTACCTTTACCAGGCACCTTAGGGACCATCCGCTTCCAGGTGAATGTACCCACCTAACTAGATCAGCCAGGAGGGCTCTGCTCCGCGTGCCGACACCTGCTTAGGCCCATTTGTTGAGCACCTGAAAGAGAGCCTTCTCAGTTATTGCCCCCGGGCTGTGGAACTCACACTCAGCTTAGACCTGCATGGCTCCCTCTCTCCCAGGCTTTAGGAGGAAAGTGAAGACTGCCCTTTTTATTCAGGCTTTTGGCCAATGAGTTGTCTCATGCTCTTTTTAAATTTTTAGTTGCAATTGTTTTGTTTTTATTGAATTGTTTTCATCTTGTTAATTGCCCTGGGGTCTTAGGCCGAAGGGCAGTATATAGATATAAATAAATAAATAATTTGGAATATACTACAACTAATTAATTGATTAGTAATTAAAATATGCCATTGAGTTCCACTGATCAGTTAGTAAAATAAATTATAATGGCTATGCAGTATTTTCTGTTTGCAGACATCATATTAATATACCACAAAAGTATATCTGCAAACAGAAAATACTACATAGCCATTATAATTTATTGAATAAAGTTCCTCTTAAATCCTTGGGAGGAAGCAAAGACTTCATCCAGCTGCCAGCAATTCCTCCAGTTGCTTCTCCCACTTTTGTCTGAGATGTGAGGATCTGGTATCGGTCTAGACAGCTTTGCAGAGCTAAAACTGTCTATTGAATCCAGTGGAAGTTATTTGAAGACCGCAGCTGGTTAGGTGGCCTTTTGGCAAAGAATTGTGTCTTCTACAGATGTATTCGCCACCTAATGGTGCAGCGGGGAAGTAACTTGCCTAGGGAGCAAGAGGTTGCTGGTTCAAATCCCCGCTGGTGTGTTTCCCAGACTACGGGAAACACCTACAGTATATCGGGCAGCAGCAATATAGGAAGATGCTGAAAGGCATCATCTCATAATGCATGGGAGATGGCAATGGTAAACTCTTCCTGTATTCTGCCAAAGACAACCACATGGCTCTGTGACTCGACGGCACAACTTTACAGATGTATTCAACAGAAATAGAGGGGAATCTCAAGCAAGTGATTGTGGAAGCTCTCCCTGGTCAGTTTCTGCTTGGATGCAGGTATCTACTTGGAGAAGAGACATAACTTGAAAAGAGGGTCATAAAGCACTTAGGTTCTATGGCCTACTGTGGAACTTTCACAATGTCACAGTGGTAATATTTTGGAAAGTGCTCCCTACAAAGTGTTTGAGAGTGTACCTCCCAGTGGATTTGCCGACTTCCACATGCGCATTACATCTATCTGCAGTATGTCACTGGTAGCAGAAATTAAATGTCTCGCCACTATTAATAGTGTGGCCATGAACAGCCACAGTTCCCTGGCATTTTGGAGCTTGAGTGACCATGGAAAGCCCTTAATTCAACATATTAAACTGGATGTTTTTCTGAATGTACTTAAGTTATGGTCCAGTACTGTTGATATTTGGGCCACTCCTAGCAATGGAAAAAGAACTCTAGTTCACTACATCCTTTCCAACACTAGTTTTTATTGCACATTCTTTTTAAAATAATTATGTTTATTTATGTTCTTATACAGAGCTAAATAGCACAGAAATGTATTTCTCACTCTTGTGAGTGATTCATTAGTGAATCAATAAACAACATAGACCAATACAATAATCCAAAGCAGTATACAAATCGTCTTTAGCAAGGGAGGAAGCAAGCTTATACCAGTACACAATTTTCTGGCAAGTAAGACTGATAAAGGGGAGAAAAGAATAGATTGACATATCTCATTTATGAAAGAATATCCTTCCATAGGCTTATCTGATCAATAAGGGGGTAACAATTATTTACATATTGAATGAAAGGATGCCATGTTACCATGAATTGATCTTCTTTTAGCAGACCATTAATCAATCAATCAATCAATCAATCAATCATATCTGTATACCACCTGATATGTACATCTCTAGGTGGTGCACACAATTTAAAACAATATTAAAAAGTAAAAACAGATTTAAAACCAACAAAACACAATTAAAACAGTCTCATAAAACAAGTTGTTGAAACAAATTATCAAAATTAATTCCTGTTAAAAGCCTGCGAGAACAGGTGCGTCTTGAGGATCTTCCTAAAAACAAACAGAGAAGGAGATGCTCTTATTTCAACAGGGAGCATACCGGTATTCCAAAGCCCTGGGGCAGCCACAGAGAGAGACCAGTCCCAAGTCACAACCAAACGATCCAGCGGCAACCATAACCAGACTTCTCCATAAGATCGTAATAGGCAGCAGGGTTCATGACACAGAAGGCACTCTCTTTGCCAAACCCTACCTAACCATCCTGATATTGTGAAGCTTTTTTCAGAGTTCCAGTTCTTTACTACCTCCATCCTGGTAGCTGCCAGGAGAAGCAGTCTGAAATCTTTGTGAAGAGTTTTTTTATAAGCAGTTTTGAAAACGTATAACAAAGCTAGTGTGGGGTCTGGTGCTATGCCTTACATCATAAAATCCATAATCATGCCAAAGACAAGCCTCCAATCCATTCTAACTTCTGGACACTCCCACCATAAATTTATAAGAGTCCCATGGCCCTGATATCCCCTCCAACAATTTGGAGAGAATGTTCTGTTAACACAGTGAACCGACACTGGTGTTAAGTGCCCCTTGTGAGTTAATTTGAGTGTGGCCTCTCATGTTCCCGCTGAAATTGTTTTGAGAGTTTTTCTACTCCATATTTCATCCCACTCAGAGTCTGATATTTGAATCTTAAGGTCAGCTTCCCACACCAATTTCAGGCCTCCTGATGAACCATTAACTTCCGTAAAGGATATTGTATGGAAGTAAAATTAAACCCTTTGTTCTGAGTGACTAATGAGTGCATATGCTTTCAAAGGCTTAATTGTCTGGTTGCTTCATTTTTCTTATGAAGAGATAAAGCAGAAGATATGATCTGTGCTTTCCAGAGCCAAGTTGGATGAAGTCCCACTAGTAGTTGGTTGAAAACTAGTAGAAATTGACTTACCACTCTCAGATAAATCTCACAGTCTGAAAATACCTCTCAAGTGCCAAAAGAAGTGCCATTTTTGTTTGTCCTAAATTTAAATAGCTCTGAAAAGAGGGAATGATTAAAAATAGGGGTTAGTGGGAAGGGCAAGAATTTTGGACCATAATTTCCAGCTGCATAATGTGGTTGCTAAAAGGGGTTCTGGATGTTGCTTAATTTCTTAATGGTTAATAGTAGAAAAGGTGGAGCACCTGCTGGGTCATCTTGCAGAGGCTGGTAACCTATTTTTCATTCATTATATATATGTTGTTTCAGTTGGCAAGAATCAAAATAGAGGTTAGGATTGGGGAGGCCAAATCCTGCTTTTGTACTGCCATACATTGTTTTTCAGTTGGTTCGAGTTCTTTGTTGCTGCTGCTGCAAAAACAATCTGTTCTGCTCTGCCATTTTTGGCACATCTGATAGTTTAAATATCAGGAGGAATCACAACAATTAAGCTCTGAAAATAGAAAAAGAAGCATGGTAGCACCATTATTTTTATGGTGACAATTTTGCCTAGCCATAACAGGTTAAGTCTTTTCCCGGAAGTCAGTTCAGATTTAACCTTTTAATGCAAAATTTGTGTTTTTTAATTGGGAAAGATATTTATTAATTATGATCCTTAAAATTGAAACTGAAAAACTGTAATTTAGAAAGGATACTTTTTTTGAGAACTTTTTTTTCAGATAAAGGGATAAAATAAATTAGTTTCGATTTGTTATAATTAAAGGGGCATGGGAATGCCGCTTTTGTTAAGGTGAGCAGCAAAACAACAACAATCAGATTCTGCCATTATAAGCCTCAAAATTGTACAGGTAGCCTTCATTATTTGTGGGGGTTCTGTTTCCGCCTATAAGCATGATTATGGAAACCACAAATAACAAAAGCTTGAGTCAATGGGAATGGGGGGGGGGTAAAAGGTGGGGAATAAGGGGGCAGAAATGAGGACAGTATCTTATTCTCCAGCTTACCCCCACCAAAAAGGGAGAGCAAAGGCCCTCAGCAAAATTCAGAATAAGTTACTGAGAAATAAGTCCATTTATTTCACTGGAGCTTACTTCTGAGCAAGCACAGAAGCAGAAATCCTACTTACTGAGGGGGAAAACACCCATTACATTACCTGGGACATACTTATGAGTAAACATGTAAAGGATTAGAACCGAGGAGGCCTATAAAGGGTCGCTGCCCGTATTGGTGGGCCCGCCCACCACTGGTGGAGTTGCTACTGAAGGGGTAGCAACTTTGGAGGAGTTGTTCCTCCCTTTGGGGGAGCCACTTTGGGGATAGCAAGGGCAAGGGCCAGGCTCCCTGGCCTAAGATTTTATTTGTGTCTGGGTTGATCTGGAGATAGGGAGACAGGGGGCTTACCCACCGACTGTAGGGCAGCTATTTCAGTGGTGGTGGGGAGTAGAAAAGGTAATTTTGGCAGGTGAGTGGGCTGTCACAGGGGAAGGGAAATCAGAAATCTAATTGCTTTTTTCCCTTCCGGCTATCCTGCCAGCTCTTTGACCTTGGGGAGAGCAGTGCAAACCATCCACAGAACTTCACATTGCTCCTTTGTAATGCCAGGTCGGTCCAGAATAAATCAGAAACCATCCATATTTGATTCTGGATGAAGGGGTCATCCTGGTACGTATATCAGATACTTGGTTGGGGGAAGCTGGTGGCCCGGCCTGGTCCCAGGTTCTCCCTCCAGGGTACTCTGTTGAGGAGCAGGTGAGAAGATGTGAACGGGGAGGTATAGTGGCTGTGGTCTATAAGAACAACATCTTCTTTACCAGGATCCCTGTCTGACCATATAGAATGCGTGTGCTTGAGCTTGGGAACCAGAGGTAGTCTGGGACTTCTGTTGGTGTGCCAATCAACCCACTGCCCAACATAGTCTCTAACTGAGCTGATGGACTTGGCCTCAGACATGGCATTGGAATCCCCCAGCAGGAGGACTTCAGTGTTCACTTTGTGACCAATTTGTTCAGAGAAGCTCAGGAGTTCGTATCGACCATGACAACTATGGGCCTATCCCAAGTTGTTTCGGGACCTACACACATTGCTGGTCACACTCTTGATCTGGTCTTTCACTCTGATTAGGGTGGTGTTCCGTGGGTGGGACTCCTGTGATTTCCCTGTTGTCATGGATAGACCACCATCTGGTTAAAGTTGCAGATATGATAGGCCTATTAGGTTGGTCTACCCAAGAAGGTTATTGGATCCAGTGGGATTCCAAAAAGCCTTGGAGAGATTTAGTGTTGGCTCTGCTGGTGATCCTGTTGATGCCCTGTGGAGAACTGGAACAGCATACTCACCAGGGCGGTATACATGATCGCTCCTTAGCTCACCAGGGTGGTAGACATTATTGCTCCTCTTTGACCCGCAACAAAATGCTGGGCATGGGGCTTTATCCCTTCCACATTCTCTCCTTGGGCTATGTAAAAGTGAAGGCCATTGTCATTCAGCGCCTAAAGGATATTGAGCATCAACGTCTGGTTGCCCTTGGAAATAGACGTTGTTCCCCCTTATATCTTGGCATCTCCTTCCCAGCTGGAAACCAGGCTGCCAGATATTTATCTCCCCTTCACTTTGTTAAATTCAGGTTGGCCTTTGCTAGGGCCAGGTTGAATGTATTACCTTCTGCTATACTCCTAAGCAGGTTTTCTAAAGATCCTACTGCTTTGGGGTTGTGTTCGTGTGGAGAGGGTAGCCTTGAAACTGTCATTCACATCTTGCTATATTGTCCCCTATATCGTGATTCTAGAAGAGAATTATTGTCTCCAGTTTTAGAGCAGTTCCCTGGCAGGCCTGACTCCTTTTATCTTAACTACTGCTTGGCTGACACTAATGATGAAGTCACCAAAATAGTAGCTAAATTCATTTATGGGGCTATGAGACAGACATCCCGCCATGGTTTTCTATAACGTATTTTTAGCTTTATTTGCATGCTTGTTTTTACATTTTTGATATTCTTTCTGATATTTGTTGTACCTCTGTATGTTTTTCCTATCATTTTTCTTCCTGGTTGGCTTAAGGCTATAATAACAAAATTGATTGATTGGTATTTTTATTGTAAACCTCCCAGAGGCATGAGTTTGGGGCGGAATAGAAATTTGTTAAATAAATAAATAAATAAATAAATAAATAAATAAATATGTTGATTTGCTACTTTACACCGCTTCAGCCATTTGAAAAATGTTAGTCAGTTTCACTGACAGATTGGCCCAGTTCATACGTACAGTTTAATTGTAGTTAAAGCTACCAGAGTTTGTAACTGTAGTATGCCCGAACGTGCAACACCACAGTTAAGCTTCAAAAGTAAATTCCAGTTTGCCCCAACAAATTCCAATTGCGACCTGAGGTTTTCTCCAAGGTTCTCTGCCGGAAGCGTTACACCTGAAGGCAGACCCGTCCCTAACTGCAGTTAAGCACCCATTTCCAAATTCCAGTCATACAGGCGGTGGTGCAGACCCACCTGAGGATGCAGCTGCTCCATGCTTTTGGCACTTCTCACAGGGACCCGCTTGGAATACCAGGCCCGTCCCTCCTGTCAGCTGCGCAGCTAAGGAGTTGCCAGGCTAACGGGATGCCAACACGTTCCATCCCAGACCTGCCATCCTGTAAAGCCACACAGCTGCTCAGGGCAAGCAGTCATGGGTGTCCACAAGCACAAACATCCCAAGTGGAAGCACAAGCAGGGAAACAAGAAGGGGAAGCTGAAAGACAGACCCAAGCAGGGAAGCTGGAGCAGCCAAGTTCTACTGTTCACAAAGAAAGGGTGGGGAATGGGGGACCAGACCTTCCCCAGGGAGGGGTTTCTACCTCAGGCTGACTCATGAGAAGACCCAACCAGGGAAGCAATCAGAATTCTCCTGAGTTGCTTCTTGATATTGCCCTGCCATTACAGATCAGGCCTGCTCTCTCATGAGAGTGACAGGTCATAGAGGCACATATGCAGGCCGGAGGGCTGCAGATGCCCAGTCAGGATACTATGTCTCTTCAAAGGAAGGGTACAGATGGTGGACTGTAGGATTTCCGGTCTTGGCAGATGGTGGACTGCAGGGTTATAAGCACTCACCTGGCAGTCAGGCCAGCCCCCGCACATATGCATGGTTCTCTCTGCCCACCACGCCCACATGGCTTGGCAGGGATTGCTGGAAATGCCATCCCCTTTGCCTGGGGTTCCTTGTGATGGATCATCTACATATGCCACAACAATGGCCCTGGCCTGGGAGCTTCTGAGTGGCTGGAAGGTTCCGCTCCACAGCCCACTGTCCATGCAACTGGTTTGTGTGTGAGTGTTCTTGGCAGGGTCTGAAAGGCAGACCCCCAGAAGGGATTCCAGAGTGGCCAAGTTCTATTTTTCACCAAGAAAGGGTGAGGAAGGGGGTCCAGACCCTTCCAGGGGGCATGTTTGCTCTCTAAGTCTTACTCATGAGAAGAACCATCTATTGGGCACTAATTGAAAATTTACACAATGGAACTCACGTTGTACAAGCTTGTGCTCTCATTGCATGCTGCAACTTTAGCCCAGAACCCCAAGGACCGCTCTCTCACGAGAGTGGCTGACTAAGGGGAGCAAGGGAGGATGCTCCATGAGGAAAGCTGTGGGGAGGAACACTCAGGCAAGTGCTTTCCTGATCTTGGCAATCACCGGCAAACCACTGTCAAGTCCTGTGCCCTGCTAACCCACCTGCCAATGTGGAGATGTGCACCTCTACCCATGGCCCCCAACATGAGACGCTTCCATCCCGGGATGACTGGAAACCAGGGCTCTCTACTTCTGGGAATCTCTGTGCCTCTAGTTCTACATACGCCACAATGCTGGCCCTGGCCTGGGAATTTTGAAATGGCTTAAAGGGTCCACTCCACTGCCCAATCATCCTTGCGATTGGTTTTTGTCAGAGTGCTCTGGGCAGGCTCTGAAAGGCAGACCCCCAGAAGGGATTCCAGAGCAGCCAAGTTCTGTTTTTCACACATAAAGGGTGGGGAAGGAGAGGCCAGCCCCTTCCCCTCAGGGTGGTGGTGGTGGTGGTAGATGTCTACAGAGCCTAGCTCATGACCAGGACAGGTCATTGAGGACAGTCTTGGGTCAGTTGAGATCCTTTTTCAAGGAAACCACCACCAGACCCAGGGTTCAGTGTCTAGGCATGAGAGTAACAGGCCACAGGGACACCCTCAGACAGCACATGAAATGGATTATCAGAGTGGAGCGGAGAGGAGAGTACTGCCTGAAAACAGCAAAACTGATTCAAGCGGGCAATCCATCCCCTTCTCCACGTAACACCTCGCTTATGAGAGTGTCATGCCATGGGTGCTCTGGATAGAGCAACGATGGTTTCTGGCTCACAGCCACGGGGATTGCCATCCCAGGGAACACATTTCTAGTCTTGGGGACAAAGGCCAAGTTGCTACGATACCATGCCCCCTTCCTACCCGCATTTCCATGTGCACAGGTGTATCCTTTCCAGTGCCCTGGAGCAGCAAGCCCACTCTACAACATTGTCCAGATAGGAGAGGGGCTCCCATCTCCCATCCATCCCCGCACCTGCAGATCTGCATATGGTGGTAGGGCGGACCGAGAACCGGGAGTCCTGAATGAGCAGAAAGCTTTGTGCCTGTGTCCATCCCTCCACCAACACCGTGCATGCAGAGAGGGGAAAGGGGGCATCTCGATGCCCTCTGAGTGCTTGCAGGTCTGCACAGGGAAGGAGTAGGGGGACGTTTCAGGGGGATCTGTTCTGTTTTTTTTACAAAGAAACGTTGGGGAAGTTGGGCCCAGCCACAACCCCTTTTTACTCATGAGTAAGGCCTTGGTCACTCTTTGTCAAAACATGATGATGGGTGTAGCGACAAAATGGCCACACAGACTGTGCACACACACAAGAGTGTCAGTCTGTTGGTGGTCTAAGCTGAGCTGTGTTGGGACTCGATGGGCAGGGATGTCCCAGAGACTACTTTCCTGCTCCCAGGGATGGCGGCCGAGGTGCCAGGGAAACCAGCCCCCTGCCTGGCCATCTGTACCTGTGCACAGGTGTGCCAATCAATTGAGGGAAGGGAGGGGGAAGGGAGTGATTGGACAAAGTGTTTTTGTTTAACTGATATATATTAGGTCCACAATTATGTCATAACCACCTTTTCCAAACCTCACCCACCTAGTTATATCTGTTTTGTTTTCTTTAGTCTAACTGCCACTGTCTCCTGCATGGAATGTTGGACTCATGAATCCATTACAGTGGACACCCTCATCTGAAAAGAAACTTCTTTGCACAAAGCATAATTGTTCTAAAAATCTACCACTACAAAATACAGTGATAGCCTCTGACTTAGAGGGCATTAGAAGGGGAAATAGATTAATTCCTGAGCAAGAGTTAATCAATGGGATTTTTTTGTTAATCAGTGCCCATTTACCCTAACCTCCATGTTCGTAGGCAGTATGACTCTGAGTGCCAACTGACTGGGTAGGCGGGGGGTGGGGGGAGTTCAGCTTCACAGATGACATCACTACAAGGGGGTGCATCAGAGTGCCACTACTTGTACACTGGGCTTTACTTTCTCAAATCATTTGACTTAACTCTCAAAAATAACTCAAACATTTTATTTATTTATTTATTTATCAATCACATTTATATACCACCCAAACTTTCGTCTGGGCATTATTAGAATAATCTGGGATATAAATTCACTAGAAATAATCAATAAAATATTTCCATAATGGCCTTGCAGTGCTGGAGTTACCTGTGTTTTTATTGATGCCTTTGAGAACCCCAAGCACAGGAACTCGAATGGGTAATGTATTTCTCAGATCAAGTGAAAGCAGAAATCACTTCTGTGATGTATAAGAATCACTCCAGATAAAATAGTAACTACAATAAATAGCATGTACCAGAAGGTGGCACTCATGAATTATGTTTTGGCTCTATGAGAAATACACAAACACAGAGATGTTTTAAATATCTTTGTGAGCATTAGGTCATGCTAGAATATTCAGATGAAAACCCTTTGGCGAAAAAGCCAGTGACAGTGTGGTTAATATATAAAATTAAAAATTAAAAAACCTACCAAAGTTAAGGTGAGCTCATTTTGGCTAAATAAAGCCTCACAAAGCTGGAAAATTGGAACCTAAGGCTGAACCCTTAACAGACGTGCCACATGATCAGTAATGATGTTGTACTAGGTCACCAATTGTGCTGGCTTACAACTTGCCCTCCATACCCACATCTTTGTGGGACATATTTGCTGGTGCCATGCACTTCATCCTCCCTATCTTGATTTAAGCCTCAAAGACCAAGGAAAACTGTGAGTGCATGGAGATAAAGTTGTAAGCAAGCACAATATATGACAGTTCACAACATCATGATGCATTTTTAAAGGTATCAGTCTTAGGTTCCAATTTCCCAGCTTTGTGGCCCTCAAGCAAAAAGGAGTGAGCCTCAACTGTGGTCTTAAACCAGCAGGCTTTTTGACCAAAGAATATTAAGATTTCTATGTATATTTCAAAAAAGACTGTTTGATCTTCATATATCTTTAGGATACTATATCTTATAGTTTAGAATTGTCTTGTTCTTAAGTGAGCCCTTTAATGTTCTTCCTCTAACTTAATCTGATCAAGAAATTCCTACATAATCTTTGTACAAGTCTAATATAACTAGACTTGTATATAAATCCTCTCTGAATAACTGACTTTCATGCTTCCCACAATATAACCAGATTAATTTCGGGTATACTGTTAATTTTAAAATATTGCTCTAAATAATTGGTAATAAATTGACACATTTCTTTGCTATATAATAAGGAATTCTCCAGATGTCAGTACCTTGAGATGCTCCATCTGTAAAGCAGACAGTTGGCAAAATGATCTGCATACATCTGTGGGTCAGTCTTTACAGTTCTTCTTGCTTGGGTTAAACAGGGGGTTGTGACAAATAAGTTAATGTATGCAAGAATAAGAATTATGAGGGACAGAAAAAGAGGATCTTCCCTTTGTGATGGAAGAACGCACAAGTGGTCAGATTTAAGGATTAAAAGCTTGAGGAGTTAAAGTCATTCACAAAATAGTGGTTTCTGGAAGCAGAGTAAGTTAACAAAATAGCAGCTCATACAAAAATTTATACTGACATTTTGAAAACACTTGAATTCCAGGATAATTTTGCTACAGGAGAGGAACAAAAGAAGCTTCTTTGTGGGAGAAGAAACTGGAGATAAATGAATGGAAGAGAATATAAAAGCAACTCTGAGTACCTAAGAAGGAGATTAAAAGTGGCATACTTTTAATCAGATTTGCAATATTAGCTCAAGGGGTGGGGGTAGTAAAATCAAAGCCTTGCAGAGCTATTTCTGAAAAACTCAAGAGCTACCAGTAGATCCTGAGCTATCTAATACTCATTTCTGGATTAAAGGATGAGCATGTATTATCCCTTTTATCAGAAAGACTTCTTTGGAATTCATCCAGATGCTATTCTTGATTGATTGATTGATTGATTGATTGATTAGTTCTGTCGAGATAAATTAGTTCTGTTGAGATAAAGTTGAGACAAACCACTCCATTAAGGCACCAATCAAGCTTTTCCATCAAAATATTAATTCTAACCCCCCCCAAAAGGATTATTATTAGGAGCATAAATAAATCCAAATACGTATTTTGTATTACCCTTTTATGCTTTTCCAAATATATACTGCCAAGGGTAGTGCAATCTTATCATGGTCAGCATTGTACAGCTGATACTCGGGATGAATACAATGGATTGCATTGTGCTAATATATCACCTGGATGCATTGAATGGGGCTCCCCTGCTTATTCAGAAGCCGCTTCCATCAATCTTGCAAGTAGAAATTAGCTGTCTTCTGGGAGGCTGCAGCATTTTAGAACATCACATTCTTTCCATTGTCTCACCACACAGTGCAGTGAGGAAGGAAAGCAGTATCAAGACTTTGTGTCCTTTCCCCAGCCCAGTGTATTTCTGTAGGGGAGGGGATTGCCACACCCTCTAATTATAGAGCATGGCTGGGTTTCCCCCCCTAGTAATGCATTGGGGAAAGGACACAATGTCTTGACTTTGTTTCCTTCCTCATTGCATTGTGGGCAGGAACGTAGCTATAACTGAACAAGGACAAATGTCCCTGGAGGTTTTTCACACATGGCTATATGCCTCGGTGTATCTGAAGAGCGAATCTGCTTTGCAGCAGATTCGAGGCATTTTAATTTGAGGGATTAGATGGACCATTGACATAGCCATCAACACCTTTGGAGAAAGCAGAAGCCCCAGAGGTTTTTTTGGCCCGAGACCAAAAGCTGCTGGAAATAGAGGATTTTTTTTTTTACCCTGGACATACCTTAGGCTAAGCCAGAATTCACAGCCTCCCTTTGGAGAAAAACAAAGCCCTTTCTGTCCTGATCCCTGATAGCCCGCAGGGAGGTTGGGTTAAATCCAACGAATATGTGGACTGGCACACTTCATTCAGGAGTGGATTTGGGGGAATGCCCTGTCTGTAAAACCTCCTGGGCCTGTAAAGGAGAATGGGCCTGTTTCCTGAGTGACTGCTGGCTCTTCGCTCTACCCCTCCTGCCTCTTCAAAGAAGATGGCAAGGAGGTTGGGGAACAGGGGCCCATCTTAACTTTTTGTCCCAGGAATGACAACATTGCTAAGGCCCTGATTGTGCAGCAAGACAATTCAAGGACAGATGAGAGCCAGCATGGTGTAGTGGTTAGAGTGCTGGACTAGGACCGGGGAGAACCGAGTTCAAATCCCCATTCAGCCATGAAACTAGCTGGGTGACTCTGGGCCAGTCACTTCTCTCTCAGCCTAACCTACTTCACAGGGTTGTTGTGAAAGAGAAACTCAAGTATGTAGTACACCGCTCTGGGCTCCTTGGAGGAAGAGCGGGATATAAATGTAAAAATTAATAATAATAATAATAATAATAATAATGATGATGATGATGATGATGTCTTGAAATGCTGCCACAGCAGCTTCCAAAAGACAGCTGATTTCTATTTACAAGACGGAAGAAAGCTGCTTCTTCAGTGCGCTCTCTCTCTCTCTCTCTCTCTCTCTCACACACACACACACACACACACACACACACACACACACACAAACAGCATATCCAATTCTATCAGATTGTATAATTTTATCAGATAAATTTTTTATCAGAATAGTTTCTGGTGGAAAATTCTCTGATATAACTTCCAATACCTCAGAATCTCTTATTAGCCTGATTCAATCCACAGGCCGAACAACGTCCTCCTTGATCAATAACCCATTCTAAAAAAGTTGAGGGTATGTTCATTTAAAATAATAGCACATACTTATTTCTGAATGAAGAGGCAGCACACACCTCCCCAGATTTAATACATGGAAATATGTATGACTTTCCTGTTTAATATGAGTTCCTTGTAGCATAATTATAGATACATGTTCTTTTTAATAACTTGGCAAATTTCCTACACTTGGGTGAGCTCAAACCTTTAACATTAGAGACTTTAAAACTAATTTGGATAATTAAAAAAGTTCTCTTTATATTAAAAAATAATAATCAGTTGAATATAAGCTTCTCTCATTTGATTCCAGGCCTGACAATTTTGTACTGTTGGGACATCCTGAGAATTACACTGTTTGGGAGCCAAAATTGTATGGCACACCAAAAACGTACGTGTGTGTGTGTTGTTTTGTTTTAACATTTATATGCTGCTCTTCCTCCAAGGATCCCAAAGCAGTGTACCTGGTTATGTTTATCCCCCATAACAACTCCAACTCCGAGTGGTAGGTTAAGCTGAGAGATAAGTGGCTGACCCAGAATCACTCAGTGAGGTGTGTGTGTGTGTGTGTGTATAAATTGAAGTTTATTTGAATTGGGCTTCAATTAATCCTTATGGAGAAGTTTTACTGTTAATTTTAGTGTACCAGCAAAAAAACTGAATTCTGTGATGGGAAGAAAATATGTGAATATATCATAAAAATTTGCTTAATCTACAACTTTTATTATTCTACCTACAGAAATCCCTTCTGATTTTCTCAGAAAACTCAATTCTTCAACTAATATATTTTACATTATGTCTCTACTTGCACATACCCACAACCTTGGGTCCAAATTACTTTGTCATCACACTAAAACAGAATTAACTTGCTTCAAGACAGTAGTGCAGTATGAGAATATGTTTTGATACTTGGTGATTGAAGGAGCTATCACTTTGTTAGTGTGACTTTCTACTTGGGGCTGCATCACTGGAGAAAACATTTACTTTTTGTCCACAGTATAAGTCCAGAAGACAAACTAAGGGAATAGCAAGGTCACTAGAATAACGATCCACATTGAAGTGTGTTTCACAGAAGTTTAAAAAACATGATTCTGCACTTTTGGTTTCATGGGTAACATACTGAAAATTGAAGGTATGAACATCCCTTAATCCCCCTTTAACTTAGTCATTAAAAAACTTACTTGGACCTAGAAAATCTGCACTGGAGCCAGGGATGTAGGGAGCTTGCTGGCAGCTGGGGACAAAGTCCTGACGGTGGTCCCCCAAACCGGTGGATTGCATTTGTGGGGGAGGTTGCAGAAGTCAGGGGAGGCAGGTTATAAAATGTTCAGTGAAAACAGTCAGTGAGGCTGTGGAGGAAAGAGAATTTTTTGGTGTGGCAGGTACACACCATGCCACCAGCTGGCTACGGGCCTGGGAAGAGGGTCTATTCAGATCCTCTCCTGATCCTCCTCATTCAGTGGTTCACTGAATCGCTGTCAGGGAGCTCCTTTCTCTGCCTCCTCCAGTGATGTCACGGGCTCATGACCCTCGGGACTCACACTGTGCAGGCACTTGGAAGCAGCTTGCCTGCTCAGGCCTCTGGCGGCAGCCCAGTTCAGGATCATTGGCTTAGCTGCTGCTGCCGCCACAGAAGCCCACACGATCCTGAGCCCAATGACATAAAAAAAGAGATTGGTATGGCAGGGGGCTACAGGGTGGCAGCATATTTTGAGCCTTTGGAGGCTCTGCAGACAGGAGAGCGGTGGGTGTACCACGCGAAGTGCAGGTCAGTGCCTGCCCTCAGTTTTTTTTTTAAATCCAGCTTTCCCTAAAGTATATTGTGGGGGGGGGGGCATGGAGGGGGCAAAGCCCTTTAGGTCTGGGCTCCTAAAATGTCTAGGTGTGCCACTGGTTGAAGCACTAACTGTTGTGGGGGGGATTCTTTCTCTGCCTCACTGGCAGTAAAGCAGGGAAAGAAGCCCTGAGACAGCCAGCATTTAAACAAAGCACTGGCTGGGCAGGAGGGGACAAAGGGTGCCCTGGGGGAGGAGCCAGATGGCGCCTTGGTGCCCCCTTCAGACCCTGGTGGCACAGGGACGGTCATTCCCCCTGCTCCATTGTCCCCACAACCCTGACTAGGGCACAGAGGAGGAGAGGCAGCTGGAGCCAGAAAAGAGTTGTGTGCCCCCAGGGAAGGAGTGAGGGCATGCCAGCAGCAGCAGCAACTACAGCTCCGTCACACACCAGAGCTAGCAGAGAACCAGGGAAGGAGCAAAGGTATCCCAGGGCCCAACCACGCTCTACTCACTTGTGTGGCTTGTGGTGGTGGCAACAGCAACTACAGCTTCATCAAGAAGCAGAGCTAGTCAGAAAACTGGCCACACTCTCCTCACTCATCACATGACTGGCATCGACAGCACAAACTGTGGCTCTGTTGAGCAGGGAGCCAGCCGAGAGCCAAGGAAGTGGCGAAGGCACACCAGGGCCAACCGCTCTCTCCTCATTCATCATGTACCCATGCTCCACCTATCAAGAGTTGCACATGGTTGGGGGGCTCCTGCGTACCCCTGGGATATAAAGTACTGAATCCCTTTGGGATTCAGAACCTCTAACCTAGCTGATATCTGCATGCAGACAGGTAGATTTGACAGACAGTATTCATTATATGACCGATATAATGTTCAGTGCTTATCACGGTAGAGTACTGAAACAACTCATCTTTAATTAAGACGAGGAGTTCTTTCAGCATTCTGATACCATAAGCCCTGAAAATTCTATATGTGATAAAATCTAAATTGTCTGTCCAATTGCCCTGAAAGTTTGCAGACATCAACTAGATGACATCACCCCTTCAAATATGGTGCAGATATAATGTAAAGTGGCTGAGATGCAACAATTTAAAAATTGACCCTTCAACTCTAGAAAACAGGTGTTGGCTACTAGGAGTATTCACTGGACTCTGCAATCCCAATGAATCTGCCCATGGTGCTACATGAGGTGGCAGCTCGCAGCACGGCCATCTCCCACTCTTGGGAGCAGCCTCTTTTGAGGTAACTGGGACTCATGGGGCTGGCTGGGAAGGCATAAGGGACATTGAGAAAGTGTGTGGGGACATCTGGGGAGTGTACTTCCTCCCAACACTATTCCCAGAATGCAAGGAGGTGGCAAGTGGCGGTGCAAGGGGACTCGAGGTGGGAGCCAAACCAGTTTGGAGTTCTGGCAAACCGGTTTGGAGGTCCGGCGTTCGGCTGGTCCAGCGGCTGGGGGGGGGTTACCTTTAAGGAGCAGTGAGTGTGCCCTTACCCCTCCCCACGTTTCGGCCACCGGCACTGTCGCTAAAATTGCTGGAACAGGGCAGCAGCATACCTCCTTGACGCCCTGGTCAGTGTCAAACCAGAAGTGGCCAGTGAGCATCTGAACTGGCCAAACACTAGACCGTACACAACCCTAGTCATATATGGAGTTACCCCAATTTCTTAGGATTTAAAGACAATCAACCATTTCATGGGCAAGGGAGTTTTAAAAAGGAGTTTCTTGTGATCTGATTTGCAAAGCCTTATTTTGAAGCAAGTGTATAAAAATAGACTTTTGGGGGGGGTGCTTAATGTTCATTTTATCAATTTGTGAAACTACTTTCAAGAAGTTGGGGTATATTAGTCCATTACAAGTGTATTAAAAAGACAATATGTAAGTTATTTATATATAAACTACTGTACTGTACTTATTTATATATGAACTACAAGCACAAAGCAAAATAAAATAGTAATGATTATAAGGGGAAATGTTGAGAAAGAACAATTTTCTCATATTTTGCTATTTAAGCCATTCTGAAAACGTTGTTGCTAAAAAAGCAGCGTATAAATATTTTTAATAATAATGTGGTGGGTGGGGACAAAGAAACCCACAGACAGAGACCAGCTTAGAGCTATAAGCAGTTTAGTATTTTCAATAACGCAAGGCAGGAACAAAAACAAAAACAGATCCATTTTGTAAGAGCATTTTTTTCTTCCCTCGTTATTTTTAAAGCTTTTAATTGTTTGCACTAATTTCCTCACAAGAAGGCATATTGATCATCTAGACCCATTTCAAACTGGTTTTCGGGTGGGCTATGGGGTGGAAACTGCCTTGGTCGGCCTGATGGATGATCTCCAATTGGGAGATCACAGAGGCACAGAGGAAGTGTGACTCTGTTGGTCCTTTTGGATCTCTTGGCGGCTTTCAATACTATTGACCATAGTATCCTTCTGGAATGTCTGAGGGTGTTGGGGGTGGGAGGCACTGTTTTACAGTGGTTCCGCTCCTACCTCTCGGACAGATTCCAGATGGTGTTGATTGGAGACTGTTGCTCTTCGAAATCTGAGCTTAAGTATGGTGTCCCACAAGGCTCCATACTTTCTCCAGTGCTCATCTACGTGAAACTGCTGGGAGAGATCATCAGGTCATCAGTATGCTGATGACACCCAAATCTACTTCTCCATGTCAACTTCTTCAGGAGATGGAATAACTTCCCTAAATGCTTGCTTGGAAGCAGTAATGGGCTGGATGAGGGAGAATAAACTGAAGCTGAATCCAGATAAGACGGAGGTACTTATTGTGCGGGGTCAGAACTCTAGCGACGATTTTGATCTCCCTGTTCTAGATGGGGTCACACTTCCCCAAAAGGAACAGGTTCGCAGTCTGGGAGTACTTCTGGATCCACACCTTTCCCTGGTTTCTCAGGTTGAGGAGATGGTCAGGGGTGCTTTCTATCAGCTTCGGGTGATAAGCCAGCTGCGTCCATTTCTTTAGATGAACAACTCAAAACAGTGGTACATATGTTGGTAACCTCCAGACTTGACTTCTGTAATGCTCTCTATGTGGGGCTGCCTTTGTACGTAGTCTGGAAGCTTCAGTTGGTACCGAATGCAGTGGCCAGGTTGGTCTCTGGGTCATCTCGAAGAGACCACTTCACCCCTTTGTTGATAGAGTTACGCTGGCTGCCAATAGGTTTCCGGGCAAAATACAAAGTGCTAGTTATAATAAAATAAAATATTATAAAACCCTAAACAGCTTAGGCCCTGGGTATCTAAGAGAACGTCTTCTTCATTATGAGCCCCACCGCCCATTGAGGTCATCCGGAGGGATCTGTCTCCAGTTGCCGCCAGCTCGGCTGGTGGCCACACAGGGATGGGCTTTCTCAGTTGCTGCCCCGAGACTGTAGAATGCACTCCCTACTGAGATACGATTCTCCCCGGCAATTTTTAGAAAGCATTTGAAAACCCACCTCTTCACCCAAGCTTTTTCTGTTCTTTAAATTTTTAAGGTTTTAATTTGTGGATGATATTTAAATTGTTAAATTGAAGTTTTTGTATATATTTTAACTTGTTTTATACTATTGTTAACTGCCCAGAGATGAAAGTTTGGGGTGGTGTACAAATGTAATAGATAGATAGATAGATAGATAGATAGATAGATAGATAGATAGATATTGTTGGGATGGGGAGGGTTTTTCTTACAAGTTTGTACTAGAACAATTTTGGCATACTCTGAAAACGTTTTTTTAATTTTTAAAAAAGTTTAAAACCCACTCTCAAACATACACATGGGGTGAGACTTCTCTTACATATACAACACAGAGATGGTTCATGGGAATGGTGGGGAGAAATACAGTGGCTTAAGCAAGGGGAACAAATCACACACAAACATACAAACAGCTAAGGGTTGGTTTTAAAAAAATGTTATACTTTCCTTCTTTGAGAGAGACAACAAGCCCAACAGCCAGCTTCCAGTGCTGAGCAGGGGAGGAGCACAAGACTCCAGGAGAACCAATAAGGCTGGGAGACGTCAGGACTAGTAGCAAACGGAAGTTAACACTTGCTTACACTCTTCTACTGACGATCTCGGTAAGATTCAACACAAATGCACAGGGGGTGCAACTTTACCCTTGCGCACACACACCAAGATACACCCCTGGGAATGACAACAGGAGATGAGAGGTCCCCCAAACAACCCAAAATGTGTAGATCTGCCTTTAATACTAAGCCAGCGGATTATTGCCAAGCTCTAATTACCTCCAAGTACCATAGAGCATTTACAATGGCTCGCTTTGATGTATTGCCTTCGGTGATTTTATATGGTAGATATAGTAGGGTTTCTTATTCTGAATGCTACTGCCATGTGATGCACAGGCCATAGAGGATGTGGGTCATGATCTTTTATATTGCAATTTTTATAGGGACTTAAGTGAATTTTTCCTCTGATTAAGGACCTGCCAGAGAAGATAAAGTATGTATCTCATTTCTCTTGTCAGACTAGCAAGCCAATGTTACCTACAGTGTGGCTAAGTTCTGTTTAATAGGAATGACTATATGACAACACCTAATGACTAATGTGGTAGAATAATTTACTATGTCGTATATTCGTAAAACTATATAGTTGCTATATTGTTGCATGGGTGTGACAAAGTGTCCTTTTCTTCATGCTTCTGTACTGGTCAGAGACTGTAATAAAGTTTATCTATCTATCTTTCTGTATAATCAACCATATAGTCCCAGCATTTACATTTGATAGTCGAGCTTGCTCTACAGAGATCATGCCTGGGGAGTAAAACCTACCTACCAACCTCCCAATTCCACCCTCAGTCCTGCCCTAGAGACCCTAACCAGAGATCCTACTTCTAGCCCTAACCATCTCTATTTGAACCTGTCAGTTAACTCTAACTGAATTTTATAACCACCTATTTACTCCATTCCAAAGCCCCTCCTAGAGGAGGTTCCTAAGTTTATATTCCTCTTGATTGACAATGTTGACTAGCCAATCACCACAGCTCCTTCTTGGGGTGGAGATTATGTAAAGGGGGAACTGGCTGGACAAAAAGGAGGGAGAAGAAAACTTAGCCCAGAGAAGAGAGGCAGATGATGATACCCCTCTTAGGAACACAGCAAGCTGCCTTATACTGAGTCAGACCACTGGTCCATCCAGCTCAGTATTGTCTACACAGACTGGCAGCAGCTTCTCCAAAGTTACAAGCAGGAGTCTTTCTCAGCCCAATCTGGAGATGCCAGGGAAGGAACTGCATGCAAGCAGGCAGATGCTCTTCCCAGAGCAGTGCCATTCCCTAAGGGAAATACCTTGCAGTGCTCACATGTAGTCCTTTATTCAAATGCAAACCAGGGCATAACCTGCTTAGTACAGGGGAAGATTAATGCTTGCTATCACAAGAGCAGCAATTCTCTCCTCTTAGCATATCTGCAGGGTTGTTTCATAGAAGAAGGAGCTGACTAATTCTCTGTTGTTCCTGAGGGCAAGATTAGAGCCAATGGGTTGAAACTATAAGGAAGCAGATTTAGGCTAGGCATTGGAAAGAGTTCCCTAACTGTAAAACTGTTTGACAGTGGAACAATCTGCCTTTTGCAGTGGTGGGCTCTAGAAATGTACGCAAAACCGGTTTTGCTGGTTTGGGTTTGTGCCTGGTTGAACTTGACCCAGTTCGAGTTCAGACTGAGCCAAATTGAACTGGCTTAGAGCTCTACTGTTAAAGGGAAATATGGTAAGGATTCCTCTTTCCCAGTAAAAGGGCAGGGAGGCTTGCCTAAGGGTACAGTGGGTGGGAGGCAGAGGCGTATCTAGGGAAAATAGCGCCTAGGGCAAGCACTGACATTGCGCCCCTGTCCAAACAGGAATGATGGGACTTGTAGTCAACAATATCTGGCAATTTCTGTTAAAAGGAACACTGTACCATCTAGACATGGTTGTTGATCAAAACCTGAAAACATGAGCCATCTCTGTAAAAGACTTAGAACAACAGTCAGGAGTTATGTGAGGATTTAAAGTGTCATTTTCTCTGTCTCATCTCATGCTTTAAAAAACACACACATGACTTTGTCCTAGAGGATCACCTGCCCAAATAGCCACTAACAAAATAGTGGAAGAAGAAGGTGGGGGGTGGGGGGTGGGGGAGCCTATAAACCAGTGAATGATTCCTGCCAGCCTTTGTCTTGTGGTGACTTTTGGCTCATGGTGGGGTATATGTGCATTCACCATTCTAGTGCTTACTTTGACACCAGGAGGGAGGAGGATACATTAGTTTGCCACACTAGACAGAGGAATTTGCAACAGGAGCAGACAGCCAAGTTCTGCCAGGGCCAAAACCAGCCCTTGCCAGACTAAGAAACCATTGTAATTTGCCCCTTCCCGTCACAAGCAGTATGCTGTTCTTTTATTATTGACTCTAACGCTCAGATATCCCAGTCATGGGTGGAAAATTCAGGGTCCGTTTACAAGAGACACATTTTCTACATGGAAGTTTCTTCTGTGCAAGTGTTGTACAGAAACCCATGTGTAGTGACCACCAGGGGCATAGCAAGGTTGGAATGGACCCAGAGATGAGATTTTAAAATGGGGCCCCAGCCCCTCAAAGTCCAGGGCCTCCACACACCCCAGGCCCCCAAAGATTTAAGTCTGATATTTCAAAATAAGTATGCTGCCTGGAAATACATTTCACTGAATACACACACACACACACACACACACACACACACTTCACAGTATATAGTGATATACATTGAGTACTATATATTTGTGCTACTTTTAATGCCTAGAACACACTAGCAATGCTAATTATTAAAATAGCCCCCTCGCTGCAGATTAGCAAAGGAGACTTTCAACTATGCAGGGTGAGCCTATGTTTGTTTTCTCAGAATTCTGAACAAATTCAGTAAAGTTTGATTCCAGAAGGTTTTTCACACAAGGCTTTTAAAGCCCTTTAACACACATCTCCTCTGGAATGGAGGTGCTGCATTCACATGTTGGCCAGATTTACCCTGAAGTCCCTGCAAGTTATTGGAGAGCAGTTCACACACAAGAAAAATAAAATAAAATAAAATAAAAGCACAACACATGCTTCACAGTTCTCACTCAGATCTTTTGGGTTGCAAAACAACTTGAACATAAGTGCATTTATAAATGAATGAATGAATGAATATTTGTTCCAGAAGTTTTTGTAATTTTCTGCCATGTAACAAACCACTTATAGGCCTTTTTAGAAGGTTTTTGTTTTTAAAGCCAGAAAATTTTCCAATCTGTTTTAAATTAAATATTCAGAGACATCTCAGTCTCCCCCCCGCTGCCCATATCAAAGCCCTATGGCAAGCAGATCCCTATATACCTGGGGGAGGGGTAACCACAAAAAGGAATTCACAGTCTACCTTGCAAAAGCTGTGCTGGATGGTCTGGGCAGAGGGTCTTCTGCTGCAGAGAACTCTGGCTGCCTCCTTCCTGGCTTGCAAGTTGGGGCCTGCCGAGTTCAGGCTTCAAGGAGGCCTACTTGGAGGCCTCTCTGGAAGCCCCACCCACCCGCCGATCAGCTGAGAGGCGGGGAGAGAAGAGCTCTCTGCAGTTTGCAGGCCACTCCGATCCTAGGCCGGAGCTGGAGGCAAGGCAAGCAGGACGGCAAATGGCTGAGGGGCCCTGGGGCTGGGCAGGTGGGCAATGGGGAATTGGTGGCAGGAATTGGTGTGGTGTCCCCTCCTCAGTGGTGCCTAGGGCATGTGCCCTGGCTGCCCCCCCAGTTCCGCCCATGGTGGGAGGAGAGTAAGTAACGTAAGGCAACAGCTCCCCCCAGCCCTGCTGGCCTCTCCCAGAGTAGGCAGGGCCAGCAGAGGCCTGGTTCAGGCCTCTATGCATGCATGGAGGCCATTTTAGTGACCTCCATGCAGGCACAAAGGCCATTTGCATTACCACTGCCACCAGCACTTGTAAGTAGTTAGTTACTTCCCCTGCCTGCTCTACTCTTAGGCAACCCCCACCCCACCCTTTACTGGTAAAGAGGAATCCTCATTGGAGGAGCTCTGAGCCAGCTTGGTTTGAACCAGGCCAAGTTCAACCCCAAACCTGTTGAGCCAAGCTGGTTCGACATCGAGCCTGGTTCATACTGAGCTGGCTCACACACCCCTAGTGGGCTCTCCTTCGTCAGAGGTTTTCAAAAGGA
This sequence comes from Hemicordylus capensis, assembly GCF_027244095.1. Taxonomy (NCBI): domain Eukaryota; kingdom Metazoa; phylum Chordata; class Lepidosauria; order Squamata; family Cordylidae; genus Hemicordylus; species Hemicordylus capensis. The sequence continues at coordinate 134,321,252 of NC_069661.1, forward strand.
GGCTGGATAACCATCTGTCATAGATGCTCTGAGCAGGGGGTTGGACTACAAGACCTCCAGGTTCCTTTCCAACTCTAACATGCTATGATTATATGAACTGTGGGCTGTCACCTCTTGCTTGGGATTGGAAAGAATACCCCTTAGGGAAGAAGTCTTATCCATCTGGTACATCTTTGGAAAAAAGCTCAAAATTTCTATTCTTAAAAACACACACACACACACACGAACACACACACACCCCCAAAGAATGAGCAGGTGGGCTGCCTTGGTCCCTCGTGTTTTCTCTTTTCCACAGGAGGGAGGGAGGGGAGGACAGATTATACTGCTACTGCTGCTCTGGGCTCCCAATCTGAGTTGTCAAATATGGGGGCTCTGAGCTGATGCACCAGCTCCTCTCACCTCCTTGGATGCATCATCCCAGTATGCATTGTATACTATTTATTTGTTTGCCTGGAGACAGGCAATGATTTGTCAGCATTCTACATCATTGATGTGTCTTTGCCTGAAGAGGTTGGTTACTGCTGAAAGTGATAACAATGGTAACATCCTGAACCATGCCTATCTCTCTTTTTGCTGGTTTATGCCTGATTAACATCAGGTTCAGAGGAGGTGTCCCACTGGGCATTTTAGCGGGGCATTTCATTTAGCAACTTTTGTTCCCTTCCATACTTTCCTTAGCAGCTTGCTATAATTGCCATGTTTGTCAAATCAAGTTATGGCTTGCTTTAAACCGAAGCACTTGTGTCTTGCTCTTTATTATGCCTGGCAATGCTAAAGCAGTATAGCAATTTCAATTAACACAAAAATCTTTGCTTTACAGGTAAAGTTATAGGAGTGGCAGCTCCAGCTGAACTTAAAAAAGCAAGGAAATTTGATGGTCCATGGTGTTCACTCCATGGGGACATGAGACCTGATGTCCAGTCTGCGACAATTTTGTACTGCCCTACAAAATTATAACCATGGAAACATAATTTGGCTAAGTCCTCCATTCATTCTTTTACTAATTGTGCTGATTGTAATTGTTGCCTGCTAAGTTAACAGCATTCATCATAGACTCAGAGGCAGCTGGACTAGGACCAGGGAGACACAAGTTCAAATCCCCATTCAGCCATGAAACTTACTGGGTGACTTTGTAGCTCTCAGTCTAACCTTATCTCACAGGATTCTGAGTTTATTAGGGCTGTGCGAAACATTTCGGATACAAAATGTTTTGTACCCAAAACAGCATGTTTCGGGTGTTTTGTAGACAAAACAAAACACCCATTTTCCAGATCCAAAAGTTTTATATACAAAACAAAACACCCCTGTTTCGGCTACAAAACGTTTTGTTGTTTCGGACCTCCATTTAATAATAATAATAATAATAATCTTTATTACGGTCGTTGACCAGCACAAGTTGTAAAACAGTAATACTATACAGTAAATGCAATATAAGGAAAGTGTTGCAGTATTACAGAGATTAAAATTGATGTAGCATTAAGACTGAGGGGGAGGGAATCTAAAAATACAAAATTTTAAAACATGATATAAAACACAAACAGAATAGATAAAATGCATGTAAGCTAAAAAGGACTCAGCCAAACACTTTGTTTCAGTCAAAAAGCAGTATAAAATCAGAACAAATTTAAAAGAGGGGATAATCAGCATTCTATGGGGTCCTGCTCAGCACAGAGTCACTGAAAATGCTAGTAAAATACTAGTGAAATAGATTAAAATAAAAGGGCAGCTTATTCCTGCTTATTGAACAATTACAACTCCAAACACAGCTCAGCTCCCAATCTGGGAGGAGATATACAATTCAGGGGCTCTATAAAGTGTTAGCATTGAATTGGCTACTTTAAAGCTGGCAATACCTATCCCCACATGCCCAGCTACAACTAGCCGAGATATGAGTACAAATTGCTCTGGCATTGTGTCGTTTATTTGTCCATTTTTAGGCTCTTCCGAAAGCGAAGGGCTGCACTGCAAAATTTGGCTACCTGTCTAGTGGAAGAGGAATTACTTCCTTCCAGGAGCCTGGCAGTCATCTGAGGTAGATCAAGACCTGGGAATTTGACTGTCAGAGGGTGAATGAAATCCCGGCGCAGGTCTCTGTAGAGCAGGCATTCCAATAGTACATGGGTAACTGTTTCAACTTGACCCTCGCTGCATGGGCAAAGCCTCTCCCCATAGGGGATCCCTCTGTATCGTCCCTCTAAAAGGGCTGAAGGCAAGGCATTACATCTTGCCAAGGTGAAAGCTTTTCTAAGAGGGGGCACCTCCAGGGCAGTAAGATAGGGTGACCTCCATTTTGTGGTGATCTCTGAGTCAGTCTCCATTTTGTGTTTGACATCTCTTTGAATTTCCCACCCTTCCAGCCTTCTGATTAGTGACCTAAATCATGGGCTGACCTGATGACAATTCCCTCCTTGTTCCCCATTGGCTCTTTTGCTTCTTCCCACTCTTTACTGACCCCACATTGGCCAGGGGAAGGGTTGCTAACCCATGGGGTGCTGGGTTCTGCTGTTTCTGTGGTGTTCTGAGTGTAGATTCTCTGGTAGCATATGAGAGTGGATTCTTGTTTTTCACTGAAAATCTCATATGCTGCCAGAGAATCTACAATGAACACCTCAGAAACAACAAAACCCAGTACCCCACAGGCTTGTGGGTATGGGGGTGGTTGACACCCTATGTGCACTACACAACCCCTCGCTCCACCCCCCCAGTGGAATTATGGGGCTGCTGAAACCTCCATTATTCCCTATGGGAGAAATCTTAAAAGACACGTAAACTTCAACAAATCACAAAAGATCAGCCCTTTGCCCAATTCCGTTGAAATAATTCAGGAAGTTTCCTTGCCCCCATTGGGCACTACCACCCACCACACTCTGCTCTGGGTCATCCCTTTCCCCTTGATTTGAAGCAATACATTTGCTGGAATCCCCATTATTCCCTATGGGAAAATTCTTAAAGATGTGTAAACTTTAAAAAAAATCACACACAAAAATCAGTCCTTTGCCTAATTCCTTTGAAATTTGGGTGGTAGCTTCCACCCATTGGACACTACCACCACCACCCACTCTTTTTGCCCTGGGACCCTTTTTAAAAATCCAAATCGATTCGGATTCGGATTTGGAAAATTTGGCTACAAAACAAAACAAGGCAGATTCAGAAAATTTGGGTACAAAACAAAACGGGGATGTTTCGATTCGGATACAAATCGAAACAAGAAAATTCCAAAATGCACATCCCTAGTAAATATAAGCACGCACATTGCTCTGGCCTTCTTGGAGAAAAAGCAGGATTTACATTAAATAAATAAATAAAAATATATTACCAAGTACTTCTTAAACATCTTGAGAGGGGGAAGACAGTTTTGAAATGACCTTAAACAGAGGTAATATATTTCCTCTCCCCCACCACCACATGGTCCACGCAAGAGCCCTGTCTTAGCAATGGCAGTTGCTATCTCCTCCAAAAAATTTATCAGGTGCTAAGGACACAAGGTTTTTTCAAAAGAGAGAAACCCCTCCAATATGCCACCACGAACAGGAGTAAGCCTCTGGGGCATATTTCCCCCAGACAAAAACTTCAGACATTCTGGCAATTGCTTCTGAGCTGCACAAAAGTGCCTCAGGTTGCTGTGGTTTAAAGATTCAGTAATATTTGTAAATTGAGATTCATTCTGAAAAGGCCTATGCATCTTCATGCAGAAGTAAGTCCCACTTTGTTCAATGGGGTTTATGCCCTAGTCAGTGAGTTTAGGACTGGCATTTTAAAATTTGCTACCTGATTAACTGGGTATATATATTTTTTTAAATCAAGAGGTTTTAATCAATCTTACCAGCTAACCACGACATCCCTAATAAGTAGCCAAATTAAATCCCTAGGGTAGACCTTGTTCTGTTATTTTATAACACAATTTGATTATATTGTCCCTCTATTTTGATTGATTTTAAAGTGAGATTGTAAGTTGGTACATAGTAGCTGTATAGCTTGCTGTGGTTGTTGATTTTAAAAACGCTTAAAGTGTAGGGTGTTTTTTTAAAGCACCCATTAAGAGACAAGTTTTAAAACATTTGCGCAAACTGTTAATCTCCTCTAGGCATTAGATGTAGAGCATACCAAGTTGGCCCAGGTTAACTGCATTGGAGATACACCCACCTTCGTCTCAGGTCTGATCTTCATTGTCACTTGATATGATTGAGCATATGAAACTGCCTTATACTGGAAGGCATTGGTCCATCTATCTCAGTAATTTCTACAGACACTGGCAGCTGCTCTCTAGGGTTTCAGACAGGGCTCTTTCCCATCCCTATACATTTCCATCTAAATTTACATGCTTATAAGTGAAGTTCACGTGGTGAACAGTCAACACAAATGTGCATATGTTGTGTATACATAGTATACATGCATTTTATTATGACATTTATATTCTGCCCTTCTTCCAAGGTTCTTCCTTTCCACTCCTCACAATAGACCTGTGAGACAGGTTAGGATGAAAGAGAGTGTAACGTCTAAGGTCACTCTGAGGTTCATGTCTGAGTGGGAAATGATTTGAAACTGGGTCTTCCCACTTCTAGTCCAACACTCCAAACACATTATCTGACTCTCAGTCATTCAGATCTGTGCAGTAGTGATTGCAGGAACAAAGGAGGGATTTAGATCTTGGTTTTAGCTGTGCCTTGGGCCCCACAAAATCTAGAGAGAGCCACAACTTACACAGATTGCACAAATGAAATGTTACTAGGCTGATGTAGTCTTGCTCAGTATGTCAGCTAGTACGTTTTCTCTCCATCCTCTTACTCTTTGTGTTATGTTCTAGAGGGCCAGGAGCGTTACTTTTATGACCAAAATCCTTTCAGAAGCTATTTAGAGGCATTTTTGTGTGGCCTGAACAATAATTACAGTGATGTGGCTCACCTGCTGAGGTGGAAGTGTATGAAATAGAGCTCTTGTTGCATTCTTAACACTAAACTATATTATTTTCTATCTGAACACCTGCCTCAGAGCAGCAGGGGACAATGGCTCAGAAAAGCACACCTTTTTTAATGCACAGCTGCGGCAAATAATAAGTTTCTTTAAAAGAATAACTTGGAATTTGAAACTTCTTGGACTCAGCTGTTAAATTAATCAGCTTCTTTATTGTCTCAGATTAATTAAGTTACATGTGAGGACTGCTGCTATGAACATTTGAAGTACCCATACATAGAGTCAGTTGCTTTGTCCATCTAGAACTGGCCTGCTCAACTTTGCCCCCCCCCCAGCTGTTTTTGGACTGCAACTCGCATAATCCCCAGCTACAGTGGCCAATAGCCAGGAATTATGGGAGCTGTAGGCCAACATATGCAGGAGGGCTAAAGTTGAGCAGCCCTGATCTAGAATGACATTGGTTACTCTAGCAGTGACCTTCCAAAGTCTCAACAAGAGGTATTTCCTTGCCTCAGAACCACTGGGCCAATTCGAATGATATCTCAATTGTGCACCAAATCATGTGGAGAGGGATGATATAGAATTTTAGAGTTAGAAGGAACCTCAAAGGTCTTCTAGGCCTAACAGCTCAGTGCAGGAACAGCTGCAGTGAAGGAGAGCTCGCCATAGCACAAGACAGACTGTTCCACTGTTGAACATCTCTTATAGTTAGGAAATTCCTCCTAATGTCTAGCCTAAATCTGCTTCCTTGCGATTTCAACCCATTGGTTCTAGTCCTGCCCTCATGAGCATCAGAGAACAAGTCTTCTTCTAGAATTCTCTCCTATGTGTAGGGGAAGAATGGCAGTTCAGTCTCCAGTTTGGTGAGAAAGCAGCAAAGCAAGAGGTCTTGAGACAATTCTTTAGTATTGAAGAACTACAAGGATTTATTTAAAGAAAAGGTTACAAACAAATGAGAAAGAGCCTGCAGCTTATTTCAGCTGTCGCTCATGACTGAAGAGAGAGACCAAAACAAATAGCCATCTCTGGAGAGACAAAATGGAGACTAACACTGGAAGAACAAAGAAGGAAGGAGTCCAACACTTTTATCCATGACTCTAAAAAACCCCAGTGGTCACTATGAGACATTGCAGCTGAGAGCTGATGCTGCCAGGGCCCTAGCTCCAACGCTATGTGACAGCTCTTCAGATATTTGAAACCCATGACCAAAGATAAAACCTTGTCAGCTAAGGTGTGCTCCTAGCTAATGCCTGCATCTTTGAAAATTTGGTAATCTGTATAAGGGAAGCAGCATCCATGTCATCTGCTTAGCCAAGTGGTCTATAAAGAACACAATCATATCATTTCTCTCTCCTTCATTTTTACTCAGATACTTTCAAAAGGGTTTCCCTGCACAGGTTCATGGATTTCTGTGAAGGTGTCAAAATTCTTTACTCTCTCTCCCTTTTTGCTGGGTTTATTCCTTTTGTACAAATTATACTCTTCAAGTACTTCATTCAAATCATGAGTCTCTTCCCATCAATTTCCAGTGATACTTGTTATTATATTTACTTCCTGTGTTGAGATTTCAAGCTTGTTTCCCATACTTTCAACTTTGTGCATTAGTATACAGACACCTGTGACCTTGGGTATCACTGTTTTCTGGCTTCCTTGATTTAATGCCTTGCAAATTTTGAAATAACTGAGCCTCCACTCCGCTATTTTGTTTCTGCCTTTGGCACACATTTTCTTCTCCCTAATACTCTTCTTTATGTTTGGTACTTAGCTTTTCTCTGCTTCCCCCATTGGTTCAGTTTAAAGCCCTTCTGATGAGATTTGCAAGGCTCCTGCCAAACATATTCTTCCTAGTCCTTTTGAGGTACACCCCATCAAGTTCCAGGAGTCCTTCATGTAGGCAGTGTAGGCTGTGGTTCAAAAATCCAAACTTTTTTTTTTTACAACACCATCTTTGAAGCCAGCTGTTTACTTACAGAATCCAGCAAGGATACTTTGTGCATCTTGATGGTCCATGAGAAGGACCAATGAAAGCACTACTTGTGCCCCCTCCTTCACTCTTGTAGATCCGTTTCAAGTTTCTTCTGGCAGTCTCATAGATTCTTGCATGGATCAGCAGGAAACGGTAGTGGCTACTAAGTATGATTAATCTCGGCAACCCCTCCATCACATTCTTGTGCACTTCAGAAATACAACATATTTCCCTCAATGATCTATAAGGCCTACAGAAATGAAATTTCATTTCTCTCAGCCGTAAGTCATTCACAACCACCACGTGTTTCCTACTTGTCAGGAGAGTAGTTGAATTCCTTTCAGTCGTGGGAGATAGAGTGCTTTCCTCTCTTGTGTGTGAAGAATATGGGCTCCCATCTGCTGCTGCATTGGCAGCATCTACAGCTAAAGTACTGCTTAGCAGCTTCAGTTCAGCCAGATACTTTAGGGCATTTGAAACTCCTGACCTACTGTCTGATCCAGAATCCCTGAGAGTTTGGTCTAAACTCCATCTCGTCATAATTTCCACTCTGAAGAAAGCTATCCTTCCAAAACTAGATATGACCAGATTAAAGTGGAAATCGAAGTTAAAAGTAGAACTTGGCTTTGGCTGCAATAAGGACCTTAACACTGGACCGGAGGTTATTTTATTCTATTCATTTATTCAAAATATTTCTATACTGCCAAAAACTTGCATGTCTGGGCAGTTTAAAATGAAAATCATTTAAAACATCAATTCAAAATCAGTTAAAACATTAAAAAACATTAAAAAAAACATTTAAAACATTTATAACCCAGTATTAAAAAATCTAAAATTATGAATCTAATTAAAAGCCTGGGTGAATAAATGTGTCTTCAGTGCCTTTTTAAAAGTTGCCAGAGATGGGGAGGCTCTTATTTCAACAAGGAGTGCATTCCAAAGTCCAGGGGTAGCAATGGAAACGTATTGGCAGCCAGTGTAATTCTTTCAACACAGGAGTAATATGGTCTCTCCTAGACTAGATGACCCAGAGACATAACCTGGCTGCCGCATTCTGGACCAACTGCAGTTTCCAGACTATGGACAAACCCACATAAAGTGCAGCTCCACATAAAGTGCATTGCAGTAATCCAGCCTGGAGGTTACCAGCATATGTACTACCATTTTGAGGTTGTTCAAATCAAGAAACGGATGCAGCTGGCATATCAATTGAAGCTGATAAAAAGCACCTTTGGCCACCACCTCAATATGGGACACCAGGGAGAGGTTCTGATCCATAAGCACCCCAGACTGCATACCTTTTCCTTCTGGGGGAGTGTGACCCCATCCAGAACTGGCAGATCAAAATTGTCTCCCAAGTTCTGACCCCACACAATAAGTACCTCCGTCTTATCTGGATTCAGCTTCAGTTTGTTATTCCTCACCCAGCCCATTACTACCTCCAGGCAGGCATTTAGGGAGGTTATGCTTTCTCCCAATGAGGTTGACATGGAAAAACAGATTTGGGTGTCATCAGCATACTGATAGCACCCTGCACCAATGATGATCTCTCCCAGCGATTTCATGTAGATGTTAAACAACATTGGAGAGAATATGGAGTCCTGAGGGGCACCATAGGAGAGTTCAGATTTTGAAGAACAACAGTCTCCAAGAGACACCATCTGGAATCTGCCCGTGAGGTAGGTGTGGAACCACCGCAAAGCAGTGCCACCCACCCGTCTCTTCAGACGTTCCAGAAGGATACTATGGTCAATAGCATCAAAAGCTGCCAAGAGATTCAAAAAGACCGACAGAGTCACACTCCTTCTGCCAATTCCCAATTGAAGATCATCCATCAGGCTGGCCAAGGCAGTCTCCACTCCATAGCCCACCCGAAATCAAGTTTGAAATGGGTCTAGATGATCAGTTTCATCCAAGACCGCCTGGAGTTGGGAGGCCACCACCTTCTCAATCATCTTGACCGGCTATAGAAGGTTGGAGACAGGCCTGTAATTGCTTACCTGAGGGATGCAAGGCATGCTTCTTCAGAAGTGGCCCAGTGATTGTCTCCTTAAGACAAGGAGGCATCCTGCCCTCCCTCAGAGAAGCATTTATGATTCTCTACCAGGCCCTATACAACAACTTCCCTGCCAGATATTATAAGCCATGTCAGGCAAGGATCAAGAGGACAGGTGGTAGGCCACACCATTCCAATCAACTTGTCCATATCCTCAGGGGTCACAAACTGAAACTGATCCAGGGACATCACATAAGAGCAGCTGCTGGACACCTCAGCATCAGATTCTATAACAATTGTGGAGTTTTAATCTAAGTTGGCCCGAATACGAGAGATTTTGTCCACACAAAAACTCATTTAAAAGGTCAGAGTGAGTAATTGTTGGCTCCAAGTACTGATTCAAGGGGGAAGGGGTGCACATTAGCTTTAGCCCTTGTAGAAGTGGAATTAGGGACCAAAATATGTGGTCACTGTTTTTTCAAGTGTTTAGATTTTTTGGTGTATAATAACGTTTCCTTAGTGAATCCCTATGAGGATTCATTGCACACCTTCATGACTTCTATTCATTTTGACTGTTGTTGGACAATGCCAACTGTCAGCTGCCATGTGCCAACTACACTACACTCCCACCCGCAAGGCAGTGGGGTAGTACTCAGTGGCAACTCAGCTACTATTCATGGTGGAAGGGGTGGCAGGTGACTCTTATGCCCAGTGGCAACTCAGCTATACAAAGTAGCCACCAGATGCTGATCTCAGTAGAAAATATTCAGGTGGCCCTCACACCTAGCGGCAACAGAACTGCTAGGCACAGAGGGTGGGGTGGAGGTTAGGGATGTACATGAACCTGTTCGGAACAGGTACATGAACCTGTTGGCCCTTTTATAGGCCTCCGAACAGGTTCAAACATGGGGAGGTTGAAGTTCGAAGGCGGAGAAGTCTAACTTTAAGGCCGGGGAGGGTGCATTTACCCCTCCCCCCCACTTTCCCACTGCCAGCGCTCAGTGTCAGTAAAAGTCTTCAAGGCAGCAGTGTACCTCTCTGCCACTCCTTCCCTTCCCTCTCTTCGGCCAGAAGTACCGGGTGCACAGGTGCACGTCACGATTGCACACTCACACGTCGTGATTGCTCATGCGCCCATCTGACCGCGCAAGCATGCGTGCAACCCTTAAAGTAAGACCCTCTCAAGCCACCCCCACCTGGTTCTATGCACATCCCTAGTGCAAGGTTGTGGGTAGCCCCTTTGCCCAGCAGCAACCCAGCTGTCAAGTAGAGTGGAGAGGATGACTGACAGGTAGCTCTCACATCAAGCAACAGCTGCTGGCCATGGTGGAGGGTGTGTTCAGCAGCAACCCCATGGCCAGGCTCAATGGAAAAGGGAGTAGCAACAGCCCAGAAGAAAGTGGGCAGTCCTAAAAAAAAGTACTGTTACTCTTCCCCCAAACCCTCTGCTTTTGAAAAAGCAGTGCTGTGGCAAAGCTGCAAAAGAGAGAGAAAGAAAAAGTATGTTTCACAGGTGAGATGCTAATGCACAGCAATCCCCCCTCCCAAATATCATGCAGATGATTGCAAAATGGAGGGAAATATTAGAACAGAGCCAGAGGCCAGAGGCCCAATCCTAATAAAATATAGTAACACCCCTGGCCAAAACACAGCAGACTTTTGAAGAGATTGCTGAATACCTCCAAAGAGCATGAGAAGGTTTAAAACTGGGGGAGGCTGTGAGCCTTGGGCCTGACACTTACCTGGCAACACCCCTAGAGAAAAATGTTCACAGTATCAAATGAAACTCTCATTGGGAACAGGAACTCTTTAAACAGATCGTAAGTACTATTTGCTATCATTAAATGGTGCATCTTACATGAATCTTGTTTTTCTACTTTTCTAGATATTTTCTAGATATTCCCAATAGAAACCACAGATTTTACTCACTGCATTGGTGCTTCCCTTTAAGTCAAATGCAAAAATGCTGGCTCTAATGAGGTCCTACTTCCTATCTGAAGACTATAATTGCTACTTCCTTAGAACAGGAATGAAAGCTTTTCACTGACCGTGGCTTTGTTGCTATGGTGACATTTGGTGTTTACCATCTTACAATGTTTCACAGAGAAATAGGGTGAGAAAAGCCCTCCCCCACCTCTATAAGTGACGGCAGGTGTGTGTATTTGCCACTCTCCAGTCTGCAGATCCCTTCTAAAAAGAGAACAAATTGTGCTCTCTTTCATAATGGCCCTCTTAAGGAAGAAGACGCATTTGTCAGCTGAACAAAGCCTGATCTTCTCCATTGTCCTCTTCAGTCATTCTGCTGAAGTATTTGTCAACCATTCAGACCTTTTCTTTTTTTAGCCCAGGGGAAAAAATGGAACTTTGACACCGGGTCATCTTAGCAACAAAGGGTGCATATTAAAAAAACTATTAATATAGTTTAAGCATTGTGAGCTAGTATTCACAACACAATGGAAAGCATCTCTTATGAAGATAATCTATGTGTTGTTTTAAATCATCCATTTGCTCAGATTTAATGAAAATCTGTTTTGCTATTTTCCCTGACCAGAAATGAATACTACTGTGGACACCATACACCAGATATACAACTGGAACTCAATACTGTTTATACCAGTGGTTTCCAATTGAGGATGGGGGCGGGGGGGGGCGCTCCAGATATTGCTGAACTACAACTCCCATCATCCCTAGAGATGATGGGAGTTGTAGTTCAGCAGCATCTGGAGGCCCCCAGGTTGGGAACCAATGGCTTATACCAACATTCTAAGAGCCAGAAATTGAAAATGTATGGCTTGCTTAGTTATTTCCCAAACTTTGTGGGCTCCTTCTGTTCTCATGTTTGCTTCAATTCTAGCTTTCTCTTTTTTCCTCAGAATCTACAGTTAAGAGAAGCCATAACTTTAGAAGATAATGGCGGGAGGGAGCACAAGCCTCAGTTTAGGGACCCATTGCTCATTTCAAGTAGCCACTTGCTTGGATTTGGGTGCATGCATGTACAAAATATATTTTCCCTATTGGCTCACTGAAGGGCTGTTTGTTACCTGACAGACAACACTACAAAGCCTGTACTTTGCTCTCCTCTAGGCCAAGGCTGGCCTTTTCTTGGTGAGGTAGTCTCTTCGGAATGCAGATAACTGGGGCACAAACAGGGCAACAAGATATCTCCCCACCACCACCAGAGCAACTCCTTGGGATTGATCTGACCTTTTGCAAACGTTGCAAGGAGTTCCTCTCCTTACACTCCTGGCAGAACTTGCAAGAAGCACAAGGAGCAAAGCAAAGGCTGCTTGCAACTTTCCTCCCTCACTGCTTGCTCCCTATGCATTTTCAAAGCTCAGGAGGGTTGGTCTGGAAAGGGGGCCGGTTCCCACCAGGCACATGGGCAAGGCAGCACTTTGTACCTTGGCACTATCTTGGGCTGTCCCTATTCTCAGCTAATAATGCTGAGTCCTTTTCTAATGCCAAAGAATGCCTCTTTTTCTGTCATTTCATACAGATCGAGAAGCATGGCTATAACTGAATAAAAGGAGCACAAATGCATACCTGCCAACATGTGCCTATTTTCCGAAATAGGGACATGTTGGCAGGTATGCAAATGTCTCTGGGCCCCTGACCTGAGGCTTGCTGGCTGGGCAACAGTACTTTCTTTGCACTCGCCCTCCCAGCTCACTGGCACATAGTTGGCTCCTGCCTGGAAGACCTATCTTGGCTTCAAGCCAGATGAGTCCTCGCCAGGAGGGGAGGGGGGAAGAGTGTCCAGACAGCACCCCTCCCTCCTCCTGACTAGCTGGCAAGTGCTCAGATTTAGTCCAACACCCCCCCCCCGCATTCTCCCCCCCCTTACCTTTATTTCAGCTAAAATAGTAAATCCTCCTCCTCATTGTCTACGTGAATAATCACATAGTCAAAAGAAAAAGAAAAGAAAATGCAAAAAAGAAAGAAAGAAACCTTAATCATTTACATAGTATAGAAATAATACTAATTTTAGTAATAGAGGGAGGAGGGAAGCTTGCAAGGATATTTATTTGTCCTTTAAAATGCCAACAGTTCATTAAAATTAGACCAGATTCTACAAATTTCTCTTTACCTATCAAATGAAAGAAAACGAATCCATATGCCAACAAGGAGCACATATCAGTTATCCAAAGCTGGAGGTCAAAAGTGGATCTGTCCTTTCAGTGTTGCATAATAATTCTTTTAGTAACTCCTCATGCTTGAAGAATTCTTAATTCTTGATGTAAGGATAAATTCCATATTCGAGGAGTTTACCCCCAAAGTACATGAACATCTTTAACAATCAAAGATTGTTGCAGAGATATAGTAACAATCTTTTGAATTTCAGAACAAAATGAAACAACAGAGGGACAAGACCAACCATATGCAGTATGCGTTCCCATTTCTAAGTTACACCTTCAGCAAACAGGAGACTGTCAAATAATCTTTGGGGTATCCAGCAGCGTTCCCTGTAACAAGGAATCCCGGATGTTGTAGACTACAACTTCCATAATCCTCAGCCAGAGGCCATTTAAGGTAGGGATGATGGGAGATGTAATCAACAACATCTGGGAAGCCCAGTTACATGGAACACTGGGTTCCAGAAGATATGAAATAAAAGTTTGTGTTGAATCAACCTCATTCTTAGATCAAACAAAGCACATTTCACTTTCTTCAAAGCTGCTTGCCATTGATTTAAAAGATTAGAGAATTCAAGTTCAAAAGCAGTACATTTTAAAAACAGTACATGGGCATATTGAGCATACTCCGAGCATACACAGAGTGTGTCTCTCCTTTAAGCTTCTGCTTAATTGCTATTATCTCTATCTGGATGTATTCTCTACAAAGTAGAAGAGGCGTCATTATTGGCATTCTTTTTAAAAAATATACAAACAGATCTTGTGCCCTGTGGGATGCTGTGGATAGTGTCCAATTTGTGTGAGAACAATCTGTGTGCTGGGTGCACAAATGTAGAACCTCCATGTTCAAGACCATTCTACCACAAAATGCTGGTTTCTTGGTGCTGGGTAGGAATGGTTACTGGGCTTTCCTTCCTATACTTATTTGGAGCTTCATAGCATGAGGTTCTTGGTCTCAATCCTATATATTATTGAAGTAAGCCCCATTAAAATAGATGGATTTCCCCCCTCAATAAGTTATTCTGTTTTTTCTCTTAGGAAGGGAGAAGAGAGCCCACATTCTTGCCTAGGACCCCTGCTGGTCCTGAATCCTGTGTGTGCTTACTCAGAAGTAAGTTCCAGTAAAACCAATGGTGTTACTTCTTAGTAGGGATGTGCAAATTGATCTGAAGTGATTTGACTTTAATCTGGGTGATTTGAGTTATTTTAATTTGAATTGAATCACTCCTTAAAAGGGCAATTCGATTCAGATTGGATTCAAGAACCTTTTCTGAACCATTCAGCCCCCCCCCCCCGATTGTTTTTAAAAGGCACCAAAACAGGGTTGAATCAATTCAAATTTCATTCCAATTCAAGTGGAATTTTCTGACTGAATTCAAATCTGATTTGAATTTGAAATGAATTTCAGAATTTGATTTGAATTTTAAATGAATAAAAAAAACCTAATTTCATACACATCTTTACTTCTCAGTAATTTATTCCAAGATTTGCTGAGGACTTTTGCTTCTCTCCTTTCGGGGAGAGGGAGAGAAAAGACAGAAAGGGCGCAGAGAGAGAAAACAAAAGCTCATAAAATAAAAAAAGAGGGGGGAGGAATGGTTGTTCAACTAACTATACAAGTGCCAGAGAGGTCATAATCTCTCCTTATCAGGTACCTATATTCAGAGCCAGGAAATTATTCCCTAGAAATTGCTGGGACTTGCCGTTCCCAGCTCTGGCTGCAGAACCCTCAGTGGACAAAATAACTGACCTGCACCCTTAGTTATTTCCCACCCCTCTGTTATTGTAGGGATTTCTAACAGTAATTATTCAAAAACAACTAGGTGGATGTTTTTCAAACCAGCAAAAGCCTCTAGTCCAGCACAGAGCTGGATTTTTGAGGAATATTAAAAAGACATTAAAAATTTTAAAATATACATTATCTGTGGTGAAAAGGACACCAACACTCCGTTCCCTCTTTTTAGGAGTTCAAATATAAAACTACTGGATCTCAGCCATATTTTAACACATTTGTACCAAATATGGAAGGGTGGTGTCTCTTGCTACCTAACTGATGTGTGCAAAGCTTCGGGGTGATTGGATGGCTCTTACAGATTCCATGAGCAATAGCATGTTCAGGGCTTATAATGGAAGAATTCTAAAACAACTCTGTATTTTAACTATACTGGCACTACTGTGCCAGTATAATGTGTGTTTGTGAGTGTGCTTTTGTTTATTGTGTGTCCATCTGCTTTTATGTCCATTCATAAGCATATGTTGCATGTTTGCATTTCTGTGTGCATTTCTTTCCTCTTTGTGTGTTATTGTGTTTAGGTTACTCTGTATGAGCTGTATGTGTTTGTGTTTCTGTGTGTTTGTGTATCTGTATGTTTGTGTGTGCCTGTATTTCTGTATGCATGTATTTCTGTTCCTCTGTGCATGCATGTGTGTGTGCAAGTGCTTATGTGTGTATATGTTGTCTATATGTTGTGTTGTGTGTGTCTGCTTGTGTTTCTTTATACATGTGCATGTGTTTGTGCTTTGGCATGTTATGCATTTGTATTTCTATGTGTGCATTGCATGTTCATGTTTGTATTAATGTGTTTGCTGTATGTATGTGTATGTACAGTATATGTATGTATATGGGCACCTGTGTGTGCATGTGCGTGTATTTCCTTTGTGGGTGAGTGTGCAAGTTTGTAGTGTATGCTTCTGTGTTTCATACTTGTTTGCATTTCTGTGACTGTGTGCGTTTGTGTGTTGAGTGCATGCATGTGTGTGTCTGTGTTGCATGCAGGTGTTTATGTTTTTGTAACACAAAAACATAAAACATGTGTGTGTTGTATGCTTTTCTGCATTGTATTGTGTTGTATGCTTTTCTGTGGTGCCTGCATACACAAAACACCCCATGCATACACAAAACACAAATGCCTCCCATGTAGTTACAAACCACACACACACACACCTACCTGCCTTATCTTGTATCAGCCCATTGGTCCATCTAACTCAGTATTGTCTACAATGACTGGCAATGGCTCTCCAAGATTACAGGCAGGAGTCTCTTCCAGCACTACCTGGAGATGCCAGGAAGTGAACCTGGGACCTTCTGCATGCTCAATCCCTCCAGGTAGGGCTGAGAAAGATTCCTGCCTGTAGAGAGCCATTGGCTCTCTAGATTCCTGCCTGGGAGAGCCACTGCCAATCAGTGTAGACAATGCTGAACTAGATGGGCCATGCAGGACCCACACTAGTAGCAGACACAAAATACACATATACCACACCCCTTACAGAAAAGAAACACACACAACCCTTACAGACACAAGTCACATGCACCTCTTGCAGACACACCAACCCCAAACACAAAGCACATAGCCTCTGCAAAGATGAACATATCAGACACACACAAACACATAGAAAATGCACACAAACCGAAAAACAAAGAACACACACCTCTTGTAAACACTCTCTCTCTCTGTCTCTCTCTCTCTCACACACACACACACACCCCTACCTCAGACATCTTATTCAAACTTGTTACTTGCAAATAAGCAATTTCCAAAAAGGAGTTTACAAATGAGTGTTTCCTGGGCTGAAGAAGGCAGAAAAAGGAAAGAAGAACTACTGGGATCAGTAGGAGCAGATAGGAAGTGAAGCCTCCTTAGAGAGAGATCTGCCTGAAGGAACAAGCAGGTAAGGGATGGAAATTTAAAGGTGGCATTGGATAATTGGTGTTGCTGGGAAAGGCATGAGATGGCAATTTGCTCTGGAGGTGTGTGTGGGGGAGATGGAACATCAGAGTGGGAGGTAGTTGCCAGAGATTGGGTGAGAAGGAAGTTCCTGCTGGGTTGCAAGATGGAGGGATGGGGAAGGATATAGAAAGGCTGGGTTACGGGAAAAATGGAAGGCCATGGAGGGAGGGATATGAAAGGCCAAAGTGGAAGGCAGTGGAAGGCCATGCCAGAGGTGGCGGGAAATTGATGACCACTCCAGAGGTGGGATGGGGATTGATGGGAGGCAGGCAGGGTGATAGGGGACAGCCTGTCACAGCATGTGGGCAGCAATTCTTATCCGGAGAGGAAGAAACAAGGAGGAAAGGCGATCCTGGCTGGACCCACACAGCATTGGCTACCACCAAGGTCTCTGAAGGGGTAGGAAAAGTCCAGAGGAAGATGTTTGGGAGGCAGACTGCTGGATGAAGTGACCCCACCTGGCAAATAATTTTTGTCAAAGTTGAATGTGGTATAGAAATTTTTAAAGCCTGTTCTGAGTTTGCCCACATTTTTTTGTTCTGGGTCCCTTTGAGACTTCAGAGCCTCCATCGTACAGAATTGACTATGTTTACCCTCAGCTGATTGACATGTTTAAAACAGGCAATTCAAAGAGAAAACATTAAGAAAAATCAATTTAAAACAACAATGACATGGAACCTAGTATTTGGAAATGTTTAGCAGGACAAGAGAATCAATTAAAAGTGTGCCAAATCCATGCCTGAAAAAAATCATCAACAGTCAAACACCTGCTATAAAGAGGGGGAAAGATTAATCTGTGATATCATGGCCATGTATAATCAGATTTGCTCCATATGTTGAGGGATGGTGGAGGTTGTCCACTAGATAAGATATGCAAAAGTTGAGACAGGTTGACAAAATAGTTTTGATTTTAAGATGGATAGAACATTCCAGGCTTAACATGGGACGTTGAAAGTACTCCTCATCTTAACTGGTACTACTGTGCCGGCATAATTGCATTAGTTAAAGCTCTGATGTCACATCTGACCCAAATGACTTCCTAATGATATCTGAATACCCTAATAACTTAGTCCAATCTCCCTAAAGGAAATTAGACAATAAAAGAGGTGCCTTAATGATATGTAGAGCTCACTGACAAGGCCATGCTCCTTTTCCTAAGTGATAAAGTATTAGTGCTTTAGAAGAGCTCATCCTCCAGATTATTATCTGGACCAACGAAGTTTCATTTAAAATGTAATTAAGAGACTCTCTGGAAAGAACTGCAGTATATCCATCATTCTCAAATTTAATCACCAGATCTTTTTTTATTCTCTGTTACTAGCTCATTCCTCAGAAAAGTTCACCTTCTAGAAAAGGTCAATTCATCCTGACAAGATCTGTATTTATATGTAGATAAATTCGATGGTCAAGGTGCCAAGTGGGTGCTGGACATGGAAGGACACTGGCAGGGACAGGTGCAGGTGTCCTCTTCTTGTATCTGCAGGACCAAAGGGTCACTGCCCAGAAGTGTGCCTACTGCTTTTGTGATCTGGTTTTGTGGGCAGGCCCAGCCATTCCTATGGCCAAGGGCTGGCCTCACTCACCCCTATCTTGCCTGGGGCCTATGGTGATGAAGCCTTGGCAGGGAGCAGTGGTGCTGCAGCCACCCACATTTTGGAGACTACTGGGGGTCATCAGTAATACAGATAGTATAACTAATGCAGATAGTAATACTGCAGAAGGTAGGCAGGTAGCAAAGCAGCTAGTCATGTGGGCTGCACCAGCTGGGCAAGGTGGCCAGACTTCATCTGCACAAGCCTCTCAAGATGGAGTGGGTGCATTTCCATGGAATGCTAAAGCTCTCATCTGAATGGTGGAAGCACTCATGCATGGCCTGGTGGTGCTGTTGGTGGCATCAGAGTTGGCCATGACACTGCTGGTCATTGTAGTGCTTCCTGCCAGAGCCTCACACCTGGCATGGGTAGCAACAGCCTCCATGGTCTGCTAGGATGCCAACATGTGGGCACACCTGTCCACCCTTTTCCTCTCCTCATACTTGTCAAACTCCATCAGGGTCTCAGCAGGGCGAGCTGGATCTTTGTGGAGTCCGACCCTGTTTGCCTTCTTATTCCTCTTGTGGGCAGCTCATGTGGTGTTCATGAGCTGCTCCCCTCCCATGGAGTACTCACTGCCCTCATCATCAGGTAGGGAGCTGGTGCTATCATCTTGCAGGTCCAACTCCACAGAAATGGCATCTGCTGTCCCCTGCCACATGCATGGTACACTGGAGAGCCTTCAGCTGTAGGAAGAATATATGGGACAATGAGGAATCACAGTGTGTATCTCATGGTTGTGCCCCAGGACAATGGGCAGTGGTACGCCTCCCTTGCCACATGAGCACCCACTGACTGCCAGCCAAGAGTTGGGCAGGAGTCCCTCCCTGGGTGTAGGGCTTTCCCTGTGGCATGCTGGTGGACAACATGTCTGGGATGGTGTAGGCAGGAGGCAAGTGTTACATGGTGTGGTGCCATATACATTCTCCCATAGGGCTGTCTACCTGAGTGGATGGAAACCACTTGCAGACAGCCGCTCCTATGCAGGTGGGAGAAGGTTTCATCTACTTGAAGAGGGCATGTATAGGCAGTTTGCTGGCATGCACAACTAAGGGAAGGGACACCTGGGGGACTATAGTGGATGCTCACCTACAATGAGTGACCCATCTGACAACAACTCCCACTCCTCTCCACGTGCCAGAGCGATGGCTGTCAGCATCTACTTGTGAGCTTGGTCTGATGCCTGGGGTATCATCTTCAGTCCTCTGGAATGTGTGGAGGTACTCACAGATGTACTGGAAAGATCTAAGGAGAGTTAATCCCAACCAGAGATCACCAAGTACCCCTCTGTCTCTACTTCCATGTCTTCCATTGTGTCCCTCACATCCAAACCTACCTCCTTGCATGTGGTCATGATGTACTTCAAGATCACTTTGGGAGTAATACACGGAAGTTCCTGGGGGACTCATTTCCACTGCTGCTGCTCCACCTTATCCTACTCCTCCCTACTCTCTTCTTATTTGTTTGTTTGTTTGTTTGTTTGTTTGTTTGTTTGTTTGTTTGTTTGATTGATTGATTGATTGATTGATAAACTACCTGATATGAAACATCTCCAGGAAACTTCCTTCTCCTTGCTGCCTTGACTGCCATTGTCCTCATTGTGGGTGCCCCTGGATCCCCCATGCCCCAGGATCTCTGGCATCCAGCTTCAGGCATAGCTGTAATTTGGGCACTGGAGGGGCTTGACCCTTGGTGTTGGGTTCCTTGCCCTTCCCTCCTGAATGTTTCTGGGCTGGTGCAAGTGCAGGTGTGTGGGTTGGTGCACTGCCCTGCCAGCCAACCAGGTTGCACTGTAGACTTCTTGATCAGCTACTTCTTTTTTTCCTGGTTACTGGCCTCCCTGACATGGATGATGTGGCTGCTATTAGAGATGTAAAATTTCTGGAAATTTTGAATGCATGGGGGCAGGTTTTTCTGAGGGGGAGGGGTTGTAGGGGGGACACAAAAATCAAAATATATGCAATACATTTTTATTTTAGTGCTCCTTAGATATCTAAATTCACTTTGTTTCTCAGGAAAATAAAATGTATGATGTATAACCTCCTTTGCTCATAATATTGATCATGTTTGGTATATTATATTTAAATGTATAGTTTATTCAAATTTAAGTACAAATGTATTAATTAGCTTTTCTTTTAAAAGTGTTTTAAAATTTTAAGGTCTACAAGGCATCCAGCATCTCTTACTTCTTGACAGTTTGTGAGAAGCAGAGAAGAAGTTAATGTTGAAACCAGAAGAAACTGCATTACATACAACACAGTGCCTACTAATTCAAAAGTGGGGCATTCACATCCCTCCCATGCATCCCCAAACCACATTCTTTCTTCTACCAATCTTGCAGAGGCTTTGTTTCTAACTGTACAGTTGCTGCGGCAATCAGCCTCTCATTATATGCAATAGGAGTCTTGTTGCTGCAGCAATGATACAATTCTTAGTACCCATGGAGGCTCTGCGAGCTCAATAGAAGTGAATACATGGTTTGGGGATGCACAGAATGAGCATGCATACCCAACTCTTGGATCAACGGGACACTGTGCTGCGTCTAAGCCATATGAAACTTTGTTTAATCAGTCTCATTTTCTACTATCACTGACATCAGTTTCTGCTTCTTCTGGTGCTTCATTTTTATCATCTTTATGAAAACTGAAGGTTGGCCTGGATTGAGTCAAGCTTCTCTACCTGTTTACATTTCTTGATCTGGTATGAGTATTTCCAAATATCGATAATTTTTTTCACATGCTACAGAAGATGGATAAATCTGAAGCAAGCAAGAGGCTTGGGAGAATAAAGGCCAGAACACATTTTATTAAATATTTCATTCATCATTGCAAAAGAAAATATTTCATAATCCACCACCCCCCGCCCCGCTTTCTCCACCAGGGCATCAACAGGATCACTGATAGAGCCAAAAGTAAATACCTCCAAGGCTTTTTGGAATCCTTTTGGATCCAATAACCTCTTCGGGCAGACCATTCTAATAGGCCCCTCACCCCTGCAGGGGTGGGAAGTCGTTGTAAGCCTAACCTTAACCAGAAGGCAAACTCCATGACAATAGGGAAATCATAGGAGTCCCCACCCACGGAACACCACCCTGATCAGAGTAAAAGACCAAATCAAGAGTGTGACCTGCAACATGTGCTGGTCCAGAGAACACTTGGGATAGGCCCATAGTTGTCATGGCCACTATGAACTCCTGAGCTGCCCCAGACAAGTTCATCCTGAAGTGAACATTGAAGTCCCCCAGCAACAAAAGTCTGGGAGACTCCAACACAAGTTCCGCAACCAGTCCGTGAACTCAGAAACGGATTCTGTTGGGCAGCAGGGCGATCGGTACACCAACAGAAGTCCCAATCTATTCCTGGTGCACAAAATTAAGTACAGACATCCAATATGGTCAGATACCCCAACAGGGATCCTGGTGAGGGAGATGTTATCCTTATATACCTGCCACTCCACATCCGCACCCACATCCCCTCACCTGCTCCTCTACAGAATACCCTGGAAAAAGAAGCTGGGACCAGACTGGGCCACTAGCCTCCCCCAGCCAAGTCTCTGTGATGCATACCAGCTCAGCCCCTTCATCCAGAATCAAATCATGGATGAATTCGGCTTTATTCTGGACTGACCTGGCATTGCCATGGAGCAAGGTGAGGCTATGTGGGTTGTTGGCAGTGCTCCCCGAGGTCAAAGACCTGGCAGGACATCCAGAGAGGAAGATAGTTATTAAATTTCTGACTTCCCTTCCCCTAGAACAGCCTGTTGACCTGCCAACATTACTTCTTCTATTACCAACCACCACTGGAATAGCTGCCCCACAATCAATCATGAAACCTCAATCAGAAAACTGTGTTAATGGAACACACAAATACAGTGAGAAAATATTATTATCTTGTTTAAACAGTCAGACAGGTGTTATTGACTGGTTTCTTTTATCCAGACATCGAGTCCTTCCCAAGGACCTGGGATGGCTGAATTTTATTAATTGTTATAGATATTGTCACAGAATATAGGCTGTTCCCAGTAAAGCTGCTTTTTGTAATTGGCTGATGGTGATTTCTGTGACCCCTATGGTGTTGAGGTGCTCTTCAAGGTCTTTTGGAACTGCACCCAGGGCGCCAATTACCGCTGGGATTATTTTGGTCTTTTTCTGCCACAGCCTTTCAATTTCAATTTGTAGAGCTTTGTATTTGGTGATTTTTTCTATTTCTTTTTCTTCTATTCTGCTATCCCCTGGTATTGCTATGTCGATTATTTTCACTTGTTTTTCTTTCTTCTCGACTACAGTTATATCTGGTGTATTGTGTGGCAGATGTTTGTCTGTTTGTAGTCGGAAGTCCCATAATATTTTGACATCTTCATTTTCTTCAACTTTTTCAATGTTATGGTCCCACCAATTTTTGGCTACAGGTAGCTTGTATTTTTTGCAGATGTTCCAGTGTATCATCCCTGCTACCTTGTCATGCCGTTGTTTGCAGTCAGTCTGTGCAATCTTTTTACAACAGCTGTTTAGGTGGTCCACTGTTTCATCTGCTTCTTTACAAAGGCAGCACTTGCTGTTTGTTGTTGACTTTTCGACTTTTGCTCTTGTTGCATTTGTTCATAGTGCCTGTTCTTGTGCAGCCAGTATTAAACCCTCTGTTTCTTTCTTCAAGTTGCCATTCTTAAGCCATTGCCAGGTCTTGCTGATGTATGATTTTCCACTTATATTGTGTAAATATTGACCACGCAGGGGCTTATTTTTCCATTTTTCTGCTTGGTTCTTGACTTGTTCTTTCTTGTAGGCCTGCTTTCTTTCATTGGTGTTGAATAGTTTCGCGTTATTGACCATTTGAAGTGGATCTTCTTCACTGTCCTTGATATATTCTTCAAGGCCTCTTTTCTCCTCCTCTACTGTTTGATGGACTTGCAGCATTCCTCTTCCACCTGAGCTGTGAGGGAGGTATAGCCTATCGACATCACTGCGGGGGTGCAGAGTATGATTGATGGTCATGATTTTCCTGGTCTTGCGATCTAGCGTATCTAGCTCTGCCTGGTTCCAGTCTCTTATTCCTGCAGTGTATCTGATAACAGGTATAGCCCAGGGGTTTATGGCTTGTATGGTGTTCCCGCCATTGAGTTTGGATTTAGGATTTTTTAGGATTTTAGGATTTTTCTAACTCTCCTGATGTATTCACTTCCCATTTTTCTTTTAACTTCAGTGTGTGCGATGTTATCAGCCTGGAGAATGCTCAAGTATTTGTAATGTTCTTCTCTTCCAGGTTCTTGATCTTGCTTCCATTGGGCAGTTCTATTCCTTCTGTTTTTGTTATTTTTCCTCTGTTCATTATTAATGCAGCACACTTGTCTAGTCCAAACTCCATTGCTATATCGCTACTGAATACACGGACAGTGCGTAGCAGTGATTCAATTTCTGACTGGGACTTTCCATACAACTTCAGATCGTCCATGTACAGCAGATGGTTGATTTGACTTGAAGTTTTAGATGTTTGGTATCCGAGGCCTGTTTTGTTGAGTATTTGTGAAAGTGGGGTCATGGTGATTACAAACAACAGAGGGGATAGTGAGTCCTCTTGGAAAATGCCTCTTCTAATGCTAACCTGTCCAAGTGTCTTGCCATTGATTGTTAACTGTGTACTCCACATGCTCATTGCTTTTTTTATAAATATCTGAATGTTTTTGCTGACACCAGTTGTTTCTAAACATTTTAGTTTAGTGAACTGCACCTTTTGCTGGGTCTTTCATGATGAGATGAGTTTTCCCAGTTGTTAGCCTCCTTGCAAAATGTGATTGAACTGTTTTGATAGTTGTTTATGAAGGCTTGTTAGGTGTTTAAGCCAAAAGCCATGCAGTTCATCGTCACCTGGAGCAGTCCAATTTTTAATTTTCTTTGCTCTTTCACTTATTAATTCTGTTGTTATTATTAGATCTTGCATTTGTTGATCACATTTTTTGACCTCTTTCATCCAGCCTGCTTTTTTATTATAATCTATTGGATTGTCCCATAATTTCCCCCAGAATTGCACTGTTTCTTCTTTATTTGGTCTTCCTATGTTTCTTGCAGTTTCTCCTTCTATGCTTTGGTAGAAACGTCTCTGATTCGACTGGAATTATTATTATTATTATTATTATTATTATTTTATGTTACACAGTCAGACAGGTGTTTTTGACTGGTTTGCTTTATCCAGACATCAAGTCCTTCCCAAGGACCTGGGATGCCAGAATTTTATTGTCTATGTTGTTGCTGTTGTTATAGATATCGTTGCAGAAAATAGGCTGTTCCCAGTAAAGCTGCTTTTTGTAATTGGCTGATGGTGATTTCTGTGGCCCCTATGGTGTTGAGGTGCTCTTCAAGGTATTATTATTATTATTATTATTATTATTATTATTATTATTATTATTTATTAATTCAATTTCTATACCCCCCCCTCCAAAAAAGGCTAAGGGTGGTTTGAAACCCTGTCCCCAAAGGGCTCACATTCTAAAAAGAAACATAAGATAGCCACCAGCAACAGTCACTGGAAGTACTGTGCTGGGGGTGGATAGGGCCAGTTACTCTCCCCCTGCTGAATAAAGAGAATCACCATGGTAAAAGGTGCCTCTTTGCCCAGTTAGCAGGGGTTAGATACACATACTTAATAAACAGTGTGATCAATCCATGTATTCATATATTACTGTCATCTAATAAGGGCTGGTAAGAACAGCCATGTTATTTACATATATCATGAAGTGACAAATAGTCATAGGATATCACATGGTGTAGTTACAGACATGAGGCAGAAGAAATACATAATGTGCACAAAGTAGGAGCCGAGCTCCTATGTGGACCCAGAGAGTATAGTTTCTGATGTTTCTTTGATGGTTTCGTTAATATCTTTGATAGTAAACCTCATGGGTCACTGAAGAAACAAAGAGTTATAGGTGCACTCATTCCAGATCCAGAAAGTAGAGTAGCTGACTAAGATGGATAGATTCCAAGTTCAAAACCTTGAGCAGCTGACTGAGGTGGATGTATTCAGATTTCCAGAATTCCAGAATGCATAAGAGTAGTCCTTGAAAACTGCCTAGGTACCGGGTTTTTTCGCCATAGCTTCCTTACGAAGGAAATAAAAGCACAACATAAATAAATAGCACAAATAAAATAAATAAATAAATAAATAAAATAAAAGCACAACACTGTCTGCTACAATATGGATAAACACCATGCCACAATATCTTTAGAATCCATGATAACATGGTGCCTAATTAACAGTAAATTCCATACTCCCATGGTATAAAGCTGACTCTTACCTGAAGATAATGCTTCAAAATTTTCCTCAAGGTTGAAACCTTATTTTTACTGAGTGCTACTGCATAACCTTATATGTCCTGGCCTTATAAGGGCCCGGAGTTCAATTGCCTGACCAGTGTACTCCCCGGTCAATTTTTCCCTAAGGGGATGAGGCTCAGTGGTAGAGTATCTGCTTGCATTCAGAAGGTCCCAGGTTCACTCCCTGGCATCTCCAGGTTGGTCTGCGAGATACTCCTGCCTGAAACTTTGAAAGCTGCTGCCAGTCATTGTAGACAATACTGAGCTTGATGGACCAATGGTCTGACTCGGCATATGGCAGCTTCCTGTGTCCCTATGTTCCTCCTGCCATTATCATTGTTGTTTTTTCTTTGAGGTAGCAGTGACAAGGGGAGCTGTCCTGGGATGTTGGCATACATAGTGGAGTTGCCTAGGAAGTTGGTGTGGTAGTATATCTGGATCACCCATTGGTTGGGGGGGGTATAGTGTCATATGGGGACTAGGGCCTCCCACAGGGTCCTTTCCCCCTGTGGCTGTTCTCAGTGTTGTGCATTGCACGGGGTGAGAGGAAGTGATAAAGTAGTGACTCCAATAGTTTCCCAGGATTCTCTTGTTTTTGGCTGTGCAGGTGATGGGTGTCCAGCACTTGGGACTGTTGCCCTGGAGAGGGGAGGGTGCAGTGGTGGCAAGCTGTCAATGGAAGCTGGATGCCCCCAGGCTTGGAAAGCTCTAACCCATGCACATGTGCATGTGCTCACAAGTTATTTGATGTCCACTCAGTTGATTTTAGATTCCAGTCAGTGGAAGGCCCCACTCTGAATGCATGTTCATGCACACACACTGCCTTGATACTGCCACCCAAAACAAAACTCATTCTGCACACAGATGAAAACCATTAGAGGGAACCATGGGTTCCTGGGTGCTGTGACATCGTGTGTGTGTGTGTGTGTGTGTGTGTGTGTGTGTGTGTGTGTGTGTGTGTGTTGGTTCCATGCCAGGGTGAAGGGCTGAGGAAAGGGAGGCAGGCAGTTATGAGGTGGAAGGGTGGGGAAAGGGGCAGACAGTCCTGCACAGGAGCTGCTTGCAATGACTAGCTTGCTATCATGTGTGTGCTACTGGGTAACAATAGCTTTTAGATGTTATAATGCAGAAGGTTAATAAATTTTTTGCAGTGATCCCAGGAAAGAGAAACTGGGGGTTAATTGGATAGCAGAATTCCCGGCAGTCCAAACAAAGACACAGTGGACTTTATTTAACTACTGTGACATCATTATGATGACAAAGGGCAATTTATGGTTCCTGAAAGAATATAATATATCTGATTTCCTTACCCTGAACAAAGCATCCTTTTGAAATATTCATGCATTCAGGCTCACAGTCTACTGAAGTCTGTAATAATTGAGGTCCAGGTTCTGGATGGAGTGTCTGGCACAAGCAAAGATGCCCCCACAATTGTCCTGGTCCATATGAAGCATCTGCCTTGCTATATTGCTAGAGGAAGTCTTCTTATAGTGTGACCCCACTTACTTGACCTCTCACATCATTTTGCAGGGTAGCTCCTAGCTCAGGTGATGCGGTCACCCCTCTGGAATGCCAGAGCAAGTCTCCCTACTTGGGGCATGGTGTGCTCTTCAGCCACCAGAGCAGCAGCATCTGTGATGACTCCCATGAGGGTTGTGGAGGAGGAGTCCTCAGATGAAAACCCAGAGCATGGGTAGCAGGCTGAAACTCCAGTTGACTCAGCAGAGCCAGAGCTGAGCGGCCTGCAGGCACCTCTGCCTCTTTCTCTCCCTTCTCCTGATGAAGCCGCCAAGGCCACTGAAATCAAGGTGCCTGCCCCAGATCCGTGACAGCAACATTTGGCCAGAGTACAGGCTCAGAGGGAGGAACTCCATAGGTCGGAAGAGGCTGGCCAGTAGGAACAGGTGTCCCAGCTCTGGCCTGGCTGCATCTCCCTGACAAGGCCCAGCTTCAGCGATGGGCGGGGCTTTCACCACACTGCCTATTTAGAGCAGCCTGAAAGTTGGGTCTGTGCTGGAAACAACATCCGTGGTGACCAGCCCTACCGTGAGCAACCTTGACCTAGAAATCTGGACCTGTTTGTTGTCTGACTCAGATTCGTTTGCCCCTAATCCTGTGGAATTCCCGGTATTGACTCCTGGCAACATTTCTGACTACTCTCTATTTCTGTCTGTGACAGCAACATCCCCTCCCCCTCTGAAAAGAGTGGTTTTCTCAGCTGCTAGGCAGTCAGCCAAGGCAGTTCATTACAGCATCCTCCTTCTCCTCAGGTGCCCCATGAGCTGACTGGGGCAAAGAGTGGCTCAAAATTTAAGTCACATTTCTCTCTTCTGTTCTATTCTGTTGCCCATTCCCACTGTCAAAACACTGGCATTTGACTTATATGTTCTTCTTACTAGTTTAAAGGTATTTGGAGCCGTCATTTGGATGAACAGCGCCCACCCCACCTCCACCCCCACCCCCATTGTAAAGGGACATGTCAAAAGGACATCAGGTGTAATGCCATCCCTTATAGCCTCTTCCCCCAGAGGCTTAGCAAGGACTGACCTCTGAGGAGAGCAGCACAGATTTACAGCTCTCCCTATCTTCCCTTCATGTCCTGTCATTCTGGCACAGAATGTCTCTCTCAGCCCCCAAATCCCCTCACTCTGCTGCCTACATTGACAGTGTTATGGTGCCCTGCCCCCAACTCCCTGTCAGAGAGGAATTCTACAGGACACATTCAACTTTAAGTAATAATTGTTAACAAATAAGCATAAGCAGGGGGGAATATATGTGCCAACTATCCTGTTGTGGTGGTTCTACATTTTTATCCACTTCACCTCAGTGCGAGATCCAAGCAGCATTTATAACTCTCGCAGAGGCTTTCAAAATGAAATGTAAAACAAAAAAACAGTGAAGAGAGTCAATGAAAAGCATGGCCAGGTTTCGGGGGGGTGTAACTTGTGCAAACGGTGCCACACTTTGTGCATGATGCACTGACACTGAGACAGGCTGGGTTGGCTATCTTCTGTTGGTAATTTGTTCTCATTTTCTCTCATATTTCTCATCTTTGACACATTTCTACTGTGTCAAAGATTAGACTCCAAGGCTCCCCATGGTAGCCCATGACAGCTGTACAATTCCTGAGCTGATAGCTGAGTAGCTCAAGCAGTCTGGCCACCTTGACTTTACTTGACTGAGGAGAGAGGAGGCACAATCCAGCCAGAAGGTGAACAGACAAGCCTGCAAGCAAGCAAGCAAGCAAACAAACAGCCAGACAGCCTGCCTTCCAGCCTTGCCAGCAGCACTGCAGCTAAACCTGGCTGGAGCCAAACACACCCTCTCCCACTCTGTCCTTGGCAGCACTTCCCTATGCAACCTAGGACATGCCTGCTTATTTGGGCACTCCATGTGTCTGTCCCTGGTTACACAATGGCATCCTGCCACCACCACCCCCTCACTTCACTGCTTCCAGGGTATTAACCTGGAAAGAATTCTTTCCCTGGAAAGAATAAAGCCAGTTCAAAAGTGAAGTGAAGGGAACTCTCCCTGCACTAAGATATTTGGGGAACTGTGAGAGAAATAACTGAGGCCACTCATGGGACAGGCATGAACTTGTGGGCAATAATCTCCTCTCTCGCCTTGGGGAATCAAACATTTTCAGCGGGCAAACTAAATATGAAAATGGAGAGGACTGCAGGCTTAATTTCTTGGCATTTTGGAGCATGAATGGGATAAGCCCTTAATGTAATACATCAAACAAAAAAGTAATATTTGCACTGCAGGACAGTAGAGCAATTGAATAAAATAAGCACACACTTCTATTAGTTGCATTTTGTGTTATATTTGAGAAATATTGTTAAAAAGAAAAAATGAAATTATTGCAAATCATTTAGTCATTGAGCTAATGTGCATCGCTTCTTGTTGATTTATTACCTGAGTTGCTGCTTTCAGCTGAAATTTTATCTTTTAATTAAACATGCATTAATTTTTAAATGACATTTAAATTTTCAATAAATATGTCCTTAGCAAATGACATAAATATTAAAATGGAATTAATTTTGAATAACATTCCCTATTCTCAATTTTTACATTTGTTTGCTGCCTCAAAATCAACAAAGCATAAATCAAAATGTCATATCTTTGTAAGAAGCCTTTGAAGAACATACCTGTGTACATGGTAAGCTGAAATTCCAAGAAAGAAATATTCTGTTGACTACAGGCTTTATAAATGTCTACCTGTTATAAGACAGAGAAGAAATATCTAAGCTTCTAATTATCCTATGTAACTACAGATTTACAGACTAGTAACAGCTGATCAAAAAGAACACAATTCCAGAATAGGAGAATGTGAGGTAAAAACATTTAATTATTTGTAGAGTTCTTGAATAATTCAATATGGTTGACCTGAATAGGAGTTTAAAGGCATTCTAGTTATCGGTGAGTTCATTGCTTGAGATAAATATTTCAGTTTATATTCTAGAAAGTAAAGAAGAAAACCTGGAGACAATTTTGTTGAGTGAATATTTCTACATATTTGCTGCTGACTGTGACATTTTGCATATAGCATTATGATAGATGGTTATAGGTTATCACTATAGAACTTTAGTTCACCTTTCAAGAACTTAATTTTTTTCTCTATTTGCTAATTTGTAGGTCTTATTTATTTATTTTTATTTATTTATTGTTGCATTTCTATACCGCCTTTCATTAAAAGACAACCCCAAGGCAGTTTACAAAAGTTAAAAACAGACAATAAAAACATCAAGCTAAAAAATATAAAAACATATAAAAAACAGGCATAAAAACAATACAAGTAAAAACACACAGAAGCAGCAATAAAATGATTATGTAAAAGCTTGGGTAAAAAGCCAAGTTTTAACAAGCTTTCTAAAAACTGTGATGGTGTCCGAGGAGCGAATGGCCACTGGGAGAGCATTCCAGAGTCTGGGAGCAGCAACAGAGAAGGCCCTGTCCTGAGTGCATGACAGCCAGGCCTCTCTCATTGTCGGCACCCGGAGCAGGGCCCCCTCAGATGTCCTCGTCAAGCGGGCAACAACCCTTGGGAGCAGGTGGTCCCTCAAATACCCTGGGCCCAAACCGTTAAGGGCTTTAAAGGTCAAAACCAGCACCTTGAAATGGACCCGGAAACGAACCGGCAGCCAGTGCAACTCTTTCAGAGTGGGGGTGATGTGCTCCCAATGGGCAGCTCCGGATAACACCCTTGCTGCCGCGTTTTGCACTAGCTGCAGTTTCTGGATATTTTTCAAGGGCAGCCCCACATAGAGCGCATTACAGTAATCCAGCCGTGACGTGACTAAGGCATGAGTAACCGTGGCCAGATCTGCCTTCTCAAGAAAGGGATGCAGCTGGTGCACTAGCCGAAGCTGTGCAAAGGCACCCCTGGCCAATGCTTCCACCTGAGTTTCCAAAAGCAGAGCCGGGTCCAGTAGTACCCCCAAGCTGCGTACTTGCTCCTTCAAGGGGATTGCAACCCCATCCAGAACCAGTAAAATCTCCTCATCCCGATTGGCTCTCCTACTGACCAACAGTACCTCAGTCTTATCCGGATTCAATTTCAGTTTATTAGCCCACATCCAACCCATCACGGACTCCAGCCCCCGATTCAGGACATCCACCGCCTCCCTAGGATCAGATGACAAGGAGAGATAGAGCTGAGTGTCATCTGCATATTGCTGACAACTCAGTCCAAGTCCCCGGATGACCTCTCCCAGCGGCTTCATGTAGATGTTAAACAGCATGGGGGACAAGACCGATCCCTGCGGGACCCCAAAGGCCAATGGCCACAGGACTGAGCAATAGTCCCCCAGCACCACCTTCTGGAACCTCCCCCCAAGAAAGGAGGTCTTCTTTTGATTTATTTCTCTTTAAATATTGGATTTCATGAAAAATACAAGGCAAAGCTTGAGTTCAAAGAAGGTCAAGAATAAAGAGGGAAGAGGAAGAAAAATGACGTAGCACCAGCAATCCGAAATGGAAAGGAGGGGGAAGACTCCCAAAAGGTGCTGGAAAATTTCAATGGATTTATTTAATAGACCTTTTTACTGATGCATTTCATATGGATGAGTTCAATATTGCCTAACATGTTTCGAGCTGAAATGCTCTTTTCAGAGGCAATTCTTAAAAAGCAGTATCTTCTACCTATATATTTCTCTTAGACGTACCCGTCGCTAATCCCAGCAGCTGAAATGCTCTTTTCAGAGGCAATTCTAAAAAAGCAATATCTTCTATCTATATATTTCTCTTAGATGTACTTGTCGCTAATCCCATGTGTGGCTGCTCTCACGAGAGTTTGCGAGCAGCTGCACAGATAGCGTCAGGGATGGGGATTAGGGTTGGGACAGTAAGTGCGGGTGGGCAAGCAGAAAACGGCCATGGGGGAGGGGGAGAGAAAATGGCTGCAACAAACTAGAGGCACATATGCTCTGTGGCCGGCCCAGTTGGGACAGAATATTACAAAAGATTTTATGCATATGTAGTATGATTATTATAAAGATTAAAATTATCAAAATATGAACATGATAGTGTAAGGATAAATCCAATCATAACATTATATTATCTAGCCAAATGCTAAATAAATAATCAATGTTATTGGGCCTTAAAAACTCATATTCTTATGTCATAATATTTTAAAAATTATAAATTGTAAAAACCCATGTAAAGCTAAAGATATATCAAAAATTACCCATGTAAAGTGTCAGTGCAACCAACCATCTGATATAAATCATTAGACTGGAATTGTTAAAAGAATGAATTAACTGGCACAGAAACCTCTTATTGAAAAACCTCTTTCTAAAAAAGCAGGGGCAGGGGGGAAGATGAAAAGATGTGAAACATACCTTCAATAAATAAAGTTGATCACAATAATTGTGTTTGTTTCTCTGCATCTCTGCATCATAGCTTGAGGAGGTGAGCAAGCTTTTCTAAATGGAACATCTAGCCTTTCCGCCCTTCAAACTAACTAACAGGAGAAGGAGAGATTTTGAGAGGCTGGTTTCTCTTTAAGGGATAAGTCCTAGTCTGTGTGTTTGTGTGTGTTATTTGCCAGGGCTAGCAAACTCCAGGGTTTTTGTTTGTCCCTTCCTGGAGGGGGTGGAGTCAGCTAGGGCTGTGGGAGGCCACACTGTTGTGAACAGTCTGGCTGCCACCAACACACTGTAGCCCACTTTGCTAACTCAGATTCTTTATCTGTGAGGTCACATGCATTTTGAGGGAAAGGGAAGACAAGAGGCATCCCACACCAGCTGTAATTTAAAAACTTTATTGAAAACTTAAATGATTACATATGGCAAGCAGACAGATAAGAGCAATGGATCAGTTTCCTAATATCATGTCTAAAATACAAAGCAGTACCTTGGCAAATCAGTATGTATGCAACTGAGTACATAACACAAGCAGTTGAGACATTTTGGGCATAGAGTGAAATGTGAGGCAGTTTCAATCCTATCTGGCTAAAGTAACAGTGATATAAAGGCTTCTTGCAGTGGAAGGATGCTTCCATAGAAGTGAAGTCCCTGTGTGTGAGAAATCTGTCAGCCCTCCCCCCATCAGCTTAGCTAAGAGCAGTTTCTAACTTTTACCCAGTGCCATCAACATGTTCCCCAGCAACATGAGCTTTTATCTCATCGGCAGCATTCTGGGGTTGGGGGCTGTAAGCCGAAGAGGGATAGACTGAGTCAAGTTCAGAAAAATCAGGAAAGAAAGAAGGAGGGGAAATGGCCTAAAATGTGTGATAGGTTCAGAGCTGGGAACTTTGCTGGAAGCTCCAATCAGCAGGAAGGGATCAAGAGGAACATGCACAGAGGAAAAACAGGAGGAGAGATGCATGTTGGGAGAGTGAGAGAGATGGAGCCATGGTGAGGACGAAAGACTTGGACTTCACTGGAACTTGGATATGTAAGAGAGAGGATCCAGGGACAGAAGGGAGAGGGAGGAGAAAGAGGGAGAAAGGGTGGGGGGAGAAGCAGGGATGTTAGTCAGAATTGGTTAGCTGTGAAAGGCATGGCGTGAGCAATAATTATCAGTTTCCAGGTGAGCTAGAACAAAAGCTCTGCTGGCTTCCCTGATGGGAGGGTGACTGGCTCTGAAGATACAGGGAGGGGCTCCATGGTGCCTCTTCCATGAAGAATCTCATGCCTACCCTTCCTCCATGAATGGCTGTCTGCAGCTTTTTATACCTTTTTGGCCACTTCTCAAAGCCCAAAATAATCACCTCATCTACTCAGAGTGTCTCCTCTTTGATAAACAAATTCCAGCCCAGCTCCCCAAATTCCTCTCTCGCCCTTCAGGGGAGGAGCCAATCAGGAGCCTGGCCTGGTTCTTTGTTTGATTAAATTCAAGGTAGAGACACTTTTTTAATGTCCTGCTGGCCCTGGCTTGTAGCCATTTCAGATCCTTGTTGATGTTCTTCAGCCCAGAGAAATATGTTAGAAGGACAGGGAATGTTACATAAGCAAGTGTTATATGAATGTGTTAGCCCCCATAGCACGGTGTAGGCGTTATCATCTATATGTGGTTTCTTATAATTTCCTAAATCAGCTAAATATGATTATGCTTGACATGTCAAACTAGTTCTCATGAGTGGTTTTAGCAAGTCATGAGCTGCCCAAGGCTCTTAGCAAGGCAGTAAACAGCTTCAAGGCTGGGAGAGAATATGAGGGAAAATTCCCCTCCTTTCTCAGACTTCCAGAATACACATTTCTGTTCACTGACCTGGCTTAGAGAAAAAATCAAAGTCAGGCTTCAGCTTCCTGCCAGAATGGCAATCCAGACACAGGCCTCAAGCTAGCCTTTTGGGGGGTCTCAGAGCAGGCCCTGGTTCCAAAAAGGGGTCCACCCACCTGTTCGTATCAGTACATTCCTTTGACCCACATCCTGTGTCTCAGTGTGAAACCTACTCTCTACTAGGTACCCGAATCTAGCTGATTCGAGTGATTTGGAGACAAAACAAATTACCCCTGTGGTCCATTGGCTAGATTAGAGTCCAAATCAAATCGTGCCTGATTCTATTCGAACTGATTCGGGAGAGAGAGAGGGAAACCCCCATAGCCAGCCCAACAGCCAACAACTCCATTGTCCTCGTGGCAAATTGCAGTACATTCAGCGGCCAGCCAGAGCAGGGGAGGAGCGCAAGACCCAGGAGAACAAATCAGGCTGCTGCTGCTTCAGGGCAGGACTAGCACCACAAAGTGAAGTTGACCCCCTTTAAAAAAAAAAAAACTCTGCTGCCACTGAGGAACTGCTAATCTGGATCCAAATTCACAGGGGGTGCAACTTCACCCTTGTGCATGCGCACACACACCTTGCACAAAGCCATTACCAAAATATCATTTTCTTGCATCATGAGAGATGATGGGAGTTGTTGATCAGTGCTTGAGAAATGAGGAGTGTTAGATAGTGGTGTGCAATTTGGATTGTTGGTGTTTCGATTTGGATCCAAATCAAAACACCCCTGTTTCATTTCGGGTCAGAATCTGATCAATTCGAATCACCCCAGATTCAATTCGGATCCAAATTAATCTGAATCTGTATCGATTTGGATCAAAAAATGGGTCCCAGGGCCCAAAGAGTGGGGTGGGGTGGTAGTGCCTAATGGGTGGAGGCTACCACCCAAATTGCAGAGGAATTGGGCAAAGGGCTGATTTTTGGTGAATTGTCACACATCTTTAAGGTTTTCACATCAGGGGAGAAAGGGGTGGCCTAGACTGGAGTGCGGTTGGTGGTAGTGCCCAAGGGGGGCACAGAAGCTACCAGAATTTTTTCAAAGGAATTGGGCAAAGGGCTGATTATTTGTGGTTTGTTGAAGTTTACACATCTTTAAGGTTTTTCCCCATAAAGTATAATGGAGGTTTCAGTAGCCCCATAACTATACATGAGGGGGGGGGGTGCTGGGGTGGCCCAGAGCTAGTGGTGGTGTAGTTCACATAGGGTGCCAACGACCCCTATGCGTTCTGTTGTTTCTGAGGTGTTCTTCTGAGTGTGGATTCTCTGATAGCAAATGAGAGTGGATTCAGGGTGTCTCATTGAAAATCTCATTTGCTATCAGAGAATCCACACTCAGAAGAACACCTCAGAAACAGCAGAACCCTGTACCTCATGGGTTAGCAACCCATGGGTGTGGTTGGCACCCTATGTGCACTACACCACCACTCACTCTGGGCCACCCCAGTGCCCCCCAAGTGCAGTTATGGGGCTGCTGAAACCTCCATGATTCCCTATGAGAAAAACCTTAAAGACGCATAAACTCCAGGAAATCACCAAAAATCAGCCCTTTGCCCAATTCCTCTGCATTTTGAATTGGGGTGGTAGCCTCCATCCATTAGCCACTACCACCCCATTCCACTCTTCCACCCCAGATGCCCCCTTTCTGACCCAAATCTGCCCCAAAGGACATAACAGCGCAAACACAACAACGGCAGAGATTCGCAAAGGACCAGATGGAACAAGCATGATATCACACAGAAGATGCAGCAGCAGACCAGGTCCTAGGGCTAGCAACAACATTGCCCTGCCCTCCCCCCCCAAAAAAATATATATTTTTTGTCCATCACAAGCAAGCAACAGAGAGAGTCAGACAGAGACACAGTCAGCAAGCAACATCTGTGGCACATGGCAATGTGTTCAGTAAGGATGCAAAAACAACATTCTTCCGGTGGTGCAATGAGGCAGGCTTGGCCCACCTCCCACCTATGGCACCTACATAAGTTGAAGGACGGATGAATTGACAACAACAATGGCAGCACACAATTTTTTGGCGCATTTCTGCAACGGATCAGAGCCTTGTGGCATGAGCTGACTGTGCACTGTGAGCACAACCTATGTGGATGCAACCAAGCAATCTTTGAATAAAAATGCTGACAACTCACTATAAGCCTCCCCCTTCCTTGCACCCTCCCTCATTCTGCTGCTCTTCCTCTCCCAGCCATCTGTTTGTTTGGGGGCTTCTTTTTAAAATCCTGGCTTAAAAAGAAAAGAACCTTTTTTTGGAAAGGATTGAATGGGGAGCGAGGGGCAGAGTGGATGGGGTTGTTGTCTCAGGGGGCAGGGGACGACACTCAAAGGGCCAAGAACAGGGGCTGCTGTGTGTTCCGAACTTGTTCTTTGCTTAAGGCTGGCTGGCACTCAGCCAGCAGAACAACAGAGGAAAGTAGATTGTGTGGTTAACTCAGAAGTTACAATGTATCACACACAGTTTAGCGAGAGATGGATTGATATACAACAAATATGTCAATATCAAATAGCAGACAAGCAGCCACAGAAGAAAGATATAATGTAACTCCTTAACTTGTGGTGCTCCTGCAGCACTGGAGTTCTTTAAAGCTGGCACTCAGCCAGAACAACAGGGGGGAAAGTAGATTGATTCTCCCTCTCTGTGGTTATTAGAAGTTACAATGTATCAAAGTAAAGTTTAGTAAGAGATGGACTGATACAACAACAACTATGTCAATAAGCCACAGAAGAAACTATAATCGTGTTGGGCCTAAAACACACAAGCAGCAATGTTTTAATTCACAAATTATGGGCAGAGAGTGAACAGAACAACTGGGCAGTCTTTTTTTTTTTTAACACAACAACACAAAGTGTCCAGGAGGAGTGCAGAGCCAGGCAGCCTAGCTTGCTGAATTAATTTATTAATGCTAGTAGCACTGGAAGACAGGCTTCTTTTCTCCTTTTTTTTAAAAAAAAATTATTTGGAAGGGGGGGAAATAATTATGTTTTAAAAACCACTAGGTTACGTCTACCAGTCTAAACCACCTACTACCTAGCTAACTGTCATGGCTCAGATGTCTGACTCAGAAGAGTCAGAGCAGGAGGATTCGCCTGCTAGTGAGGGCTCAGAGGCACAGCAACAGGATTTGGCAGGGAGACCCGACTTTGGAGCTGAGGATTCGCAACAGCTGCCTGACATGATTTCTGATGGGGAGAAGCCTGGGATTTCACCTGTCTTGAGAAGGTGTCTCAAGAGGCAAGCTTGATCACAAGAGAGGAAGCCAAAGTGTTGACTCAGGGAAGCCTGATTGGGTGCTGGTTCTCTTGAGCCATATATATTTATCAGTCTCTCACTTGCTCAGATGCTGTTTGCAACTTTCGCTGGCAGCAGACAGTGTGCTATTTAAATTCCAGACTTTTCCGAGTTCCAGTTTGCCTTATTTATGCTTTCCTGCTTTGTTCCATTTGTTGCCTCTAGGGCCTCACAGGGACCATCTGACCATGTGCAGTGGCCATTTCTTAAAATAGTTGTTATTTTTTAAATGGCTGCTGAAAACAAAATGGCCACCGCGCATACTCAAATGGCCTCTGTGAGGCCTGGCATGGTCTAGGGCCTCACAGAGGCCATTTGAGCATGCGTGGTGACCATTTTATTTTTTGTGGCCATTTTTAAAAAAAATAATAATATTTTTTTAAAAATGGCGCCCCCTTCAAGTGGTGCCCAGGGCATGTGCCCTGCCTGCCCTACCCTAGATATGCCCCTGCCTGGGGGAGTGCAGACCCATAGGACAGTCCCAGGATCCAGCTACATGTGCCTGTGAAATCCCTAAGAGCCTGCTGTCTCAAGGCGATATCTGTCCTAGGTCATTTTCATTTAGATGGACAAGAAGGACCTGAGGGAGATTGAGTACTTTCCAAATATCCCAAAGGATGGAGATGAGTTTATTCCACAGCATAACTCTCACCCACTCAGCTCACAGTTGTGATGCCATTCAAGCCTAACTTGCACCTCAAAGCTCCACTCACACACTCTTGTGGGCCCAAAACACAATAGAATAGTTGCAGATCACTACCCACCATGATTTCTACTGGTGGGTGCATTGATAAGAAAATAATGCAGCACATACACAATATGCAACAATCCTAGTGTATGGAGCAACAACCCAAAACTGATATTGCATGAAGAGCTGCAACCTAGAAATAAAGGGGGAGGGGGAGGAAAAGCAGGAAGACCATAGTTGTCCTAGCCTTAATAAATTTTTGCAATAGAAAAAAGACAGCAGGATCCCACACCAGCCAATCCTATTTTGAGGATCTCATCTGCCAACACTAGTGAAGCTGCTATATAATGTATAGGCACCACACCTTGATTTGCAGCCATAACGGGAGGTGAAAGGGTGGCTCACACTCTCCCCCGCACCATACCTTATATTTTCATCATGTGATAACAAACATATGGAGCTGCTTCATCTGTCAGACATCCTACTCAAAATTGCTTGCTACTGGAGATCATTTTTTTATTAGAGATACCAGGAACTGAAGAACCTTGGATCAACTGCATGGAAAGCATGTCCTCTATCGCTGAGTCACAGGCCCTTCCAACATTTACAGACATTAGGTTTTGAACCTACATTAGAGCATTATATTGGAGGTACTCTTCTGAGTTTTATTTTATATAGATGTACAAAAGAATGTGGACCAGGATATGGTTGTAGAAAAGTCTGGTAGAAATGTTCCACAATTTGTGACCAGTGCCATAGACAGTCCGTGCATTAATTCAAATCCACCAGATCTGCCTGAAGCAGGTCAAGATGATATTGACCAAAACTGACACATCCACATATCTTAAACTTTTCAAATGAAGAATAAAGTCCAAATGTTGCCAATGACTTTCAACATTCTGATTTATATTACATAGTGAGAATTTTGGACAGACATTCATGATCATAATTATGAATTGGTGCTCCCAGCACAAGCCAAGCTGTGAAGAAAACAAGATTTTTCTAAATTACAACTTGTGGATCAGGTCTAACATTAAAAAAAACAAAACAAAACAAAACAAAACACAAAAGCACTAATACTCCACCTCCTCATGGTGGGGAAATTAGTATGTAGAATGTACATTTCACAGCTAGTATGTAGGAGGTACTTTTCTCTCCTTCATGCATTCCTTCATGGAGAAGGGACAGAGCCAACCCTTGTATCTGACAGCAAATTTCATGTTCTTTAATTCTATTTATGTTCAGCTTTGCATGAAAAGTTGACATACATGAGCTACAGATTTTTTAAAAAGACAACAACAATGTCATTAAATACTGTTCCACAAAATTTTTCATTTTATGGCAAAACCATTGATTTAATTTTACATTTGTATAGCTATTTTGGTGCTCTACAATTTTTATGTCAAATATTGTGCCATCAGAGCAAGGGTTTTCAAGAGACACACACAAAACTGTTTTGGATGTCATTTTTTCAAGATGATGGCTGGAGCTCAAGTCAGAGTGTTGGGGACTCTCAGTATGCCACTTACAACACTGTCTTCAGTGTTTGTACTATTTTCAAATGTTTTGAAATTTCCCCCACTTTTTGCTAAAAACGAACCTTAAATAACCAGGCTATTTGTAAAATGTACAATTTAAATCTCGACCTCTCTGCTGGGCTGAGTGGAGTGCTGTTGTGACTGATACTATGTTTCTAAGTAATGATGATGTTGTCAGAAAATACAAACTAATCTGTGGTACTAAAGTGACTGTCTGTGAATTTGAAGAAGTCTCTCTATTGCTGTGGAGAAGCTGTGGGTAGTCACTCATATTTAAAAAGGCTTTAATACACTATAGTACTCTCCATAAGAACATAGATTAAATCAACAATTCTTCCATAGAAATGAAAATGTATCCTGCAAGTGCCAAGGCAGCTTTTAAAGCTCTTACCAAAGAACCTTTTCTAATGGCACAGTGATAGGGATGTACACAAAACCAGCTTGGCCTGTTTGGTTCGAATTTGAACCAGCTTCGAAACAGGGTGGGTAAGTTCAGTTTCGGTTTTGCTCAAACTCCCCCACACCCACTGGTTTGGCTCAAATCTGAACCCAATTCGAACTGGTTCTAAAAGTTTCTACATAGTGTATAATGGGGACTTGAACTGACCAAATACTCCCTATGTAGAGCACCTAGTGGCACAAAACTGGGGTTGGTGGTAAGCACCCAGGGGTGCCAACCACCCACCAAACCACAAAGCAATCAGACACTCCTACGATTTTTAATGAATGTTTGAAGATTTTTCAAATTTTTGAGTTTCTCCCATAGAGAATAATGAGGATTTGAGGCAGCCCCATTCCCCCCTTTGGGGAGTGCTAGGGCTAGGGTCTGGGGGCACAGTGGGTTGTGTCACAACTCCTCCCAGGCAGCCCCAAGCCAGTGGGGTTTATGATTTTTCCCCAGTTACTGTCCTTTTAACAAGTCTATCTCTATCAGAGTAGCTTATCTGGTGTGTGTGTGTGTGTGTGTGTGTGTGTGTGTGTGTGTGTGTGTGTGTGTAGAGATCTTCATAGGGATTCATTGAGAGAACTCATACACAGCAAGTCCAAACACAAATTGGATTCTTTGTGACTGTATGAGTTCTGTCAGTGTATTCCTATGAAGATCTCTCCACACACACACACACACACACACACACACACACACACACACACTCAGACCAGAGAAGCTGCTCTGATAGAGATAGACTTGTTAAAAAGACATTAACTGAAACAATTCCGGGGGGGACACCATGAACTCCACCGGCTTGGGGCTGCCTGGGGAGAGTTGTGGCACAACCCACCGTGCCTCCAGACCCACTTTGAGGTACCCTGGCACCCCCAAAGGGGAGAATGGGCCAGCTGGACCGCCTCAAATCCCCATTATTCTCTATGGGAGAAATGCAAAATATTGAAAAATCTAAAATCACAGAAGTGTCCAATTGCTTTGGGGTTCGGTGTGTGCTTGGCACACCTGGATGTCCACCACCCACCCCAGTTTTGTGCCCCTAGCAGGTCAAGTTCAAGTTCAAGGTTTATTACAGTCTATGACCAGCACAACAAAGAACTAGAATAGAACATATAACACAGTTTAAGATAAAAACATAATACCACTTATATCACAATACCCTAGGGTATATTACTGAAACCACCAAAAGCCTCCCAATCTTAAGGAGGGAATTAATTACTAAAACTAAAAAATGTATAAATAAGACAGAGTGAATATACAACTGAAATAAAAACATAAATAACAATTAAAAAGATAACAGGTCAACAGTCTCAAAACCGATGCAATCTTTGAGCTGCTGCACAGAAGCCCGCCACTTTCTGAGTAATGGCAGGAATACTATCCTCAAGCAGGAAGGCCACTTGTTGGCTAGGCGAATTTCCTGGGGAACGAGCCAGCAATGGAAAGATTAATTCTAGACGTAAGTCCCTATAAAAGGAGCAAAGAAGCAGAACATGTTCGATTGATTCAACTTCCCCATCACCACAAGGGCATAGATGCTCCGCATAAGGAGTCCCACTGAAGCGACCTTCAAGAACAGCAGAGGGAAGGCATCTACATCTAGCCTGTGTGAAAGCCAACCTATATTTGGGGATGTCTAATTGTTGCAAGTAAGTTAAAGGAGCAACAAAGTACCTCGTAGTATCATTACAATAAAAACCCAGGGACTTAGATAAATCTTCCTGTCACTCCGTGTCTAATATTTTCTTTTTCACCAAGGCATGGGCTTGTTGTGCTTCCATTTTAAGCAGGCTAAATGGAAGCAACCCCAATGTTGCCAATTTAGTAAGTGTTTTACATTCCCAGGAGGCATGAAATGAATCTTGTAATGTAAGAGATACCAGACTACCATGGGAATTATGAATCTTAATCCAGTAAAAAATAGTAAGTATCCAATATCTAGCCTCCACCTTGACTAGACCTTTCTCCAGTCTCAGTCTGGCATTAGAGACACAACGGGGGGTCGAAAGTACAGTTCTAAGAAATTTAGATTGAATTCTCTCCACCTGCTGAAAACTAGATAAGGGCCCTATCTGTGCACCGTATGTAAGCTGAGCAAGAGATTTGGCAAGAAAACATTTAATGGCAGAGGGTGTAAAATGCCCCCCTTACTCTAGAAGAACCTGAGAATAGCAGACGCACTCTTCTGAGCATTCTGGGACACTAGGTAGCATTCGGCTTCCTAGAGCCTGAGGCATGGAAGAGGACCCCCAAACAGTTGAAGGTAGAAACTTGCTGAATAGGGTGGTCATCAGTTTTCCAATTGTGATGTTTAGGTTTTTTACCAAGGGCCATAATCTTTGTTTTAGCACAATTAATTTCAAGACGATTTTCTTTACAATAGGAGGCCAATACCCCTAGGGCACGTCTGAGGCCCACAGGTCATCTTGCCAGGATAAGAGTATCATCAGCATACAGCAGTGAGTTAATGTGTCTCTCTGCTAACTTTGGAGGGTGCCTCATCTGCCAAATGAGTAACCACGTCATTCATATAAAAATTAAAAAGAAATGGAGCCAGTATACAGCCCTGGCACACCCCTTTCTGAGTGGGAACTGCAGAGGACAAATGGCCCCAGGGGGAGAAGCACACCTTCAAGGCTGAGTTCTCGTGTACAACAGAGATCAAGGCCAAGAAGTGGCAATCGATCGAGGAAGCTCTTAATTTCTCCCACAGTCTAGAATATGAAATGGAATCAAAGGCAAATCTTAGATCTATGAAAGCAGCATAAAGCGAATTAGGATACTTCTCACAGAGACGCTGCAAAATTAAACAATTATCCCTGGTAGTTCTTCCTGCCCTAAACCCAGCCTGTTCCTCCACCAAGATTGATTCCCTGTCCATCCAGTCCCTTAGCTTCCAATAGAGATGTCTTGTATACAACTTACTAATAACACTAAGGAGACTAATAGGTCTATAACTGGATGGATCACCTCTTTGTCCTTTTTAAAAAATAGACACGATAACTGCCAACCCCCAATCCTGAGGGATGTGCCCCGTCCTGTCTATCACAGTAAATAGGGTGGCTAAAGCAGGTGTCCACCAATCAATATTATTTTTAATCAGCTCTAGAGGAGTGCAATCAATTCTAGCAGCCTTGCCAGGCCCAAGTTGAGCAATCAAATCTTTAATATCTGCCTCCAATACTGGTGGTCAAGGGGGTAATTCATTCCAGTCAATCCCTGTAAAGACAGAAGGAACAGTATCGCTATTAGGGATGTGCGAAACGTTTCGGATACAAAACGTTTTGTACCCAAAACAGCCTGTTTCGGGTGTTTTGTAGACAAAACAAAACACCCATTTTCCAGATCCAAAAGTTTTGTATACGTCCCTGTTTTGGCTACAAAACGTTTTGTTGTTTCGGACCTCCATTTTGTGGTGATCTCTGAGTCAGTCTCCATTTTGTATTTGATATCTCTTTGAATTTCCCACCCTTCCAGCCTTTTGATCGGTGACCTAAAGCATGGGCTGACCTGCTGACAATTCCCTCCTTGTTCCCCATTGGCTCTTTTGCTTCTTCCCACTCTTTACTGACCCCACATTGGCCAGGGGAAGGGTTAATAACCCATGGGGTGCTGGGTTCTGTTGTTTCTGTGGTGTTCTGAGTGTAGATTCTCTGGTAGCATATAAGAGTGGATTCTTGTTTTTCACTGAAAATCTCATATGCTACCAGAGAATCTACAATGAACACCTCAGAAACACAAAACCCAGTACCCCAAGGGCTTGTGGGTATGGAGGTGGTTGGCACCCTATGTGCACTACACAACCCCTTGCTCTGGGAAACCCCAGTGCCCCCCAAGTGGAATTATGGGGCTGGTGAAACCTCCATTATTCCCTATGGGAGAAATCTTAAAAGACACGTAAACTTCAACAATTCACAAAAGATCAGCCCTTTGCCCAATGGAGAGGAGAACTGGTCTTGTGGTTGAGCATGACTTGTCTCCATAGCTAAGCAGGATCTTCCCTGGTTGCATATGAATGGGAGACTTGATGTGTGAGCACTGCAAGATATTCCCCTCAGGGGATGAAGCTGCTCTGGGAAGAGCAGAAGGTTTCAAGTTCCCTCCCTGGCTTCTCCAAGATAGGGCTGAGAGAGATTCCTGCCTGCAAGCTTGGAGAAGCCGCTGCCAGTCTGTGAAGACAATACAGAGCTAGATAGACCAATGGTCTGACTCAGTATATGGCAGTTTCCTGTGTTCCTAATTCTTCTGAGATAATTCTGGAAGTTTCCTTGCCCCCATTGGGCACTACCACCCACCACACTCCGCTCTGGGTCATCCCTTTCCCCTTGATTTGAAGCGATACATTTGCTGGAATCCCCATTATTCCCTATGGGAAAATTCTTAAAGATATGTAAACTTAAAAAATTTACCAAAAAAATCAGCCCTTTGTCTAATTCCTTTGAAATTTGGGTGGTAGCTTCCACCCATTGGACACTACCACCACCACCCACTCTTTTTGCCCTGGGACCCTTTTTAAAAATCCAAATCAA
Organism: Hemicordylus capensis; assembly: GCF_027244095.1. Classification (NCBI taxonomy): domain Eukaryota; kingdom Metazoa; phylum Chordata; class Lepidosauria; order Squamata; family Cordylidae; genus Hemicordylus; species Hemicordylus capensis. Next base: position 134,366,109 of record NC_069661.1, read on the forward strand.
TTCGGATTCAGATTCAGAAAACTCGGCTACAAAACAAAACAGGGCTGATTCGGATTCAGAAAATTTGGGTACAAAACAAAACAGGGGTGTTTCGATTCAGATACAAATTGAAACAAGAAAATTCCAAAATGCACACCCCTAATCGCTATATAGAGACCGAAAATGGCTTTCCCATGTCTCGTGAGATGCAGCACTCAGGATAGAATGGCCTTTCTATCGATAGACCTGCTATAATATGCCAGAATAATGCAAAATGCCTTCCTCTAACTGCCTCTATAATAAGCCTTCTCCAAATTGACTTCACTTCCTCTTTTTTTTTTTTTTTAAGCTAAAAGCTGCTCATAATTCTTTTTTGCCTCTAAAAGGGCCTGTAATGAAGATGGAGTACAGGATTCTTTATAGGCCCTAAAATGAGCAATTAAACTTCTTTTAGCCGTAATACATTCAAAATCGAACCATGGCTTCGACCGAGGCCTAACCTACAGTGACCTTCTACAAGGGTCTGCAAACAGGTCCTCATAGTAAGTTAAAAGCCTCTCAGGATCCAACTCAGAAACAATAGCAGTGGCTATTTGACTATATTGTTCAGAATTCAACAGTGTTTTCAACTTATCCCCCTGAGCTTGGGACCATTTACCACAGCAACCCTACGCCAATTGTCGTATATCATGATCCCTAGCAGGTCACCATACCGACACACAGTGTCACAACTAAGAAGACAACCAACTGGAAACCAAAAAACCACCTTAGAAACAGACCAGCTGCTGTGCCTGCACAACTGCAAAGCCAAGGGAACCAAACCAAACAACAGCACAGACTACACAACAACAGACACAAACCAACAAGACCTAACAAGATGGTGCAAGGCAGTACAACCTACCTGGCACACAAACTTCAAAGAAAGAGGGGCAAGACAAAAACACACAAACGCACTGAAGGAAAACTTAAAGTAACACATGCCATGCACCTGGTTCTTCTGCTCTTCTCTTTGTGTGCAATGCATGCATTTTGCCTGTAGGGACAGAAATGCCCCAGAGTGTCTGGTCCACCTCATCTTTGCGGGAGGCCACACAGGGCCCCAGGCACGTGGGGGCACCAGAGCACATATAGTCATCAGCGGTGTGCATGCGTGTGTGCATGCGTGTTTGCGTTTGGTATGTGTGTGCTGCTAGCTAGAAGAGGGGAAAGAGAAAGAGGCTCTGAAAAAATTAAAGGGATAGGAAAGTCCGGCTCAGAGGTGGGTGTTTGTGTGTGTGTCAGCAGAACCAAACTAGAGAGGGGAAGGGGGGGGGCACACAATAAAAACAATTCACAAATACATATATACAAACAAGTACATGTACAAATCCATCTATACAGCAGCTATACAGTCATATTTACACCAACAACATCTATCTATCTACACAAACCAGACCCAAAACACTATCTACAGAAAGGGAAGAAAAAACTTCTACTACTACTACTGACAACATCCACCACCCCCACACAACAGAAGAAATCTACACACACACACACACACACACACACACACACACACACACACACACACACAACACCTATGCAAGCACATATTTACACACAATGAAATATTTACAGATATACATTTTGGCACTCCTGCTGCCCTCCCCCCACAAGTCAACTATGTACAACATATTTACACAGTGCCACACTGGCACAAACCTCCTAGTGCCCTTGTGTGTGCCCATGCCCCCAAGTGCTGTGGTCAGGTGGAACCTGGGGCTAGTTCAGCATCGGGTTACGCCAGTGGCGGCGGTATCCAGTTGCCAAGTCACAGCACTAGTGGACACGCTGCAACATGGCACGGCTGAAGGAGGGAGGGGAGGGGAGGGATGAGCAGAAGCTGCTGCCAGGCAGGTGACCGGCACCATGGGTCAACCATGGGCCAATCACTCACCCAGCTCAACCTCCAGCTTGGGGTAGTCCAGCAGGGGGAGGTTAACCTTGAGGAAAACCAGCTGCTCGACCATGTTACCATGTTGCCAGCACGTGAAAACACCTGCTTACTCTGGACACTGGTTGGCGGGCAGGAAAGGAGGCATGTAGCAACCACTGCCAGGTCCGGCCAGACTTGGTGGTGGGTTGCCTAGAACTGCGGGTGGTCCATCTCAGGGTCTTTTTCCACAGGCTCCTCCAATGCATTGCACAGCACTGGTGGACCTGGTAGGCTGAGCCTCCCACAAACTGGGTAAGGCACCAAGGCACACCAGCTTAAACCACTGGGCTGATATAGCGGGAGGAACTGCCTGTTGTGCTGGTGCCACTGTCTGGGATGCCGTGTTGCCAGACTGGGAAGAAGAAGAGGTGGGAGCTGAAGGGTCACCCTCACTGCTGCTGCTGCTGCTGCTGCTGCGTGTGGGTCGCACACACTCAGGGGGGTACACCATCACCACCCTCCTGGTCTCTGCCGGCCCTAATGACCTCCTCTTCCCTAACTGTATTGACCAGGAGGTCCCTCCACCTGGGCAGGTCATCCTTGCAAACGACATTGCCCTTGATGGTCAGGTCACAGACAAGCCAGGACATACTCCTCCCTGTCTTCCAACTCATCAACCAGCCTGTCGACAACCCTGTCCCCCAGCCTTCCAGCCAGAGCACACCCCTCTCATGTGGTCAGCAAAATCCAGAGTTCACCCATCAGCTTCTTCAGGAGAAGAGCAGGGCCTGGCTCAGAGGAGTGGTGTGCCACAAGCCACTCAGAGGAGTGGTTTGCCACAAGCTCTTTGTGGCAAACAGGAAGGGACTGAGTGCTGACACCATCTTGGACATGAGCTTCCACTTCAAGTTGGATAGGTCACACACACCCAAGGACTCGTTCCTCACCAGGTCCTCGAGGGCCACCTCCTGCTCCAGCAGGTGCTGGAACAAGAGGAAGGTGGAGTTCCACTGGGTATCTACATCTGTGGGGATGAGATGTTGTGGAAGCCCATGGACATACTGCCACTCACCAAGCAGGCACCTGGACTTCTCACTCTGGTGGAAGTGGGCTGCAAACTTGCGGAACTTCTCCACACATGCAGCCTTGGCAGCAACAGCACCTACCATGGGGTGGCCATGATACCTGGATGCCTTCGCCTCCTTGAGACCAAGGGTATCCCTGACAGTCAGGTGGAGCATGTGTGCCATGCAGTGGATGTTCATACACTCCAACACTGACTCTACCGCTGCTGTTATATTGGAGCCCTTGTCTGTCACAATGAAGCCCCAGGAGAGTTGTGGCAACCCACCTATCCACTCTTCAATTTGGCTGCCACCTCCTCCTTGGTATGCTTGACATCCAAGGACTCCACGTGCAAGATGGCCCACCAGTGCTGAACTGCAGTGTGGGACATGCTGGAGCCAGAAGCAGCACCGGAGCCCCCCCTCCCCCCGGGTCCCACCAGCGGGCAGTCAGGGCCAGGAAAGCAGCATGCATCCCACTCACACTGTTCCACAGATCAGTGGTGAAATGCACACTGGTGCCAGCCCTGTACCGCCTGTACAGGGAGGGGACCACATTCTGGCTGAATGTGGTCCTTGAGGGGATGGTGTAGTTGGGCACTAGCAGTTGGAGTATCCAGTGGAAACTGGAGTTCTCGGCCACCTGAAAAGGCTGTTCGTCAGTGGCCATCATCTCCCCTATGAGGCAGGTGAGGAGACGTGGGCTCACGTGACCAAGGCGCTTCTTGCCTGACGACTCCATCCACCTCTTGACTGGCAGCTTTCCCTGCTTCATGGAAGCTGGAGCACAGCCCTTGTCAGAGCAAGTCGCAGGCACACAAGACACACTAGTGCTGCCAGTGTAGTCAAGGACATCCAGGTGACACCATTGCATATGTTGCCACATGGAGGTCATCCCCAGATGCTTAGCATCCTTACCTCAAGTGACCTGTGCCCTGCAGCAAGCAGAGGTTGGGGCATCTTGAGGGACCTCAAAATGCTGCCAAACATCACTGCTCTGGGAGGCCTCTGACACCCTGGGCACTGTCTTGGGCCTCTTGGTTGACAGCGGACCTAGGCGGGCTACTGGTGCTCACCCACTGCTGTCACACACATCCCTTCCACCCTGTGTGGAAGAAGAAGGGCCCGGCTTGACTGGAGGAGGGGCCGCCTCCTCCACCTCAGCAGCAGACCCTTCCCCCTCGGAGCCAACTGGGAGGACCCAGCACTAGACTCCGCCACGACCATGGCATCATCAGGGGGGCCCACTGAGTGGCAAGAGGAGTGTTGGAGGGGCTGCAAAAGCGAGGAAAAATCTGGCTGCACTGCCAGCCATCAAACTCCTGCCCTCCACCCCCGCCACAGAAGAAGCTTCTCTGGCAAGAGAGCCCCCCGCACTGCCAGGCTCCACACAGGGCAGCAACACTATTGGCACACCACCCAATGGACCCGCCACTGGATCAGGAACTGGCTTGGCTGTGGCAGGCTCTTCTGGATAGGAGTGTCTTCACACCACCACCTCACCTAGGACAAATAATTTGTCAATGGGGCCATATGGGACTGCATGCTTACATCTTCTCTGCCTCCCACCAGCTTGGGGACCCCTCCCTCCCACCCTGCTGCGAGCTCTGTTTGCCACACAGTGCTCTAACATTCCCAAAGACCCTGAGGGCTTAAAAGAATGGGAAAAATGTAAAATAAAGAATGGAAGGTGTTTTTAAAAAACCCTATTGAGGGAAACCTTTTTTAAAAAAAACAAACAAACCCCTATTGGGGTGGACCTTTAAAAAAAAAACCCCTATTGGGGGAACCTTTTTCAAAAATACCCTATTTAAAAAAACCCTTTTAAAAACAAGCCTGCCCACTCCACCCACAACAGTACAATACAATTTTAAAAACAATGCAATAAAGTACACAATTTGGGGTGGACTAAGGGGGAACCTGTGAAAACAAGAAACAACTTGTAAAGACAAAACACAGAAAATATACCTCCCCACACCCAAACATGAAAGGAAGCCCTATTTAAGGAACAGTAAAGGGGACAAAGAGGGCAACAAAAAGTAATAACTTAGGCCCTCGTTGTCCTGGAGATCTTCTGCCCCACACACTGGCCAGGAGAAAAAAGAAGGAATTCTAGACCAGTGGCAGGCTGGCACAGAGTGGGTGGGTATGCACAGCCAGGGCAAAGCAGAATGAAAAGCTTCCCAGCTATTTCACCCACCCAAACAAACAAATCAAAGTAAAGACACTGATTAAATAAATAAAAAGGCTGATGGGGGGAAAGGTTGTGGGGGAGGGGAGTGGAGGAAAGGGGAGGACAAAGAAGTGCTGGACTCTGGAGCAGGCGGTGTGCTAAGCACAGCAAGAAAAGGATTAACAAAGAAAAGCACCTGCTCCAGAGAAAACAAGGAACCCCCCCTGCAAAAAACAAAAAAACCCCAAACCAGAATAAAATAAAAACAACTGGCAGTGGCTGTTGAGCTGAGGAGGACTATCTCAACTCAGCCAACAGATTTAAAAGCAGTAGCCACCACAAAAGCAAAAAAGGTGGGGGGGGGAGTGAGAACTGGGTTAGGGAAATGGGCCAGAGAGAGGCCTCAGGCCAAAGGGCCCCGGCTGAGAGGAGAGGGGGGAGAGAGACACTCACTCACTCACTCGGGGGGAATAAAAGCAGCAGAACAATCACACATACAGTCACACCAGGGCAGGGGGAGTTTAAAGCAGGGGAGAGAATGTGGGGTGGGGGGAGAAAAACAGGCAGAATAGAGGATTGGAAACAAAAACACAGCAGTCTGCCAGGCAGACTCTCACCACACCACCAGCAGGCGAGAAGTAAGACAAGAAAGACTGCAGCTAGAGTCATTTTGCTAGACCAGAGGCTTGGCTTTAAATAGGATTTGAAACTCCCTCCTTAGGGAGCCCCCACCTTTGCCCTCCCCCCTGGCCAATAGGGTGCCAGTTCTCAAGGACTGGCACAGTGCAGAGCCTACCAGAGAGCCAGACTCATTTGGCCAATCAGAGAAACAAGAGCTCAGCCAATGAAATCAAGAAACACAGGTCACACAAAATGGAGGACAACATCTAAAATGGCCTCTAGAACCTTCGAACAGGCTCGAACAGGCTCAAACCGAACCTGGCTCAATTGGTTGGAACCCGGACTGGCATTGCCAATGCAATGTCCTGTTTGGTCCAACCTTTGAACTGAATTGGTTTGAATTTGAACCAGTCTAAGTTGGAATCTGTTTGCACATCCCTACACAGCAATGCCAATATAGTAAAGATGAAGAGTTGTCTCAAAATACTACCATTATCAGCTCTGAACATTCTGTTGGTCATTAAATTTAAACGGTGTCTCCAATCTTCCTGAAATTTTGCTGGCATCAACAAGTGACACTACCCCTCAAATTATGGTGCAGATTTGATGTAAAATGGCTGAGATGCAGAAGTTTAAAAACTGACATTTAAATTCTAGAAAATAAGTGTTGCGTAATAGGGCTGAGTATTGGGCACTCCAGTTCTGATGAATTTGCAGCAACCACTTCCCCATGCCAAGTGAAAGCAGCAAATCCCATTGTGGTCATCTGCTTGGAAATCCTCCCATTTCCAGTGTTGGGAGAGTTCTTCTACAGGAATCCAAGTCCTGTGAGACTGGCTGAAAAAGTGCATGGAGAAATCAGAAAGGCATACAGGTATGTCTAGGAATAATAGTTTTTCCAGTTGCTATTCCCATAGTGGAGAAGAGGTAGTACATAAACTGCAAACCTGGTCCTTCAGGGGAAGTGCAACCCCATCTAGAATATGCTGAATAGGGATGTGGGAAACAATTGAGGTACAAAATGATTGTACCCGAATCTGGCTGATTCAGGTGATTTGTAGACAAAACAAATAATGCGCAATTGCCCAGATTCAGGTACAAAACAACTCATCCCAGATTTGAGCCCCCAGAATTCAGAGATTTTGACCTCCATTTGTGGCCAAGTGGGTTGGGTGGTTCTGCCCAATGTGTGGAAGCTACCACCCAAATTGCAAAGAAATTGGACAAAGGGGTGATTTTTAAATAATTTTGTTGGCGCATCTTTAAGCTCTTTCCCATATGGAATAATGGGGATTTCAGCAGCCTTATAGCTCCATGTGGGGGGCACCAGGGTGGCCCAGAGCGGGTTGTGGTGGGTGGTAGTGCCCACTGGGTGCAAGGAAGCCATATTTGAAATAAAATTGGTAAAGTGTTTTTTGGTTGTTTTTAAAAATTGAAGTTGGCATGTCTTTGTGGCAGATTTGGGGCAGAAAAGGTGTTTAGGGGCAGAAGAGTGCATCAGGAGGTAGTGCCCCAATGGGATGCCTGCTACCACCCAGATTTCAAAGCTTTTTTCTGAAGTTTCTTGAAGCTTTCCCCTCATAGGGAATAATGGGGAATTTCAGCAGCCAACTCCATTTGGGGAGCACCAGGGAGGCCCAGAGTGGGTGGTGGTGTAGTGCACATAGCATGCCAACCACCCACAGAATGACAAGCCCATGGGGCACTAGGTTTTGTTGTTTTCAATGTCTGGGGTGTTCCACTCTCATTTCCTACTCAGAAGCTTATAGGGGTATGGATATCAAGATGGGCACCTTAACTGGCAATTGCTATCCCTTTTTGAGCATGAGCGAGAATTTAAAACATCTTAACTTTCATCTTAAAGCAAATGTTATTGGATTACAATAAAGAATAATGTGTTAAATGGCATTATCAGTGCTTGGCAAGTAAGGTTATATTACTTCAACTTCTTCCTTATACCATGCCACCTAATACCCATCTGTAGAACCTGCATTAAATGAAACTGATGTACTGTGAATAGAAGAATGTGCTCTCTCTCTCTCTCTCTCTCTCTCTCTCTTAACTGGGAAAATGAAACAAAGAGTTTCTCAGCAAAGAATCCTCCAAAACTATTTATACTCACAGGAAAGATTCAAAAATGCTGCACCATGGTGGAATACATTTTCTTTATTTGTTCAAATAAATAAATGAATTCTCCAGTTAAGGTGAAATGTAAAAACTGTATTCTGCCATCATAAATTCTGAAGATTATTTTGGTCATAGGGTTCAAATCATCGGTCCTTTCCAAATGTGATGCAGAAATAACCAATATACAGGAATTTGAATACAGATCCATAAGAAACAGATTTTCACATCTAAGTTACTTATATATAGTAACAACTTCTTTAAACTTGTCATTTTGAAATGTAACCAAAACCTGAGGTGCATAGTGGACTTTCTTGTATTATTTCTGGAGTTGACTTTGAAGTACCAATAGGATAATCAGTTTTGGATGGGGCTGCACAGCTTCCCCCTCGCCCCCCACCCTCCACCTGCATATGTTGGACTACAACTTCCATAATTTCCCATCGTGGCTGGGCATAAGGGGAGCTGTAATTCAAAAACAGCTGGAGCATTGCAATTGTGCAGCCTTGGAACATACATCACAGCACAGCACATATAAAATGGCCTGATAGATTCTTCCTAGTAGCAACTTTCCCCTTAATATAGATTACCTCAAGAAAGGCAAAGAGAAAGGCAAAGAATCCCTAGCTACCTTATGTGAATTTATGTCTTCATGTCTCCAGGCTCATATGATTTATAGCCCCAGGCACTGAAGGAATTTGCAGATGTGATCTCAGAACCACTATAATCTTTGATAACTCCTGAAGAAGAGGTGTGATGTTGAAAGACCGGACAAAAGCAAATGTGGTCCTCTTTTCAAAAAGGGTCAAAAGAAGGAGCCAGGAAACTATATGTCGATTGATGTTGATTCCGGGACAAGATCCTAGAAAATATTATTAAGCAGTCTCTCTGTAAGGATTTAAAAAATAATTTTGTGATTAGTAGAAGCTAGCATAAATTGTCAAAAACAAGTCATGCCAGATTAACCTTATCTCCTTTTTGCAACAATTAACATAACACATGATGTCTAGGAACAACAAAGTACCATTAACAGGAAAAGCCCAGAAATATGCCAGAATGTGTGTCCAGATGCACACACACACAAAAGCTGGTTGTTATAGGTGGTACTTAATGAGAGCAATGATCAAGAAAGAACATTACTCTAGAAACTGATTTGAGAAGTGGTTATTTGCCTTTTTAACAATATACTATAATCCTGAAAAACTGTGTTATTCTTTAGGTAAATGGGAAATCAAGGGAAATGATAACACTTCATCACAAATTAACAAATTAATTTAATATGAATTAACAAATATATACAAGACATTCACTTTTGTGAGGAATGACTCACTTCATTAGATGCTGGGCTTGAAAGTACAGTGCAAATTTAAGCTGGTCAAAAAAAAATATTCCAAACCTTTTAAAAGGGGCACAGGAATGCCCCTTTACTTTAGGTGAGTAACGAAAAAGAAAGCTTCTACCATTATAAGTCTCAAAACTGTATTGCTTATAATGTGACATTTGTTGAGCTAATAACTTGAAACCTGGCATACATGATCTACTAGCTAGCCTACAAATGTGCCTAACTTCAAAGTGATTTGATAAAAATTGGCACAGGAACAGAAAGTTAAAATGAGCTGAAAATTGACACTTTGACCCTTTTTGTCTCATTTTTAACCAGGCCTATCATATTTCATTCAAATGTTGTGAAAATGACTGATGTACTCTGTTCAGCCTTGTCTAAGAAGAATTTGGTGAAGTTTTGAGTAGCTGTTTAAAAAGTATTAAAGTTTCCTGCACCATCAAAGTTTGTGGCTAGCAAGTTCTGGCTAAGTTAAACACAGTGTGGCCAGTTTGATAATGAAGCCAGAATGCTGGCATGTTTGCCAGTACTTCGACATTATCAGGGGTAGCCAGATAATGAATTCTATTGCAGTGCAATAGCTATCCCCTTAGTAATGAAATGTGAATTCTCAGGGAACAGGCTGAGGAGGGAGGATTATGAAATTGATAGATGGGGAAAGGTAGGTGGCCACTCACAGCAGTGTGGGGGAGAAGCAGCGGTGGTTTGGGGGATATGTGGAATGAATTCAAAAATGTACATAGACAGAAACACACACGCACACTCACATGTGAACAGAAATATAAATACATGCACACACAGAAATAGAAAAGAAAAGAAATAGAAAAGCAAACTCATGCAGAACACACGAATGTGCACACAACAGACATGAACACAAACACAACAGAAACACACACAGAAACATACACCCCCCCACATACACACATACCCAGGCATACAACACAAAAACATGAAAACACACACATACCCCAAAATACACACAAACACACACATGCAAACATACATGCATAGTAATACATGCATAGTAACACATGCACACACACATAGTCACATACACATAGTCCAACACACACATATGCATATGCAATCACACACACACACACACACACAGCATAACCACACACATGCATATAAACAAGCAGGCACACATATATACACACACACAGTCACATGCATACCAACACCCAATGGAACATAACATACATGCAAACATGTACAAACATTTATACACACACAGGCATGTGTGTGCACACACAAACACACACATGTGCACAAGCACACACATACACAGGCACACACACACACACATGAACATATACACATGTATGCAGATGCAAATACACATGTCCACACATGCACACACAAAAACCAGAGATGCATACATATGCATACAACTACAAACATGAACCTAAATATAAACTTTCTCACACTGAAATGGACACACAAAACACAAACACAGATGCATGTACAAAAACACACACATGCACACACAACCACACAAGATGGCTATTCTCACGAGCAGCCCAACCCAGGCTAGGGGAGCCCGGTCTGCATCAGGCAGCTTGTGTACAGCACCAGGGTCCACGTGGATCCTGGCACTGCCTGCATGCCTAACTCCACTTTGAAGCTTGGCATTTAGCTGAGGTTAAGAGCGCAAGTGCGCTCTTAACCCTGGCACTGGATTGTCTCTGTGCCTGGGCTGCTTGCAGCCTGAATGCACAAAGAAACAGGCACCTAGAGCGCCCATTTATTTAGTTATTTATTTACAATATTTACTACATTTATATCCTGCTCTTCCTCCGAGAAGCTCAGAGGGGTATACATGCTTATTTTTATCCTCACAACAACCCTGTGAGGTAGTTTAGGCTGATACATGATTGGCCCAGAGTTACCCAGTGAGTTTTATGGTTGAATGGGGATTCGAACTCGGGTCTTCCCGGATCATGCGAGGTATCCCGCAATTCACCACGTTCAATGCACAGTGCATTGTGGAATATTGGGAAGCCAGGACACATTGTCCTAACCTCCAGAGATCCACGCTGCTTGGAGCAGCATGGATTGTCTGGGAACACAAGCCACACTCCCAGCAACATTTGCTGTTCATCTATGGGTAAAGTAAGTTGGACCCTGCTTTCCTCCTTGCCCATCCGCCTCCACAATCATGTGAATAGCCTCAAGGACATGCATACAACAAGGACATGCACAAACAAAGTTAGCTGTGTAAATGTGTACCAGTGAAAAGATACAGGAAATATTAGTGCAAGTTCTTCTCTGTTCATAAAGGCTTGCTTCGGAGTAAAAATTGCAGCATCCCTTTTCTCTCCCCACATCCTCTCTTCTCTGTCAGGCAATAGGGCTCTTCTCACGATCCGTCAGTCTGCGGCTCCATGATCCACAGTGGCTTCCCACACGACTGCCGGCTCCATCACAGAGCCGGCGGGGGCTGGGGAGTTTGGGGGCTGCACAGCCCCCGGAAGCTCCAGCATGCCCTGCACAAGCATGAGTGACTCAATGAGTGACTCCCACAGCTCTCAAAATTACTTCGGGCTCCTGCTGCCCACCCCCACTGTCAGAATGCTGACAGGAAAACTGCATGACTTTTGTGATAAAACATTTCCATTTACTTCAATGGGCTATGTCACTTTACACGTTCTACAGGGAGTATATGTGTAACATTGGTGGAGAGATAAAATATCCTGTCTGCACTATTCATGCTAGAAGGGGGCTTTTTAATGCTCAGAATTGCCTGCTGAACAAGTGTGTTAGCTTTTTTTTGAATCCATGGGGAAATACCTATGAGGAACTATGAGGAACAGAATTTGAAACACAAACATGAAACATCAAACATGAAGCATCCAAATAGGAAAGCCCAGTTTCCTGATATCCAGAGGCGTAACTATAGGGGGGGCAGGGGGGGCACGTGCCCCGGGCGCCATCTTTTCTGGTCATGTGGGGGGCGCCGCCATGACAAAAAATATTTTTAATTTTTTTTATTTTTTGTTAATACAAATGTTTCCTGCTCAATGCAGCAGCGCTGCAGCAGTCAAGGGAGCACATCAGCGCCCCCTCCCCCACGAGCGGTCCCTTCCGCGCCGCCCGTGCGCCCCCCCCATTGCTTTGCTGGCGCCTGGCGGCCAGTCAGTGGCCTGGCTTGGCGGCGGCGGCAGGCGCTTGTGAGGAAAAACCTAAGTATAATGCAGTATGTTGGGGGGCGGGGGGGGCGCGGGGGGGCGCCATTTCAGTGCTTGCCCCGGGCGCCGTTTTCCCTAGTTACGCCTCTGCTGATATCTATCTATCTATCTATCTATCTGTCTATCTATCTATCTATCTATCTATCTATCTATCTATCTATCTCTGTCTCATTTATATATCATCCATCCAAAAATGGCTCAAGGAAGTTCACAATAAAAACTTAAAACCATTTAAAATATCTATATAATTAATTATCTTAGGGTTAGTTAGATGACACTGGGGTTGAGAGGGTTCTCTTTCTATTAAGCATTCTCTTAGCCGATGCATGTTCTGAATTTGGAGGTGGAACTCTTGTGACAGATTGCGAGAGTTCCTGGGCCCAGCGAGAGTTGAGGGGAAAGAAAAAATGGCGGCGGTGGGGGCGGGCCACAAAACGGCTAGAGGAGGTGGCCTTGGCTGGCTGCTGGGAGGCGGAGGTGGCGGGATGGGCTGGCCTGTCCAGGCCAGGCCGTCCCAGGTATGGAAGAGGTGGCAGCAGTGGCGCGGATGGGCGGGAGGTGGCAGGGCGGCCTGGCCTGGCCAGGCCATCCCAGGTATGAGAGCTAGCGGCGGCCGCGGCCTGACCAAGTGGGAGGCAGAGGCAGTGGGATGGCCTGGCCTGGCCATCCCAGATATGGAAGAAGCAGTGGCCCAGCTGGGCCTGGCCACCAGAGGCAGGAGGCATCAGAGGCCCGGATGGAAGGGAAATGTTTTGGCTTGCCGTAGCCGCCTCGGTAAGAAGGACCTGGCTGTGACGGGAGGGGTAGGGGGGCAAGAGAGAGTGGGGGAGGGGGCCAGAGGGAGGCAAAGAGAGTGGGGCCGGAGGGAGGGGGAGGGGGGCAAGAGAGAGTGGCGGAGGGGGGCAAAAGAGAGGGGGGCTGGAGGGAGGGAGCAGCAGGCCCCCAAAGAGTGCACAGATGCTCTGTGCGGGTTGGCTAGTTAATACAAAACTCATTTAAACATCATTAAAACCATTAAAACTTGTCTTCTTAAAAGTCAAGCTGAAGAATTAGTCTTTATGGCTCTCTTGAGAAGAAAACGATAAACCTCAGAAACGATAAACCTCTTCTTTAGATGGTCTTCTGATGGTCTTCTGAATGAGTTTCTTGGATGGGTTTGTCAAAGTAAATATGTTTTGAATTTCTAGCAGTTAAGAAAATAAATGGTATTGTAATGTAATGTCAAATTTCCACATGCTCAGGTCAGTAGGAATGTTCTTGAAGAGAAAAGGGGAGGGAGGGAGCAGTAGAGTAGGGAGGGGGAATAAGCAGATCTCTCCTATTGTTGTCAGGGCTAGCTGGTGAAATCTTCCCCCTTCTCAGAGAAGGAGAAATGTCTTTAAAATGCAGTTGAATAGTTTAATTCATGTCTCTGACCTGAACAGGAGAACAGGAGAATATCAGTCACATATAATGATAGGCTTTCGTTTCTTAGTTCTGGCTGCTTCTGTTTTGCTTCATTTTACCTCAGAACTAGAAGGCATTAGTGCTCCTACGTTTGGGCTTTATGTAAGGGCTTTGAAAGGGTTAATGGTAAAAATCAGTTCCCAGGAGTTGCTAAGCAACAATAAACTTGTCTCTGGATCACTTATCAACCAACTGCAATTTGTTCCACTGATGTGATTCTTCTACCTTCAATATTTGTGCAGAATCACTGTGTGGGTGGAATTCTGTGCAAATCTACCTGAACTGGTCCTAATTAGCACCACCCAATAAGATTATTTCCCCACAATTTATCTTCACAATTTAATAACATTGATGGAACAGTTATTAGCTGTCAAACATGATGATTATTAGCTATTGTCAATCAAAATTATTGGTTGATTTTAAAATATTTGGGTCCCAGAATTTGTTCTAATGCTGAATAGGTTTATTATGATTATTATGCCAGTTTAAGACCAGAGTCAAGGCTTTCTCAATCTGACTGAAGCTCCACAAAACCAGGAAATTGGAACTTAAGGCTAATGCCTTAACAGATATGCCACATGATCAGTAATGATGTTGTGCAATTTCTGTGTTTATGTTCTGGGCACGTATTTGTGCATTCTATGTGTTTGTGAATTTGTATTGTGTGTGTCATCTGTTTTGTGTACATGTTTGTGTGTTGTCTGTGTTTGTGTTGTATGCATGCATTTGTTTTGTGTGCGTGTTACATGTTTGTATGTACGTATGCATGTGGTGTGTGTGCATGTTTGGTCATTTGTGTATTATGCATTTGTACAGTGTGCATTGCATGTTTACGTGTTGGTGTTGTATGCATTTGCGCATTTGTGTTTAGGCATTTATGTGCCTTTGTGCACATTTGTGTGTTGTGTTGTCTGTATGCATTGAATTTGTGTGTGTTGTGTGTGTGTTTGTGGTGTTTGTACAGTTGTGTTGGATTGCATTGCATGCACATATCTCTGTGTTGTGTGCATGTGGGCATATTTGTGTTTTGTGTGCCTGTTGGAATTTGTCTGTCTGTGTGTTTCATAAGTGTGCTTCTGTTTCTATGTTGTGTGTGTGTGTATTTCTGCATGCATTTGGTTGTGCTGCATGTGTGCTCCTGTGTGGCATGCCTGTTCTTGCATCTCTCTCTCTTTCTTGCATGCACACATGCATGTGCACACGTGTGTGGGCGTGCCTGCCTGCGTGTATTGTTTGTGTGCTTCTCCTTGTGCTGTGTGGTTGTTTCTGCTTGTTTCACTGTGTGCATGCGTTTTCAAAATCATTACACACACACACACACACACACACACACACCCCCTAAACCATCAGAATTCTTTCCCAAGAGTGCTTTTACTACCCACCTAGCTTCCACTTGTACATTCCAGGCATTACACATAACATAGCAATACTATACAATGGCTGGCTCCCTCTGCCAATCTCAGACTACTGGCAAATGTGTCAGCATTCCAGTTTCATTGTCAAACCAGCACTTGCTTCCCATAGGCTTTCATGGGGGCAGGAAAATAGCCTTTAAACTGCTGCTCAAAACTTCACCAAAACACTAAAAGGCAACCCTCCTTGAAAAGACTGAATAGTGTACATCCGTCATTATCACCAAAATTCGAAAGAAAGATGCTACATTCTTCTAAAGAGTGAGGACTGGGGAGAAAGGATCAATGTGTTAATTTTCAGCAGTTATTAATTTGCGGTGGCTGCAGCAATTTTTATCAGATCTCTTTGAAATTAATCACATTTGTAGAGCTCATCACATAGATGCCAAGTTTCAATTGTTTAGCTCAACAGTTGTCATATGTATAAGGAGGCTTATGGCAATACCTTTCTTTTTTCCATTTTTGTTACTTGCCTTAATTAAAGGGGCACTGTATTAACTACATGCCTTAACTACTCACCTTAAGTAAAGTGGCACTCCTAGAGTCTTGCAGTCATCGCTATGATATACTACAGTATCTTGGAAGTTGCACACAGAATACTGAGAAGTGAAATAGTTCTCTTTGGGGCAGCGGAACTCTATGCAGAAAACTTTGGGAAGAGATACACTTTCTAGCACTTCATGGGCACCTTCCAAGATGACACTGGGGTTGAGAGGGTTCTCTTTCTATTAAGCATGCCCTCCCCCCATCCCCTAGCATTGGAAAAAGCACAGCACTGTGCAGAAGTTAGTGCAATGTGATATGGCTGCCTCATTGGACACTTTATTTATTTATTTTTGCCAAAGTGCCCCTCACTTGGCCTAAGGAGTTTTCCCACTATAAAAAGAAAGACTTACCCAGCCCTAAAGTCTAGGAGTAAGGGGGGAGGGGATTAGAGAAGTAGGAATTGGTGCATAAATTGAGTTTTGCAAATAGGTAGCAAAAAGGCTAAATTTTACAGGGATTCGCTCAGTGTTCCTTGTAAATTAAGCATAGAACCAGTCCACTGAAGTCATTGAGAACTTGATGAAGAGAGAATAGCTATGGGAGAGAAAATGGATTATGCATTCCTGGGCAAACTGAAGATGTGCACAAATCAGATGCTGTGATTCATTTTGAGCTCAAAACGAACCGCAAAACCTTCCAATTGATTCGTCGGAACAGTGGCCAAGCTGGCTGTTTAATAATAATAAACAGCTTTATTTCTTACCCGCCTCATAACAAATTTTGATTAATCAACCTTGAAACAATTCAAGTATTTGGGCCATAGAGAACAATGGGGAACTCAAAACACCCCTTTGTTCCCCATGGAACAAAGAGACAGCAAAGTGGGTTGGTGGTAGGGCATGATGGGTGCTACAAGTGGGCAATTTCTAATTTTTCTTTAACTTTTTCCCCAAAACCCATAGGATCCTATAGGGGTTTTTTGGGGAAAGGTTTTTTAAAAAATCATCCATTTGCCCATGTCTTTTGTGGGTTGGGTTAGCACCCGTCATCATGGCCTACTATCCAACCCACTTTGGTGTCCCTAGGAGCTACCCATGGGGAACAATGGGGTGTTTCAAGTTCTCCATTGCTGCTATGGCCGTGCACACATTTTGAAACTCCGCCCCCACATTTTTAGCCTACTTTCCAGTAGGCTTATGAGATCACCCAGCATTCTGTGTGTGTTTGTGTGTGTGTTTGTGTGTGTGACTGTCCATCCGTATGTCCCCCCACCATTAACTTCTCAACACCTGGACCAATATGAACCAAATCGGGTACAGTTGTAGAGACACACACGGATACCCCAATGGCATAGTTTGTGATGATGTCATCTTGTGAACCACCTAACTGATTTGAACCAATGTGCGACACTGTAGGGGCACATAGGGATGCGCTAATGGTGTGGTGTGTGATGATGTCATCCATTCCAATTCAAAATGGCAGCCATGTGAACATTTGAGATGCAAGTGGGCTAATTTGTGGACTGCCTAACCCATTTGAACCAAATTAGGTACAGTTTGAACCAAATTTAGTACAAATTAGGTGAAGTGAGTGACACACAGGGACACCTCAATTTGGTACACCTGTAGGGATACACAGGGACACCTCAAAGGCATAGTTTGTGATGATGTCATCTACCCCAATCCAAGATGGTGGTCGCATGAATGTCTGAGGTGCAAGCTGGCATATTTGTGGACTGTCCAACCCATTTGAACCAAATTGGGTACAGTTGCAGTGAGTGACACACAGGGATACCTCAGTGGCATAGTTTCTGATGATGTCATCCAACCTGATCCAAGATGGTGGACGTGTGAACCCTTGATGTGTAAGTGCACTAACTTGAGGACTGTCTAACTGATTTGAACCAAATTTGCTACAGCTGTATGGACACATAGGGATGCCCCAATAGTGTAGTTTGTGATGATGTCATCCACCCTGATCCAAAATGACGGACACATGAATATTTGAGGTGCAAGAGATCTAACTTGTGGACCTCAATTTGCACCAAATTTAGTCCAGATGTAGAAACAGTGAAAGGAAAGTAGGCTGATTAGTTCTTACTAGAACAACTTGTTTCCTTTCTTCTTTTCTCCCCTCTCCCCTCCCCGCTGCATTGGTTCTATCTCAATCAGTTTAAGCTCTGTTTAAGGGATTTTTGCTCCCTCAGCCCAGTTATATTCACATGTATTGTTGTTGTTGTTGTTGTTGTTGTTATCATTGATCATGTTTATACACTGTAACCTTATTGCAATAAAAGAAAAGAGAAAAAGAGGGGAAAGCTATTTTCTTTAAAAACAAAACAAAACAAAAACACCCTGCCTTGAAAAACACTTTAAGCACACACTAAAAGGAATCTGTCCCTCCCAACACAGAACACACATTTCAAAAATTTGGCAAAAATGGCCAAAAGAGAATCACTGTCCCAGAATCCACTGCCAGCCGCAGTGCCTGCGCTGCAGTAACATCATGGTCACAAGTTGCTCTCTCTCACACAATTATGACTCCAGCATTGCAACAGCTGCCACAGGAGCACCCTGAGCAGCAACCATAGCCATAAGTTCAACTAGAACAACATTTTCCGCCACATTTTGACTGAGTACACCTTGCAATGCAGATTTACAGAACAGATCAGAGAGCGATGAGTGAAGCACAAGTTAGTCTCAAGGCCAGACATGGGGCTCATTTCACAGCAATCACCAATAAAATATTACAAACACACACACACACAGACACACACACACACACACAGTTCGGAAGAACTACAGGAGCTGAAGCAGTGCGGTAGACAACTAGCGTGCAAGTGGAGAAAGACTTGCCATGAGTCTGACAGGTTGACAGAGCACATCTGAAGAGCTGTGCTCTAGCAGTGCAGGTGGCAAAGATATTGTTCTGCGTTCTACAACCTGCTCTCTTGACCCTTGCCCAACTTGACTTATTTCATCCAGCAACTGTATTATCATAAAGGGTCTGGTAAATATTATAAATGCTTCTCTGAGAAGGATGCCTCCTTCTCTTAAGGAGGTTATTATTAGACCTTATTTGAAGAAACCTGCATTGGATCCCTCAGTGTTGGCTAATTACAGACCTGTTTCTAATCTTCTATGATGGAGCAAGATGATTGAATGGGTGGTGGCCTCTGAGCTCCGGGCAGTTTTGGATGATACAGATTATCTAGAACCATTTCAAACCAGCTTTTGTGTGGGCTATCAATATGCTGATGACACCCAGATCTATTTATTATTATTATTTTCTTGTTTACACAGTCAGACAGGTGTTATTGACTGGTTTGTTTTATCCAGACATTGAGTCCTTCCCAAGGACCTGGGATGCCAGAATTTTATTGTCAATTGTTATAGATATCGTCGCAGAATATAGGCTGCTCCCACTAAAGCTGCTTTTTGTAATTGACTGATGGTGATTTCTGTGACCCCTATGGTGTTGAGGTGCTCTTGAAGGTCTTTTGGAATTGCACCCAGGGCGCCAATGACCACTGGGATTATTTTGGTCTTTTTCTGCCACAGCAGAAAAAGAAATTTGGTGATTTTTTCTATTTCTTTTTCTTCTATTCTGCTATCCCCTGGTATTGCTATGTCAATTATTTTAACTTGTTTTTCTTTCTTCTCGACTACAGTTCTGTCTGGTGTATTGTGTGGCAGATGTTTGTCTGTTTGTAGTCGGAAGTCCCATAATATTTTTACATCTTCATTTTCTACCACTTTTTCAATTGTATGGTCCCACCAATTTTTGGCTACAGGTAGCTTGTATTTTCTGCAGATGTTCCAGTGTATCATCCCTGCTACCTTGTCATGCCTTTGTTTGTAGTCAGTCTGTGCGATCTTTTCACAACAGCTGATTAGGTGGTCCACTGTTTCATCTGCTTCTTTACAAAGGCGGCACTAGCTGTTTGCTGTGGATTTTTTGACTTTTGCTCTTATTGCATTTGTTCTTAGTGCCTGTTCTTGCACAGCCAGTATTAAACCCTCTGTTTCTTTCTTCAAGTAGCCATTCTTAAGCCATTGCCAGGTCTTGGTGATGTCTGATTTTCCACTTATATTGTGCAAATATTGACCATGCAGGGGCTTATTTTTCCATTTTTCTGCTCGATTCTTGACTTATTCTTTCTTGTAGGCCTGCTTTCTTTCATTGGTATTGAATAGTTTCGTGTTATAGACCATCTGAAGTGCATCTTCTTCACTGTCCTTGATATATTCTTCAAGGCCTCTTTTCTCCTCCTCTACTGTTTGATGGACTTACAGCATTCCTCTTCCACCTGAGCTGCGAGGGAGGTATAGCCTGTCTACATCACTGCGGGGGTGCAGAGCATGATTGATAGTCATGATTTTCCTGGTCTTAAGATCCAGCATCTCTAGCTCTGCTTGGGTCCAGTCTATTATTCCTGCAGTGTATCTGATAACAGGTATAGCCCAGGTGTTGATGGCTTGTATGGTGTTCCCGCCATTGAGTTTGGATTTAGGATTTTTTAGGATTTTAGGATTTTTCTAACTCTCCTGATGTATTCACTTCCCATTTTTCTTTTAACTTCAGTTTGTGCGATGTTATCAGCCTGGAGAATGCCCAAGTATTTGTAATGTTCTTTCTCTTCCAAGTTCTTGATCTTGCTTCCATTGGGCAGTTCTATTCCTTCTGTTTTTCTAATTTTTCCTCTTTTCATTATTAATGCAGCACACTTGTCTAGTCCAAACTCCATTGCTATATCGCTACTGAATAGGACAGTGTTTAGCAGTGATTCTATTTCTGACTGGGACTTTCCATACAACTTCAGATCATCCATGTACTGCAGATGGTTGATTTTACTTGATGTTTTAGATGTTTGGTATCCAAGGCCTGTTTTGTTTAGAATTTGTGAAAGTGGGGTCATGGTGATTACAAACAACAGAGGGGATAGTGAGTCCTCTTGGAAAATGCCTCTTCTAATGCTAACCTGTCCAAGTGTCTTGCCATTGATTGTTAACTGTGTACTCCACATGCTCATTGCTTTTTTAAATAAATATCTGAATGTTTTTGCTGACACCAGTTGTTTCTAAACATTTTAGTATCCTTGTGTGAGGCAATGAATCAAAGGCTTTCTTGTAGTCAATCCATGCAACACTTAGATTGGTTTTTCTTCTCTTGTAGTTTTCTAAAATCATTTTGTCAATCAGCAGCTGGTCTTTTGTGCCTCTGGTGTTCGGGCAATTTCCTTTCTGTTCAACTGGAAGCTGTTCGTTAGTTAATAAGTGTTGCATCACTTCATCTGCTATTATTCCTGTTAATAATTTGAACATGGTTGGCAGGCAGGTTATCGGTCTATAATTACTTGGAACTGCACCTTTTGCTGGGTCTTTCATGATGAGATGAGTTTTCCCAGTTGTTAGCCATTGTTCAATATCACCTCCTTGCAAAATGTGATTGAACTGTTTTGATAGTTGTTTATGAAGGTTTGTTAGGTGTTTAAGCCAAAAGCCATGCAGTTCATCGTCGCCTGGCGCAGTCCAATTTTTAATTTTCTTTGCTCTTTTCACTTTCTGGGATTATTATTAGATCTTGCATTTGTTGGTTACATTTTTTGATCTCTTTCACCCAGCCTGCTTTTTTATTATGATCTATTGTATTGTCCCACAATTTCCCCCAGAATTGCACTGTTTCTTTTTTATTTGGTGTTTCTAGGTTTCTTGCCGTTTCTCCTTCTATGCTTTGGTAGAAACGTCTCTGATTCGACTGGAATTGGAGATTCTGCCTGTGTTGTGTAGTTCTGGCTTCATATCTGCTAATCTTCTTTGACACTGCTGTTATTTGCTGCTTTATTATTTCCAGGACTTCTCTAATTTTCCTTGAATCTAGGTGGTATTTTTGGATCAGATACTGTTTGGTGTTTTCATTCTTCAGCTTCTTGTCTTTCATATCTTTCAATATACTAGCATCTGATCTAAGCCTGGAGATTTTATTTTCTAATCTAATCTTCCATTTAGGTGATGTACTGCTTTCTTTTTTTACAGGTCCACTGATCTTATATCCGAGCACTTGTGGTGTTATTGTTGCTGCACTGTACATTAGTTGGTTTGTTTCTTGCAAATTCTTGGTTGTTATTTCTGCAAGTGCAGCATTGACATCTTTTAATGCCTGAGCAAGTTGTTTTTTGGCAACTGTTTTTAGAGTTGGAAGTCGAACCCTGGTGGTTGTTTGGTTCATGTTCTCAGTTATTTTTTGCTTTAGTTCTTGTTGCTTTTCTGTTAAACGGCATTCGGGTTTTTGAGGTGAAGGCAAAGGGGAGGTTTCCTGGTTTTGATTTTGAAACAGTTCAGCAGCAGTGGCATCCTCGATTTCCAACACCTCCTCCACCTGCACCTGAGCAACTGCTTCAGTTGGTGGTAATTCTTCTTCCATATCTTGAGCCTGTGTTGCTCTTTGCAGTTCTTCCAGCTCAACTCCTGTGAATACTTTATTTCTTATTATGAATCTTCTCTGGTCTGCTAGCCTTTGTTCTGTTATTTCTGTATCTGGATGCTTCTCTTTCCAAATTTGGTACATTCTTTTTAAATAACCTCTTCTAGTTGGATTAGACTTGTAATAGCAGATCATTATTTCCTTGTTGGCATTTTTTGTATATTTTTTTCGGTTAAGCGACGTTTCTTCCAGTAACCTTGCGGTCTCCAGCCCTGGTTGCTCAACTGAAGATCCTGAGTCCTGTTGCCCACTTGCCACCAGATGTCCAGGGACTATAGCACCTGGCGCGGTCCTTGTTGACCCGGGCGACGACCGATCCAGTATAGATTTATTAAAGTTACGTCTCACCATATTGTTGATGGGAGAGGCACTCTTTGTCTGGCTCCTCTGGTGAGACCTGTCCAGTATGGTAGGACCTCTGACATAGCTCTCACCTTCCTCAGAGCACTCAAGCCCCACAACCACGTCAAGGTAGTGCCTCACTGGGGGTATTATTATTATTATTATTATTATTATTATTATTATTAGTTCGATTTCTATACTTCCCTTCCAAAAATAGCTCATGGCAGTTTACACAGAGAAATAATAAATAAATAAGATGGCTCCCTGTCCCCAAAGGGCTCACATTCTAAAACGAAACATAAGATAGACACCAGCAACAGTCACTGAAAGTACTGTGCTGGGGGTGGATAGGGCCAGTTACACTCCCCCTGCTAAATAAAGAGAATCACCACGGTAAAAGGTGCCTCTTTGCCCAGTTAGCAAGGGTTATCCATATCCATATCAAGGGGTTAGCAGGGGTTACCCATATCCATATCCATAACTTTATTCATTATCCATATCAACTTCATCAGGAATAGGCATAACCTCCTTAAATGCCTGCCTGGATGCAGTAATAGGCTGGATGAGGGATAACAAACTGAAGTCGAATCTAAATAAGCAAATGAGATTTTCAGTACAAACCATGAATCCACTCTCATTTGCTACCAGAGAATCCACACTCAGAACACCTCAGAAACAACAGAACCCTGTACCCCATGGGGGTGGCTGGCACCCTCTGTGCACTACACCGCCACTCGCTCTGGGAAACCTCCATTGTTCCTTATGGAGAAAAACCTTAAAGACGCGAAAACTTCTAAAATCACTTAAAAATCAGCCCTTTGCCCAATCCCTCTGCAATTTGGGTGGTAGCCCCCACCCATTAGGCACTACCACCCCACCCCACTCTTTCACCTCAGATCACACTTTATGCCCCAAATTTGCCCCAAAGACCCTAAAACTTCAAAATATCACCAAAAATCAGTCCTTTGCCCAATTCCTCTGCAATTTGAGTGGTAGCCTCCACCCATTAGACACTACCACCCCGCCCCACTCTTTTGACCCTGGGACCCAAAATTCAAGTAGACCTTCAGACCTTTTTGCATTGAAGTCAATGGGAGGCAAAAATGCGGGAAATTCAAGTAGACATCAGAACTCAAAATGAAGAAGAAGCACTTTATCGGCCACAAAATGGAGGGCCAAAACTACATATTATTCAGAGCTGAAATGGGGGTGATTAGTTTTGGCTCCAAATCATTTTGGGAGGGCAAGAGGGTGATTCGTTTCAGCAACGAGTTACCCAAAACTGGCAGTTTCGGGTACAGATCATTCTGTACCCAAAACATTTCGTACGTCCCTACTGGAAACTATAATTGGTACAGAATGCGGCAGCCAGATTAGTCTCTGGGACAACCCAAAGGAACCATATAACACTGATTTTAAAAGAACTGCACTGGTTTCCGAGTGAAATACAAAGTGCTGGTTATTACCTATAAAGCTCTCAATGGCTTGAGTCCAGGATACTTAAGAGAATGCCTTCTTTATCATGAACCTTGTTGCCTATTAAAATCATCTGGAGAGATCTGATTACAGTTGCCGCCAGTTCGTTTGGTGGAGACTCGAGACTGGGCCCACTGTGCCTGCTTTGGAATATGTTCCCTGTAGAAATAAGAGCATCTCCTTCTCTGCTTGCTTTTAGGAAGACTCTCAAAGCACACCTGTTTTTTCAGGCTTTTAACTTGTCTGTTTTTAATCTTGTGAGATTGTTTATATTTGTCTTGTGAATTTTAACTGTTTTTATTCTGTTTTACATGGTTGTGTTTTTAACTCTGTACAATGCCTAGAGATGTAGATATTGGGTGGTATAAAATATAATATAATATAATATAATTAATTAATTCAAATATATCCCCATATATTTTAATTTGTACACATCTACACAGTCAACTACATGTGTGTGTGTTTGCATTTGCTGTGTTTTGTGTTTCTGTGCATGTGTACATCTGTGTGCAAATATGTGTGTATTTCTATGTGTAGGCATGCATGTGTATGTATGTGCGTGTTGGTGTTGTATAACTGTGTATGTGCATGTGTCTATATTGAGTGTGTGTCTGTGTTGCATGTGTGCTTGGGTTGTGTGAGTGTGTGCTACTTTGTACGCATGTGTGTGCATGTACATATACACATAACTGCATTTGTGCTGTTTGCGTGTGTTTATTGTGTTGGGTGTGTTGGGTGCATGTTCATGTGCATGAACTTGTGATTCTGTGTGTGTGTGTGTGTGTGTGTGTGTGTGTGTGTGAGAGAGAGAGAGAGAGAGAGAGAGAGAGAGAGAGAGAGAGAGAGATTTGTATGTTTGTGCATGTATGTTTTGTGTTTGTGTATGTTATATATGTGTATACACATGCCTTTTTCTGTGAATGTTTGTGTAGGATGAATATGAATAAACATTTAGTGTCGATTCTAAAGAGACACTAAACTGCATTATATTTTATATATGTCTTAAACAGTTGCACTATATTCTGCATTATAGTAGAGTCTTACAATCCTAATTGTGATATACTGTAGTATGTATAATAGTATCATGGAAAGGCTGAGCCTGCTGGAGACCAGTGGGAGGGAATTGGCTGGACTGCATGAATAAGTTCTTTTTTTGCTTAAGACTGCTCCTTCGCTCCCTTCTTTGGGTACTTATTTAAAGGCTGGACCTGCTGGAGGCATAAGTCTCTTCTCAAAAGACTATGTGGAAATTGCACTGGCATGGTAGTGTCAGTATACTTAAGAGGAGAAGTTGTTTCAACTTTTCACCTTTATAAATTATTGCTCAAAAAATCTATAGCAGCCAATCAGCCTGAAATTTTGCACACATCAACTAACAAGAGACACAACTTTTCCACATTTGGTGCAAATCTATTGAAACATGGCTGAAATACAGTGGTTTTACATTTAAATTTTAACTTCTGAAAAGAGGGGTCTGAGTCTTGGCTACCTTAATGTATATTTTTAAGAGGGCCACCTTAAGTGGCACAGCGGGGAAATGCTTGACTAACAAGCAGAAGGTTGCCAATCCCCGCTGGTACTATATTGGGCAGCAGCAATATAGGAAGTTGCTGAAAGGCATCATCTCATACTGTGCGGGAGGAGGCAATGATATACCCCTCCTGTATTTTACTAAAGAAAACCACAGGGCTCTGTTGGCACCAGGAGTCGAAATTGACTTGACAGCATACATTACCTTACCTGAGTGTTGGCCACAGAGAATGTATGTTTTTAAATGTTTTAATGTCTCTCTAACATTCTACAAAATTTCATTTCTATTGTGCACTTGTGCCTTTTGCTGATTTGAAAAACATGAAACTACTGATTTTCAAATAATTACTGTTCAAACCCTATAACAACAGGGGAAATAGATTAAGGGTGCAGATCAGTGATTCTGCCCACTGAGAGTTCTGAAGCCAGAATTGTGAGGGGCAAGTCTTGGCAATTTCTAGTGAGTGACTTCCTGGTTTGCTGAGAGAGAGACCTTTTGTTTTCTCTCTATGCCCCCCTTCTTTCTTTTCCCCTCAGCAAAACGGAGTAAACTACTGAGAAATGCATTGATTTCACTGGAGCTTACTTCAGAATAACCAGATAGGAATAAGGACCAGCAGGGATCCTAGGCAAGAATGTGGATTCTCTCTTCCCTTCCACTGAGCCCCTCAGCCAGGGGCGTAACTACAATAGGGCAAGGGGAGACAGTTGTCTGGGGGTCCACTGCCTTGGGAGGCCCCCCAGAGGCAAGTCATATGACTGACTCCCCCAGCCTCATTTAAGATTTATTTACTTCATGAGCTGAGCTTCAGTGTGGGGGGGGGTGCATTTTAAAATCTTGTCTCTAGGCCCACTCCAACCTTGCTACATCCCTGCCCTCAGCAAACCATAGAATAACTTATTGAGGAAGGGAACTCATTTATTTTTATGGGGCTTACTTCTGGGGGGGGGAAATATATATATATATATACACAGAAGTAAGCCCCATAATATAACGGTACAAGAAGTAAGCCCCATATATATAACGGTACAAGACCAAACATAAGCATATATAGGATTGGGACCCAGAACCCCATGTTAGGAAGCTCCAAAAAAGTGCCACAAGGAAATCCCAGAAACCATTCCTACCCAGCACCAAGAAACCAGCATTCTGTAGTAGAGTGCTCTTGAGCATGCAGCTTCTACATGAGAGTGAAACTGCCTGTGAATATAGAAGCCTCACTTGACCATACTTAGGAAGTGAAGTAATCCATATGAACAGGAAATGATGAAACCCATATTCACAGGCAGTTTCACTCTCATGTAGAACCTCCATGTAATTATGAAACATTTGCTCTAAATCAGGGTTACACAGTATGAACCCTCCTGCAGATATTAAACAACTCCATAATTCCTATTGGTCACAGTGGCTGGGGATGATGGGAATTGTAATTCAAAAACACACAATGTTGTATCATTTGGAGTTATGCAGTGTAGTCCAAGTATTTCTTACTCAGAAATCAGCCCCAGTATGATCAGCAGCGCTTATTCCTAAAGTGCAAAATTGCTGCTTAATCTCTCATCCATGCACAGTGAATTTTAAGCAGTTACTCCCATAAACAGAAAAAGGATTTGGTTTATTGTACATGGACCTCTAATACGATAAAACCTTCTGACTATATAACACTGTTAATTTGTTTCTACCTGCTTTGTGCTGATGGAACCATGGACACCGAAAAAACATAAACCATGCAGAATTTGCTTCAAATTGTGAGTTCAAACATTGTTAAACCTAACTTCTAGAAATTTATTACTCTATAGTGAAGAAATCCCTTGGTGATACAGCATGTTTCTTCTCAGCAATTACTCCCCCCGCCCACTCATTTTTATTTAAGCATCAATGACAAGAAATCTTTCCAATTAATTTTTAAAGAAAAAAAAGAAACTTTAATCTTTATTACTGTGAAACCATCATAAGATGAAAAATAGTCAAATTTTCCATGAACTTTGTTTCTTTTGTTAATCTCCCTCTTCCTCTCCTTTGCCTTCTTGTATACCCCAACCTCTACAATAGAAAGGGATTACTGTGATGTCCCAACCAAGAGATTATTTGAATTACACATCAGATTAAAGAAGATCTCATCAGCATCAGCATCAAAATAAAACCTTCAATGATTAAAGGGGGAGGAAGCCTATTTCCATCCTTAAAATAATGAAGCTGATGCCTGGCTCTCCAAGTTAATGGACTGATAGCTTGCAACACTGCAATTCTCAGAACAATGATCACTGTCTGAACAATTCCCACATAATACGATCACATATTGCTGAAGATTTTTCTTTGCCTGCTATTTATATTTGATGATCAAAAGCCCTGCAGGTATAAGACCAGAGTTAAGGCTCTCTGATTTTGGCTCAAGCTCCACAAAGCTGGAAATTGGAACCTGAGGCTGACACCTTAACAGACGGGCCACGTGATTGGTAATGATGTTGTGCAATGTCACATATTGTGCTCACTTACAATTTGCCCTCTATGCACCCACAGTTTTCCTTAGTCTTTAAGACCTAAATCAAGATGGGGTGGATAGAGTGCCTGGCACCAGCAAAGATGGCTCACAAAGCTGTTGTGTGTGCCAAGGGGCACACCTAGGTAATTTTGGTGCCCGGACCTGAAGGGCTTTGAAGCCCACCCCCCACGAGGTGTTTTTTTTTTTAAAAGTTTACCACAGCACCGAAAACTTCAATAATTCTAGCCACCATGTGCGTGACTGGGATGTGGGGTGTGTGGGGATGAGCTGAGCAGGCCTCCCCCACCCCTGTGGTGGGGGGGGCAGGTGGAGCAGGAATGGCCACTTGACCTGACCATTCAGCCCACCAGCCCTTGAGAACTGTCAGGCACTTCAGTGGGCCTGCGCAGTTGGAATAGAGTGTCGCAAGCCCCAATGTCACAGGCTTGCAACACTCTCTTCCCAATACGCAAACATGTTGGAGCGCCTTGCAGTTCTCAAGGGCCATTGGGCTGAACAGTCAAGGCCAGTAGCCACTCCCACCCCACCTACTGAGGCAGTAGGCCACCATGGGGGTGGGGAGGCCTGCTCAGCTGACCCTCACACCCCAGCCATGCACATGGTGGCTAGAATTATTGATGTTTTTGTGCTGTGGTTTGGTTCCATGGGGCAGTGGTGGGGCAGGCACAGGGTGGTGGTAGGAGGCACTTTAGAGGCCCCCCTGGACCTTGGAGGCCATGGACTGGGGCCCCAAGGTCCAGGGGTAAGAACACCTCTGTTTGTGCCCTGCGTCAGTCCTTGCCCACCCACAGATACTTATCAGGCCAATCCCCTCTTGCATATGTTAGGATGGGGAAGGGTCAAGAGAGAATGTGGACCACCATTCACTCCCAAGAGTCTTGTTCACATCCACAGGCTACACAAGCTGAAAAGAGTTTAAAACAAATAGGCAATGAGGTGCAGAGGAACTGTCAATCCATAGGAGCTGTCTATGTGGAGTTCAGGTGTTCATGGATGTGAGTGATATTATCCATAAAGTGTCTCACAAATTAGTCACAGTGGGCTACTGAGGTATCCTCCACCCCCTTCAATCACTAGCATTTCCAGTTCAAAAGGGAATTCATGCTGTACAGCTGGGAAGCTGTCTCTGAGAATTTGGACATTTAGTCCATTGCTTTCTTTCAGCAATATTAACCTGGGTAGCAAAAAAAGGGTCTGGAATGCTGATTTTTATTTTATAAGCTCTGCTCTTGAACTTGTTATACTATTAAGGAAAATGCATTTCTAAGGAGAGTACAACAAATCACACTTCCCCTGGTGCTTCTCAGAGCATCATGGTGCAAATTCACAGCTGGAATGGGAGCAATTATGAAGAAAAGACTGTGACCCATTCAGAAACAGAGCTCATGAATTTCTGCATCTCATTAATTTTGCCTTGAAACTGGAAGAAGCCAGGAAGCAATCATCTTCATTACATAGGACATTTATTTTTATTTTTCACCCAGGTAAACAGAAAGCTTTTATTACATGTTATAGAGGTCATTCACACAATCAAAAACTGTGTTCAACCTGGGTTTGGAAAGCTGTGTGTGCTCCCAACTTTCATTTGTGTGGAAGCAATATAAGAGGAAAATCTGGGTAGAAGTGTATGAGGCTATTCACATGTACGTGCAAAACCGGGCTAAGGGAGCCCAGCCTAATTCTGCACACACATGTGAACTACTGGGATCAGGCCCAGTCCCGGTGGCACCATGGCGGCAAACCCACCTATGAAGCCTCCTTTTAAACCGAGGTTAAGGGAGTAAGGGCTCCCTTAACCTCATTTCTATGATCGTCTGTAAAGACATGGGGAGGGGAGGAGGGATCCCCACAATGCACCACACATTTTGCGCTGCATTATTGGAGCTCCGGTGGGGGGGGGGATGCAGGGTAACACACCCCAATACTCTGACCCTTGGAGCAACCGGCAGCAGCCAGTAATTGTTTGGGTGGGTGATCCGCCCTGCCCAGTGGCAAGGACCTGCTCATCTGTGCGGGAGGTAAGCTTTTTGGGGTTTCCTTCCCTCGCCCTGTAGGAGCCCTTTCTCTGCTCGTGAGCAAGGGCTCATTGTGTGGAGGCAAGGTAGGAGGAAAACCTCCTACCTTGCTTCCACACCATCACTTCTATGCAGGTTTTCCTCTCACCTTGCTTCCACACAAACAAAAATTGGGAGCACATACAGCTCCCAAACCCGGGTAGAACACAGTTTTTGATTGTGTGAATAACCTCATAGTTAAAATAAGCCTTTACATGGGGAGTTATAAGGTTGCCAACTTAAGGTTGCCAACTTTTACTGCACCCTGCTCCTGTGTCTTTAACAGCAGTTTCATCTGTAGACATTGGCAGGTGCGAACCCTTAATGCCATGAAAAATGTTTACCATTAAAGCAGCTAGTAAGGTACAAAGTCAGCAGGCTTCATCTTTTTCTGTTTGACAGTCCTAAATGCCCCTGTGGTAGTTATCTCTCACAAGCCCTGCCTGCTTGTTTTATTTATATTTATTCCCAAGTGATCTGCAACTTTGCTTTTACAGTAACCATGATGTGGATAGGGCGGTGGAGATTAGACTATATAAGTGACTGATTATATTTATACTCGACCCTATTCTGTGGACTCAGAGCAGCTTGTTGTGATTTCATTCAGTTTCATTTGATATTAACCCGTCTCTAAGCAAATGCTGCTGGTTGGCAGCCTTGATATCAGAAAGTACTGCTTGCGTCATTCTGTTCCTAGGAGATGCTATTCAAAGAAAGTGTCTTTAACATATCCTCAGAACAAATTGTATTTGTGCTTGCTAAGTTCATCTTTTCCTCTAACGGACGTCTGGCTGGGAGTACCACAGACAAAAATGCAGTCTTATCTCCTTTACCATAGTAACCTTGCCTTCATTACCAATTTGTTTTCCTTTATCCAGGTTGATGCATGGAGTGAAACAGCTTTTAATTAATGTTATTTATCTTAGAACTGTGTTTTCAAACAGTATTCTAAGGGGAACCCTGGTGTTCCTCAGAAACTTATCAGAGGTTCAGCAAGAAGATCAATAATGGTAGACAAGCTTCTCACAATGACAAATTGCCTAGCACTGCTTAGCCTCTCCAGCTTGCAATGTGCAGCTGCAGGGAATGTTGGATGCATTCTTAAGCATGTGCTCAGTTTATGCAGGGCAATACTGAAGCTCCATGAATTTTAGCCAGGGCTTCACATGAACTGAGTGTGTATCTCCAGATTCCTTTCCTTTGCAATATGAAGAAGTCCTGTCTGGCAAATGCATAGGAGTTCAAAAGACAATATGGTACATGTTCCCCGAAGACTACAAGTTTGGAAAGCATTGTTTGTATCAATCATGTCCACCTTTTTGGACATAACCCCATGCCCATTTTTTGTTATAGCTTCATAGCCAGACTCAGGAAATGTTTTGTTGAGATTTGAAAGCTTGCTATGTGATTTTTTGGTTAGTCCTAAATATACTTTCCCTGTATTATTTTTGTGGATTAGCAGGGTTGCAAAGGGCTCCATTTCTGCCCTGTGCTTTCAAACTATTACTGTTTGTGTTTTAAAAAACAGGTAAGTTCCTTGCCTCCTTTATTTTTTTAACAACCAGTGATCTGTGGCATATTCAGTGATTTAAAAGCCAGTCATCAACCTGTCAACGTTTTGGCTCAAGCTCCACAAAGCTGAGAAACTGGAACCCGAGACTGATGCCTGAACAGACATGCCACATGTTCAGTAATGATGTTGTGCAATGTCACAAAGTGTTTGCTTACAACATGGCTGCTATCCATGCACCCACACTTCTTGGTCTTCGAGGCCCAAATCAAGATCGGGAGGATAGAGTGCCTGGCATCAGCAAAAATATCCCACATTGTCCATGTGGGTGACCATTACTGATGGTGTGTCTTGTATATGTACAGTATCTGTCTACTTTCACTATAATCTTAACTGATAATTACCATTTTCACAAGTTAACCCACTTCCACCACAAACATTGACACATCTGCCATCTTGAATAGGGGTGTATGACATCATAACAAACTACGCAATTGAGGTATCCCTACAACTGTACCAGATTTGGTTCAAATTGTTTAGGTGGTTCACAAGTTAGCCCACTTGTGCTTCAAATGTTCACATGTCCACCATTTTGAACTGGGGTGGTTGTCATCATCACAAATTGTGCCATTGAGGTATCCCTATGTGTCATTACAAATGTACTAAATTTAGTTAGAATTGGTTCTCACTTCCACCTCAAACATTCACATGTCTGCCATCTTGAATTGGGGTGGATGACATCATGACAAACTATGCCACTGAGGTGTCCCTTTGTGTACAACTGTATCAAGTTTGGCTCAAATTGGTTAGGCGGTTCACAAGTTAGAGCAGTTGTGCCTCAAAAGTTCATGTGTCTACCATTTTGAATTGCGGTGGATGACATCTTCACACATGACGCTGTTGAGGTGTTCCTATGTGTCACTACAAGTATACCAAATTTGACCAAATCAGTCCAGGCATTGAGAAGTTGATGAGACATACATGGATACACAAAGCTGGGTGATCTCATAAGTTTACTATCTTTAATGAAAGTTGGCTAAAACGGAAAACTCATAGCACTTGTAATAGAATCCAATAGCTGCTGGCTTCCTCTGCCTTAGAGTACTAGCTGTCAGTTTACTTTCAAATGGGCCATGCTCTTTGCCAGCACTTGCTAGCCTTAGGATTTAATGGGGCAGGAAAAGCTTAATAATGCTTGAACCACTGCTGAAAACTTCACCAAACCAAAAAGGATTGCCTTTCTAGACAATTCTGAACAAAATACATGAATTGCTTTCAATTTTTGTTGTTGCAAGAAATATGATACAAATTGGACAAAAAAGGGCCATTGTGTCAATTTTCAGCATCGTTTAACTTGCTGTACCTCTAGCAATTTTTATCACAACATGTTGAAATCAGGCACATTTATAGACCTCATCAGGTAGATCACACAGCTGTTTCAAGGTGTCATTATTTTAAGTAATACAATTTTGCGACTTATAATAGTGGAATTTTTTTAAAAAAATTTGCAACTCACCCTTGCACCCATACCCAATGAAGACACGAGACAATCAAATTGGGCCACAACTTTATTTAAACTACACAAGCTGAAAGGGTAAAGAGGATTGGTTCTCTATCCCCTACAGTGCTAGGTAGGGGACTCACTGCCATCAGTGCAAGTCCCACCCCTCCTGCCGATCTATGAGATCACAGCAAGGTGGCCCAAGCTGAGCGTGTGCCCCAGTTGGATTATTGTGCCTGCTTGTTGACCCAGAACACAATAGAGTGTCCCACAATCAGCACTCTGGCTCACTGAACCAGCAGACCAGGCCCTGCCAAAGAAGAAAACACAAGTCATGCACTAGAAATTACTTCCATATGTATCGCTTTGTCAGAACAGACGGTGAAAATTGCCAAGAAGAGGAGAGAAGTCAAAGTCAAGAAAGATAAAGACCTCAGGAAGGAACTTAATAGGGAATTTCAGAAAGCTGTTACAAGAGGCAAAGAGCAGTACTACAATGAACTCTGTAGAGACCTTGAGGATGGAAATAGACATGGAAAAACAAGGAAAGTTTTCCAAAAGGTCTCTGAACTCAGAGGGAGGTTTCAACCTCGCATTCGTATGTTAAGGGATGCCACAGGACAGATAGTAACTGATTCAGAGAAGATCAAAAAGAGATGGAAGGAGTATACTGAAAATCTGTACAGCAGGGATGTCAACACCCAAGATACTCTAGAAGATATTACCTACTTGCCAGAACCTCTAGCATGGCAAGATGGAGTTAGATCAGCACTCCGGTCATTACCAAGTCAGAAGGCTAAAGGAACTGATGGTATAGCTAGGGATGTGCAAACAGGTTTGACATCGAACGTGTTCAATGTTGAACTGGTTTGGTTCGACCGTTCATGGTCAAACTGAACCATCCCCTGTTCAACTGTTCGAGGGGTTCACAGACATTTCTTTTTTTAAAAAATAAGGGGTGTGCACAGAACTGGCTGGTCCAGTTCAGTTCAAGTCCGGACCAGACCCAAACTGGGCCAGTTCAGTCCAGCACCCCGTCAAAACCTGCCCCCAGTCCAGGGACATTCGAAAACTTCTTTTTTAAAAGGGTCATGCAGAGACCAA
Organism: Hemicordylus capensis; assembly: GCF_027244095.1. Taxonomy (NCBI): domain Eukaryota; kingdom Metazoa; phylum Chordata; class Lepidosauria; order Squamata; family Cordylidae; genus Hemicordylus; species Hemicordylus capensis. The sequence continues at coordinate 134,400,366 of NC_069661.1, forward strand.
TTGCACAGGCATGGCGGCCTCCAAAATGGCCACAACACAGGAGGGGGAAGGCCCAAATGGGCCGAAGAGCCGGCTGAAAGACCGATATGGGCATAAAGGGAGGCCAGTGGGGGGAGGGGGAACTTCTGTGGGACCCCCCCCCCAGCTGCCTCCAAAAACTGCCCTGAAGGGGACAAGTTTAAAAAATAATAATAAAATGTTTTTAAAAGTCCGCAAACTCCCCTAGACTAGACTGGGGGGGGGGGTTTCCAAGGGGTTGCTGGACTGAACTGGCCCTGTCCAGTTTGGGTGCGGTCTGGACTTGAACTGAACCAGCCAGTTCCAGGCACACCCATAGGAATAGCTACAGAAATATGGCAGGCAACAGAAGAAGAATCAGTCAAGGCTCTAACCAAACTATGCCAGCAAATTTGGAGAACAAATGACCTCTGTAGAGCAAGTTTGACTATCAAATGTAAATGGTTGATTATACAGAAAGATAGATAAACTTTATTACAGTCTTTGACCAGTACAGAAACATGGCTTAGTACTAAAGGCAAATCTACACATTTTGAGTTGTTTGGGGGATCTACTCATCTCCTGTTGCCATTCCCAGGGGCGTATCTCTGTGTGTGTGTGCACGTGTGCACGTGTGCAAGGGTACAGTTGCACCCCCCCCATGAATTTGTTTTGAATCATATTGAGATTGGCAGTAGCAGAGTGTAAAAAAAGTGTTAACTTCCATTTGCTGCTAGTCCTGCCGTCTCCCAGCCTTATTGGTTCTCCTGGAGTCTTGTGCTCCTCCCCTGCTCAGCACTGGAAGCTGGCTTGTTGTCTCTCTCAAAGAAGGAAAGTAAAACATTTTTTAAAAACCAACCCTTAGCTGTTTGTTTTGTTTGTGTGTGATTTGTTCCCCAGGCTTAAGCCACTGTGTTTCTCCCCCACATCCCCATGAACCATGTCTGTGTTGAGAGAAGTCATGTGAGAGAAGTCCCACCCCATGTGTATGATTCAGAGTGAGTTTTAAACTTAAAAAAAAAAAAATCATTTTCAAAGTATGCCAAAATTGTTCTAGTACAAACTTGTAAGAAAAACCCTCCCCATCACAACAATATGCCTTCTTGTGAGGAAATTAGTGCAAAAGTATTAAAAGCTTTAAAAATAATGAGGGAGGGGGGAAATGCTTTGACAAAATCTATCTGTTTTTGTTTTTGTTCTTGCCTTGTGTTACTGAAGATACTAAACTGCTTATAGCTCCAATCTCGTCTCTGTGTGTGGGTTTCTTTCTCCTCACCCCCACTGTCTTATTAAAAAATATTTATATGCTGCTTTTTTTAAGCAACAAAGTTCTCAGAATGGCTTAAAAAGCAAAATATGAGAACACTGTTTTTTCTTTCTCAGTGTTTCCCCTTATGCCAGTCCTAAACTCACTGACTAGGGCATAAGCCCTATTGAACACAGTGGGACTTACTTCTGCATGAAGATGCATAGGCCTTTTCAGAATGAATCTCGACTTACAAATATTACCAAATCTTTAAACCACTGCAACCTGAGGCACTTTTGTGCAGCTCAGAAGCGATTGCCGGAATGTCTGAAGTTTTTGTCTGGGAGAAATACACCCCAGAGGATTACTTCTTTTGGTGGTGGCATATTGGAGGGACTTCTTTCTTTTGAAAAGCCTTGCTTCCTTAGCACCTGAAACATTTTTTTTTGGAGGAGATAGCAACTTCTATTGCTAAGACAGGGCTCTTGCATGGACCATGTGGTGGTGGGGACAAGGATGTATTACATCTGTTTAAGGTCATTTGTATTTGTTATTATTTTTATTTATTTAGCGCATTTTTATACCGCCCCAACCCAAGGTCTCAGGATGGTTTTTAAACTGCCTTTCCCCTCTCAAGATGTTTAAGAAGTACTTGGTAATATGTTTTTATTTATTTATTTATTTATTTGATGTGGATCCTTCTTTTCCTCCAAGAAGCCCAGAGCAGTGTGTGTGGTTATATTTACATCTAGAACCCTATGAGTTAGGTTAGACTAAGAGCTACAAAGTCACCCAGAAAGTTTCATGGCTGAATGGGGATTTGAACTTGTGTCTCCCTGGTCCTAGTCCAACTGCTAGCAAAATAATGCTCAGAATCATCCACCACAGATTAGAGCCCTAAGTGGAATGGGAAATGCCAGATTTTCAAGCTTGTTTCAGAAAATGCTGAGGAACAAGAGACATCATTGCTGATGCACGCTGGATAGGAACTTAGGAACATAGAAAGCTGCCATATTCTGAGTCAGACCACTGGTCTATCTAGCTCAGTATTGTCTTCACAGACTGGCAGCGGCTTCTCCAAGGTTGCAGGCAAGAATCTCTCTCAGCCCTATCTTGAAGAAGCCAGAGAGGGAACTTGAAACCTTCTGCTCTTCCCAGAGCAGCTCCATCCCCTAAGGGAAATATCTTACAGTGCTCAGCTCATATTTCTAGTCTCCCATTCATATGCAACCAGGGCTAACTCTGCTTAGCTAAGGGGACAAGTCATGCTTGCTACCACAAGCTAAAGAATACCAGAAAGAAGTCAATATGTGCTTTATTGACTACAGAAAAGCCTTCGATTGCATCGACCATGTCAAGTTGTGGAATATCCTTAGCAAAATGGGCATCCCAGAACATCTCATTGTTCTCATGAGAAACCTATACACAGGACAGGAAGTCACAGGCCAGGCAGAACATGGTGAAAAAGACTGGTTCCATATCAGCAAAGGAGTACGATGAGGCTGGATACTTTCTCCTTTATTCAATTTATATGCTAAATGTATACTGAGAGAAGCTGGATTGGAAGAAGATGAGCGTGGTTTTAAAGTTGAAGGAAGAAATGTCAATAACCTGTGCTACGCTGATGACACCACTCTGACAGCTAAGAATGTGGATGATCTGCAAGCTCCAGTAATGAAAGTCAAGGAGCACAGTGAAAAAATGGGACTACAACTAAATGTAAAGAAGACTAAACTAATGTCAACAGGTACAGCAACCAGCCTCAGAACTGACAATGAAGACATTCAAGTGGTGGATAGCTTCTGCCTTTTAGGATTGACTGTCAGCAGTTAAGAATCCAGCAGTCAAGAAATACGCCGCAGACTAGCACTTGGTAGGGTTGCAATGTAGGCCTTGGAAAGGATATTTATATGCTGTGACGTGTCTACACCTGCAAAGAATAGAATCGTTCAGGCAATGGTTTTTCCCGTGACACTCTATGAATGCAAAAGCTGGACTTTGAAGATAGAAAAAGCACTGATGTTTTTGAACTTTAGTGCTGGAGAAGACTTTTGAGGATACCATGGACTAGGGATATGTGAACAGGTTCGACGTTGAACCTGTTCGGTTCAACAATTTGGGGTCAAACCGAACCACCCTGTTAGGTCTGACCCCATAATGAACACCCCTGAATGGTCGGGGGAATTGCGGACCATTTTATTTTCTTTTTTAAAAAAATGTTTAACCTTATTCCCCCTTGGGGGAGTTCCTGGAGGCAGTGGGGGTAGGGTCCCACAGAGGTCAAATCCTCCATAATGGTTGCCGGGCTGCAGGGTGAAGGCCGAAAACCAGGCGAGGAGTGCCTGAACGGGCAAAGAGGGGCATGAGGAAGTCTGGTGTGGGGGGGAACCTATGTGGCCTCCCCGCCACCTCCATGAACTCCCCCAAGGGGGAATAAGGTATTAAAAAGTTTAAATAAAATGGTCTGAACCCCCCCCCAGACCAGACCAGACTGGGGGGCGGGGTGTTCGAGAGGGTGCCTGACCGATCTGGTTCGAGTTCAGTCTGGACTCGAACTGAACCGGGCCAGACAGTTCTGTGCACATCCCTACCATGGACAGCCAGGAAAACAAATGGATCATAGAACAAATCAATGCAGAATTTTCACTTGAGGCACAAATGACCAGGCTCAAACTATCATACTTAGGACACACTATGTGAAGATCCAGCTCCCTTGAGAAGTCCATAATGCTTGGAAAAGTTGAAGGAAAGAGAAGAGGATGACCAGCAGCAAGTGGATGGACTCAATTACGACAGCAATAAATGCACCACTGAGAGCCCTTAAAGGCCAAGTTGAAGACAGATCATCCTGGAGAGAATCTATCTATGTGGTCGCTAAGAGTCAACACCGACTTGATGGCACTTATTCACTCACTCACTCACTCACTCACTCACTCACTCACATATTGCTTGTATAGTCTGGACTGCCAGCACCCTATGCGCTTAATGCCTTATTCAGAATATTCATGCCTCACTGCCACAGACACAGCCAGACACCTTCAGGTGATCTGTAGGTACTGACCATGCATTGACCAATCCCCACTTCACCCTGAAGGACTCAAACGTCCTGATCTTCCTAGCATTCTTGGGGCCTGGGGACTTCCTGGCTTGGGGCCAACAGGCATCCTGTATTTTTCTATGTGCCAAGGTTCCAAAGCCAAAGCGACACCCTGTCTAGCTCCATACATGTCTCCAAGGCTAGCTAACAAAAATGTTCCTCCTGTAAATGAGAGAACACATCTGCAATACTATTTTGCAACTCTGGAACATACCTGGTAACCAACAAAATATTATGCTGCAAGCACTGCAACACAAATGCCATAACCAGACCCATGACACACTGTGATTTGGAAATCTGGGTATTTATAACATGTACAGCAGTCAAATTATCACACCAGAAGTAAACCATGGAATCCACAAATAATTCCACCCAATTTGAAGTGCTATGACAATGGGGGAAATTCCAAGAAGGTGAGGTCCCTAGTCAGACCCCACTCCACCCAGTCAACTGGCCAGGCTGTTGAACACCAGCAGCCCCTGAAATAAATTGCAAAGCCTGCTCCGCAGGCTGCATCAGAGTGCACCTGAAGGTCAGCTTCAAGCAAGTGCTAAGCACACCAAAAGGAAACTCCATTGTATGCATCCCAAAAGGAAGCCCAGACTTCAAGATCTGCTCTCATGTGTGCAAAAACCTGTAGCCTGTGATGAGGTTCCTTTAAACCAGCTATCACGTCAAAAAGATGTTAGAGGAATGCCCTGCCAGTGCTACAACCTTACAAGCAAAGTTCAGATGCCCAAGCAGAACATGCAACTGCCTGAGGATAACCTTCTTGGCTGACAGGCATAAATGCAGCTTGTCTCTGAGAGCCACCAGCTTATCCACTGACAACCAGGAACAACTTGCCTCTATATCCAGTTCTATACTAAAAAAAAACTGAGTTTGGTAACCAGACCCTCAGTCTTGTCCCTTCCAAGGGACAGCTCCATAAACGTGCATTAAAAAAATGTGCACACCTGCCAGAATCACCTGGGCCCACAAACAGAAAATAATCCAACAAAAGGTCAGTAGCCTGCGCCTAACAGCCTACTGTAAAATGGTACTGAATGTTTCAGAGGTAGCACACAATACAGAGCAGACCACCAGCAAAGCCCTGACACTGTAAGATCCCACCAAAGGCAAAACCTAAGCAACAAAAGTCAAGAAATAACCGAAAAGCAGATTCTATATCGCATTTATCTAGAAACACCGCAGGCCCACAATTGTGTACAATGTGCACCGCCTGATCAACAATGTCTACCAAATGGAGCAAAGCTCCACCTGTATGCCTTCGTTGACCAAAGAACCCTTTGATAAAGACAGATGATGGATCAGCTTAAATTCCCCAGGCCCCTTCTTGGGCACTACGCCCAAAGGCAACACCTGAAGATTGAGCAGTGGTAAGGCCTCATAAGGCCTCAGCACTCGGCCCAAGTGAATCTTTTGGATGACAATGTCTTCTATCCCTTGTAAAATAAAGGTAAAGTTGTGCCGTCGAGTTGGTGTTGACTCCTGGTGACTGCAAATTACTGGCCTCTGCATGAACCCGGCAGAATTCTTATGGAATCCTAAGCCTTCACTAAAACCTTGTAAAGATTACTCAGTGGCAGCCCTTGAAGGATAATCCAGAAGCAATTCAAGCAGCATCCATGCCTTAATAGGGATAGGTCCCTTTTCCAGCAGGGGAGGGATTGACTATAGTTCCTCAACACCCTGACCATTGTTGCCCCCCACACACATACCAAAAGGCCCACACCATGGCAGTTGGTGCCAGGTGCAGCTACAGAAGCTGCAGTTGTGGTGAAACATGCAGGGGGACCATGTGCAGCACTCCCCACAATGCATTCAGTGGGTCTCCACTTGCTTTTCTCATGATCCCTAGCCTGATCGCCTCCCTTATGGACAATCTTATGTTACCTAAACAATAACTGGAAGATGTCAACGTACTCACCTCTCCATGTGCACCTTCATGGCCTGGAGAAGGTGATCACCCATGGGGAGTGATACCCCTCCATATGGGTAATCCTCCAGAGAGGGGGGCACCAAGGCAGATCCTCAGAACCAGTGCCCGATGAGCCAGCCCAAGTGCTCTGGCCAAGTGGACCCCCACTCTGCCAGACCTGATTACAAGCCCCCCATGGGGCAAAATGCTGCCCAGACACCCTTGAAGCCCAAGGCAGGCACTAGGCAGCCCAACTGGTAGCCCTGGAAACAGCTGCTAGTAGTAGTCCTGTGGGTGAAGGAAAAACCCCTAAAGGCACATCACCTGTTTCAAGATCCATGGGCACACTACCTGGAGCTGACAGTACCTCAATCAAGTCCATTGGAGCAGGACTTGAGAGCTGCACCTTCAGCTTCCAACCCAGTAAGACAATCAGATAGAGATTACATGAGCCTAGCTCTCTTAACCACAGTGTCCTGTTTAGGGCAAAATGGAACTCCAGATCCCACCGCCCAGATTGGGACCCGCTGGCAGATTCTTCTTGGCCTTCCAGGGCTATGAGGGCCCACAAAGTGCCAAAGTCCTCCTCATCCTCTGAAGATGAAAATTGGTGGTGGGAGGAGGCCTCACTGGATTGACCCCTTTCCTCCCAGTAGTCTTCTTAGGTGGTTAGCTAACTGTCCTCTACGAGCGGTACCCACCAACTGCCTGTGTACCAAACTCCCCCCAGTAGCCTGTGTCAACTCCCACAAATTCCTCAGGGCCTTAAGCCAAACTGGCAGCCATTGCAGCCAACTGCTACCCTTATGGCTTACCACCGCCAAGCAGCAAAACCACACCCCCAAGAGGTGACAGAGAGTGGTGGGTTAAGTGGGTAGCAATACTGATATCCCCAATACACAGAACACAAGTAGCCACTAAAAAGGCCTCCCTACAATGTAGGCCACCAAACTCCTTTCTCAAAGGGTAAGATGTGATAGCTGATTTTTAAAAATGAGTTTTCTAGGTGGTCTCCTGTACCCCTTCCAGGCACTGACCACAGCTATACTTGTTTAACTTCAGAGCGGTAACGTGATCATGTGCTCTCAGGCTATGTTCTGGGCACAAAATGCTGGTTACCAACCAAGTACAGGGGTGGGCGGGAGGCACAACAAATTGCTAACTCCCCTAATGGGGTAGGGCATAGACTCAAACCCCATGGGGGGTAATTGTGCCACTGGGAGGGAGGATTCCCGAGTCACCCCACCCAAAAACAAGTCTGCCCCCGGCCCTCGAAAAGGCAGGAATCCCAACCTGCAGGCCCACTCAGCCTGCCAGGTCTAGTCTGGGATTCGCCCCAACTCAGCCTCTATTCTCCCTTTACAGGAAACTGCTACTGCTGCTGAATCATCAACAGGAGCCCTGCAAAGCTGGGTCACTTCTTCCGCATCCCTAAACTACCACAGAGAAGTGAGAAGGATGTGTCCAATCTACTCACTTCTCTAAACATAGTTGAAAGGGGCGGGGAAGTTCCCACAGAAATGGCCCAGCAAGCCCTGCCCCCAAGGCCCCATCCACCAATAAAAAAACTCCAGTGCCTCATGCTTCCTCATGCAAGGTTGAGGCAAAGAGGCCACGATCCAGATGAGGTCGTGAGTTGACCAGCAGCCACGTAACTAAAGGGACACTCTTGTGCCCCTTTTAAATTTAGTAAGTTCATTATATATTTATCTATTATCTATAAGGAAAATTAAATCCATGTTTATCCCACACATGGAACTTGACACACAGGAGATAAAATAAGCAATGGAAAAAGGAAAGGAAAGGTTGTGCCGTCGAGTTGGTATCAACTCCTGATGACCACAGAGCCATGTGGTTTTCTTTGGTAGAATACAGAAAGGGTTTACCATTGCCATCTCCCACACAGTATGAGATGATGCCTTTCAGCACCTTTCTACAACGCTGCTGCCCAAAATAGGTGTTTCCCATAGTTTGGGAAACACACCAGCGGGGATTTGACCCAGCAGTCTCTTGCTCCCTGGGTAAGTTACTTCCCCGCTGCACCATTAGGTGGCTACAGGTCTCTAAAATCCAGAATCCATGCTGCAAACATAAAACTTTCTCTGGTGATTTAACAAGGTTTTCAAATATTATGTTAAAAGAACAGCCCTTCTGGACCAGGCCAAGGCCCATCCAATCTTTCCTCATGCAGCGGTCATCTGGGAAGCCTGCATGCAGTCAAAAGGAATGACTGCATCCAGTTGCTGAAATACTATTATGTAACAATGCTCTTAAAACAGAGTATACATTTAATCTAAAGGGCCGTCATTAAAAACCAGAGAGAAGGCAGAGGGTGGGGGAGACAGACCGATATCCAATAAAAAGTACTGTATGATAAGATTATCCTTCAATTACAAGTGATCATTTATTCAGAACGGGGGGTGGGGGTGGTTGTTAGCTGTTGAGGGGGATCAGGGGACATTATTATTATTATTATCTTCTTTATATATATTTATGTAAGACGTACCTGTGACTAATCCCACATGTGGCAGCTTTCATGAGAGTTTGGAGAGCTGCCAGATAGCCACAGGTGGAAGAAAACAGTGGGAAGAAAACAGCGGCCAGCAGGAGGAGAAGCAGCAGCAGCAAACGAGAGGCCTGCCGGGCCAAAGGAAGGCTGGCCCGCACTGGGGCCCAATATGAAGCATGGGCCTCCCTCTCCAGCCCACCTGCTGGCTGCACTGCATCCAAATGAGAAGCACGGGCAGGCGGCGGAGAGGGTGGTGCAGCCTCTCTCTCCGGCCCACCTGCTGGCCGCACTGGGGCTGAATGTGATGCGTCTATAGGGCGACGCCGCTGCCCTCTCTGGTCCCAGGTCAGCCCACACTGGAGAACGACTGAGCAGGTGGCGGAGAACCAAATAGCAGGCCAGTGAACGGTGGCGGGGAGCGGAGCGGAGAACTTGAGGAGCAGATGCTCTGCACCCAATTCAGCTAGTTATTTATTATGTGTAAACCATTTTGATAACTTTTTGTTGGAAGGCAGATAGGAGAACTGGTCTTGTGGTAGCAAGCATGACTTGTCTCTTTAGGTAAGCAAGGTCCACCCTGGTTGCATATGAAGAGGAGACCAAAAGTGTGAGCACTGTAAGATATTCCCCTTAGGGGATGGAGCCACTCTGGGAAGAGCAGAAGGTTCCAAATTCCCTCCCTGGTATCTCTAAGATAGGGCTGAGAGAGATTCCTGCCTGCAACCTTGGAGAAGCCACTGCCAGTCTGTGTAGACAATACTGAGCTAGATGGACCTATGGTCTGACTCAGTATATGGCAGCTTCTGATGTTCCAAATAATAATGTTTTAAAAGCAATCTAATAAATTCACATGAAAACTTTACATCACAGAAACTCATCTTCCACTTCCTTATTTTGGAACATCACATATTTTTTCTTGGATAGGTTAATAATAACTTGACTCATTAAAAACCTTCAGTATAATATGTGTTAAGATATTTTCAATTTTCACCCGTGCTCTATAAAGTGTGGAAATTGCAAGTTAAGCTGCTCATAAGTTGTAAAGATAGTCTCCTATATTAATCTTCTTTAGAAATGAGGCTCCATACTTTTATTCATGAGTAACCCACTTCCTTTTGTAAGTAGACCACATGTCCTTTGTCGTGAAAACAACCTTTGGTCAGCCCAAAGGCCTGAATATTTCTTCATTCTCAACTCCATTTTGAGCCTTCTCTGCCTTGTTAGATAAAATTACTTATATAGCAGAGTATTTCAGGAGCTAAGTCACTCCCATTACAGCAGAGGTTATCAGGGTCTCTGGGCAACATGTTGTAAATGATAAGCATTGAGATTCATGTAAGGTTAAACTAATCTACATTATTCAGAAGTCCATGATAATAGAAAAGACCTATATCTAACAGCTGGCTACATGTTGGTCAGAGAGAGACCTATAGAAGCACGGTGCTCAGAGAGAGAGAGAGAGCTAGAAGCATTGTGAGGAGAAGCAGGAAGTCACTCTCAGGAAGTTCCGGAGTACATTCTATCCATAGAGGGATCACAGAGGCAGAAATAAACAGGAAAGAGAAGGAGAACCTAAATATCTATCTCTACGCCCAATGCCCCTAGTGGTCATTAGGGTTACTGGTGCAAAAGGTCGATGCCATCTGGACCTTGTTTAAGGATCTATCACTACCTGTCATAAATCTCTTGGCCTGGCTGACTAGACAGGATTTATAATCCTTTCAGCTCTACTTCTGAACAAGGACAGGCTGAAACACGAAAGGTTGACTAACTCTAAGTACAAATACTGTCTGCTCTAGGCAACGTTGCTGACAGTAACTGTAACAGGAACAGCGTCTGCTTAATATAGGGCTCAAGATAACTGGCAGCCAGTCAGGCTTTCCTGACTCAGCACTTCTATTTCCTCTCCCATGAGATCTTGTGCCTGCATGTCTCCCACTGAGCCTTTCTCTTGAGATGTCTTCTTAACACAGGTGAAATTCCAGCTTCCTCCTGATCAATCTCCTTATCCTTCATCTCTGCCAGCTGTTCAGATTCCCTGGTCTGCTGCCGTTCCAGCTCAGCATCAGAGTCTGTTCTCACAGCCAAATCCTCCTGGTGTGCTTCTGAGCCTGCACTCCCAACCAAGTCCTCCTGCTCTTCCTCTGACTCAGAGGTCTGGGCCATGACACTACCAAGAGAAGCATTAAGTCTTTGAATCTGGTTATCAGAGACATCAACCAAAATCCTGCATAGATGTCTGTTCAAATTAAAAGGGAGACTTTTTAATTATCACCTAGCTCTAGGAACATAGGAATCTGTTATTAATTGTTTATTAATTATTATTTCTTGTTTACACAGTCAGACAGGTGTTATTGACTGGTTTGTTTTATCCACACATCAAGTCCTTCCCAAGGACCTGGGATGGCTGAATTTTATTGTCAATTGTTATAGATATCATCGCAAAATATAGGCTGTTCCCAGTAAAGCTGCTTGTAGTTGCAAGTCCCATAATATTTTTACATCTTCATTTTCTTCAACTTTTTCAATTTTATGGTCCCACCAATGTTTGGCTACAGGTAGCTTGTATTTTTTGCAGATGTTCCAGTGTATCATACCTGCTACCTTGTCATGCCTTTGTTTGTAGTCAGTCTGTGCAATCTTTTTACAACAGCTGATTAGGTGGTCCACTGTTTCATCTGCTTCTTTACAAAGGCGGCACTTGCTGTTTGTTGTTGACTTTTCGACTTTTGCTCTTATTGCCTTTGTTCTTAGTGCCTGTTCTTGTGCAGCCAGTATTAAACCCTCTGTTTCTTCCTTCAAGTAGCCATTCTTAAGCCATTGCCAGGTCTTGGTGATGTCTGATTTTCCACTTATATTGTGCAAATATTGACCATGCAGGGGCTTCTTTCTCCATTGTTCTGCTCGGTTCTTGACTTGTTCTTTCTTGTAGGCCTGCTTTGTTTCATTGGTGTTGAATAGTTTCTCGTTCTTAACCATTTTAAGTGCATCTTCTTCACTGTCCTTGATATATTCTTCAAGGCCTCTTTTCTCCTCCTCTACTGTTTGATGGACTTGCAGCATTCCTCTTCCACCTGAGCTGCAAGGGAGGTATAGCCTATCGACATCACTGCGGGGGTGCAGAGCATGATTGATGGTCATGATTTTCCTGGTCTTACGATCTAGCATCTCTAGCTCTGCCGGGGTCCAGTCTATTATTCCTGCAGTGTATCTGATAACAGGTATAGCCCAGGTGTTTATGGCTTGTATGGTGTTCCCACCATTGAGTTTGGACTTGAGGATTTTTCTAACTCTCCTGATGTATTCACTTCCCATTTTTCTTTTAACTTCAGTGTGTGCGATGTTATCAGCCTGGGGAATGCCCAAGTATTTGTAAGGTTCTTTCTCTTCAAGGTTCTTGATCTTGCTTCCATTGGGCAGTTCTATTCCTTCTGTTTTTGTTATTTTTCCTCTTTTCATTATTAATGCAGCACACTTGTCTAGTCCAAACTCCATTGCTATATCGCTATTGAATATACGGACAGCGTTTAGCAGTGATTCGATTTCTGACTGGGACTTTCCATACAACTTCAGATCGTCCATGTACAGCCGATGGTTGATTTGACTTGATGTTTTAGATGTTTGGTATCTGAGGCCTGTTTTGTTTAGTATTTGTGAAAGTGGGGTCATGGCGATTACAAACAATAGAGGGGATAGTGAGTCCCCTTGGAAAATGCCTCTTCTAATGATAACCTGTCCAAGTGCCTCGCCATTGATTGTTAACTGTGTACTCCACATGCTCATTGCTTTTTTAATATATATATCTGAATGTTTTTGCTGACATCAGTTGTTTCTAAACATTTTAGTATCCATGTGTGAGGCAATGAATCGAAGGCTTTCTTGTAGTTAATCCATGCAACACTTAAATTTGTTTTTCTTCTCTTGCAGTTTTCTAAAATCGTTTTGTCAATCAGCAGCTGGTCTTTTGTGCCTCTGGTGTTCAGGCAATTTCCTTTCTGTTCAACTGGAAGCTGTTTGTTAGTTAATAAGTGTTGCATCACTTCATCTGCTATTATTCCAGTTAATAATTTGAACATGGTTGGCAGGCAGGTTATCGGTCTATAATTACTTGGAACTGCACCTTTTGCTGGGTCTTTCATGATGAGATGAGTTTTCCCAGTTGTTAGCCATTGTTCAATATCACCGCCTTTCATAATGTGATTGAACTGTTTTGATAGTTGTTTATGAAGGCTTGTTAGGTGTTTAAGCCAATTTATTATTATTATTATTATTTCAATTTCTATATCACCCTTCCAAAAATGGCTCAGGGTGGTTTACACGGAGAAATAACAAATAAATAAATATACTGAGTCAGACCATTGGTCTATCTAGTTTAGTATTGTCTTCACAAACTGGCAGCAGCTTCTCCAAGGTTGCAGGCAGGAATCTCAGCCCTATCTTGGAGAAGCCAGGGAGGGAAAGTGAAACCTTCTGCTCTTCCCAGAGTGGCTCCATCTCCTGAGAGGAATATCTTACAGTGCTCACACTTCTAGTCTCCCATTCATATGCAACCAGGGCAGACCCTGCTTAGCTAAGGGGATGTCATGCTTGCTACCACAAGACCAGCAATCCAAATCCCAACCCATTACATCACACCCTTATATCCACAATCTTACTCCTGAGAAAACACCTTTGTTTGTGAGTAGATCTTCCATGCTTACCAATACACTAGCAACCTTGTTCATGAGTAGACTGTGCTCTCTTACTTGCATGTAGACCTTGTGTATCCTTACTCATCAGTAGATCCCATGTTTGCCATTGATTTCTACTCATGAATAAGGCCGGCAGTCTGCTTGTAAGCAGGAAACCACCCTTACTCACCAGGAAGCCCCAACTTCCCTCAAAAGACAGCATCTTAATTCATAAGTAGACCTGCAATATTACTCACAAGTAATCCTTGTAACCTTTCTCAAGAGTAGACCTTTTGAGAATAAGGTTGAGGTCTACTTGTGAGGGGCTACTCATGAGCAAAAATGCACTGTCTATTTGCAGGTAAGTTAAGGGTCAATGTGTGAGTATTTCCTTCTAAGTCCATTTGCCCCCTCATGCTGCTGCCTCAGCAATTGTCTATGACTTGCCAGAACATGCCTTCCCAATTCTGACTTGAGTGAGCAAAATTGATGCTAAGAGACTTTAGTATATTTTCCCATTAATATGAGGACTTCAGAGGCCAAGGGAATACTGGATCAATTTTTGTTTATTTTAATGTTTTTTGACATTTTGTATTTTACAACATCTTTCCCACCCCCACCCAGCCCTGGGCCTAACCTTCCCTTCGCCATTCAGTGCTGGTTGGAGGGAGGGAGATGGGAAATCTCCCATCTCCATTCAACAATAAAATAAAAGAAAGGAGAGATGGAAAGAGGAAGAGAGAGAAGGAGAGCAGAAGGGGAGGGAGGAAAGAGAAGGGATACTCACCTTTGCACGAGTAGGTGTGGGTAGATCAGAGGGGTTTTTATTCAAAGAATAGTTTGAGGAAGTTGTCCCAGATTTCTGACCATTTATTCAATTTATTTACTTTTATGAGGGCCCATTTTCATGTGCTGCTAACTCAAGTAGGTCATGTACCCAATCCTAGGGGGATTGGGAGACTTCTATTGCCTCAGTATTAATCTCTTGGCTACCAGTAAGCAACTCCATAGCCATTGTTTAGAATTTGCATTTAGTCCCCAGTCGGATGGGATATACTGCAAAGGATTATGCTCCACCATATACTTGAATTTTTAAAAACAGATAAAGGGGCATTACACAAATTATACGGTAAGATGTAATTTCTGATGGTAGAAAAGGTACTTTTTCTGATGGCAAAAATGGTAGGTAACACTTGTACCCCTCTTCTTATGAGATGGCATTTAAATTGCTGTATCTCAGCCATATTTCAACCCATCTGCACCAAATTAGGATGATTGGGTTCTTTTGATTTGCACCAAATTAGTAGGGTTGGTTTCTGTTGTCACTTAGTTGATGTCTACAAATGGTGAGGAAGATTTGACAGATGGCTTCAATTTCAACTTCCACTATGTAGGAGTATGGGTGTAAAGTTTGTGAAAGGATGGCTGGCTTTAAAAATATCTTTTGTAACAGATAGACTTGCATGGCAGGTACAGAAAGCTTTGAGTAGACGTGGAGTTAGTACAGCACCTAAAAATTTAAAACAACATTTAGTTAAATCCCGGTTGTATAATAGATGTGAAGTATGAGATTGCTCTATCTGTGAGGAGGATGAGAGCTGGTGTAAGGTGAAGGGGGTAGTTTATAAAACTGAATGTGTGGAATGTGCAGCATTCTGTATTGGAGAAACAGGAAGACCATTAATGAAAAGATATAAAGAACATCTGGCTGATATGCTGCATAATGAAAGTGGAACAAAACCGTGGGTGATACATATGAAAGAACGCCCCATGGAAAAGTGATCAAAACAAAAGTATCATTATGGAACTTAATAGGATGTAAGATCAAGGAAACAATGTTCATAGAACAACTAAAACCTAATATTAATGTTAAGGATGAGATGAAAAAAGCCATGAGATACATTGATCACTGAAAGAGTTAATATCTTCTTGGCAAAAGGTCTGCTCTCTCTTTCCTCATGTGTTATCTATTATCTGTGTGCTGCTTTCTGTTCTCAGCTTCTGTATTTAAGTGCCTTCAGCTGGCATGCTAGATGCAGCATTGTGGATGGTGCATTACATCAAAATATTTGCTTGGTTTTGCTTTAGCTTACATATTTTGTGTAAAAATCTGTAAGTTATTTTAATATCTTTTATGCATTAAAGAGGTCATTTTGAAGTTTGTCTTCAATTCTATGACCAAAAGAATGTTCAGGGCTTATAATGTTGAAACATCTTTATATTGGCCAAGGGTGTATGTTCTATTGGGCAAGGGGAGACAAATGTATCAAGGCCCCTTAGCCAGTTCCCTTTGCTTTTCCTGCTGGCCCCCTCTCCTGCTAGCCCTCCTGCTCTGGCCAGGGGAGTGAAGCAGCCTGCAAGCTGCTGCAGCCCCTTCAGTCTCCGCCTCTCAGCTGTTTGGTGGGTGGGCGGGGCTTCCAGAGAGGCCTCCGTGCAGGCCTCCCTAAAGCCTGAATCCAAGTGCTGGCAGGCAGGCAGCAAGGAAGGAAGGAGGCCGGGAAGGGTGGCCAGCGCTGGCTGCTCTTGCCCACCACAGCTCTGCCCAGCTTTTGAATCCTCAGGCTTAGTAATGCAGATAGGATGTGATTTCCTTTTTGTGGTTATCCCCCCCCTCCACACGGGATATTTAGGGATTGCTTGCCATAGAGCTTTAATATAAGGTGTGAGGGGGATGTAGGGCAGATTGAAATGACTCTGGATATTTAATTCAGAGATTGAGGAATTTGCTGGTTTAAAATATTTTTTAATTTAAAAAACCCTATTTTTAAAAAAGTAGTTCCATCCCAATATGGAAGAATCTGTCCTTTGCCTTCATAAAAATCCCTAACCGCCCTGAGACCTTGGGTTAGGGTGGTATAAAAATGCACTAAATAAAACAAAATGAAAACAAACAAACAAACAAACAACCCCATTTCAGCCCCAGCCTTTAGATCACCTGGAATGTCTGGGCATAGGGCTTCGGTTTTGAGCAGAGAGATGTGGGAGGCATATGTATATTTAAATTGAAGTGGATTGGACCAATTGTTGGTTTTTAATATTTTTTAAAATATTAAAGTCCTATAAGTGGCTTGCTTCATGACCAAAAAATGACAAAGTCCTTTAGGTTTCAGTGAAGTGTACTTCCAGCTAAATGTGGTTAGATTTGCTGCCTGAGGCTGCAATTCTCTACACACTTACCTGGAAGCAAACTGTACTGAATTTGTTAGGGTTTATGAGAAAACATACATAGGATCGCATTGCATGGTTGAAAGTCTCCTTTGTTAATCAGTAGTGAGGGGCCCATTTTAAAATCTTGTCTCCACTCCCACTCCAACCTTGCTACGCCCCTGATACTGGCACTAAGGCGACAGTATAATTAACTGTAAATCACATTGTAAAAACATTGTCTGTTGCAGTGCAGTGGTGGGGGGGGGACAGAGAGAGAGAATGAGCACTGACGCAGAATGCTACATCAGAATTGTTTTCAAGGCAGTAATTGGATGCAGACTAAAGGGCATACTGCAATCAATGATACTGAATACCACACATACAGGGAAATTAGTTCAAAGGACTTTCAAGTGAGCATGCACAGAATTGTAGCAAAGGCTACAACAGTCTACAACTCTGTTTGGCTACAACCTCTGTTTTCTCAGAAGCAAGTCCCACTGAGTACAATGAGACTCCCACATGAAGTGCATAGGGTGTCAACCTTAGATATTCTCCATTGTTAAATAACATAGCACAGGAGAGGAGGAATCATTAAAACAATATTTCAAGGCTGCAAATCAATATACACTTATTTGAGAGTAAGTCCCATTGAACTGTGGAACTTTCTTCTGAGTAAGCATGCATAGAATTGCACTGCAAACTAGAGATCCATACCTTTTATTTGGAGTCCCCACCAGTGTTCCTTCTAACAGGGATTCCCAGAGATTGTTGACTACAACTCCCATAATCCCCAAGCAAAGGCTATTGCAGCTGGGGATGCTGGGAGTTGTAGTCAACAACATCTGGGAATCCCTGATAGAGAGAACACTGGTCAATGTAAAAGTTGGAACAGACCAGATCAGAATGGGCCCTTTATAATTAAAACTGATGCAAGAAAACAGTGGGATGTGTTGTTGATACTTGAAACCAAAATTTTAAATATGAAACCCTTCTAACAGTATACTTCTAGTTACCCCTTCCCAGACAGAATCTGTTCAGATCAGAATAGAATGGTCTAGAACTGTCATAATCATAAATAATACATAATTATTGTGCAAAAACCCCCACAACTGAGATATGTTAAACACATACACCTGTGGACAAATTTGTTGGTACTTGCTCAGTCCTTCCTAATCAAAATCAATATTTGACAAAAAATAGTTTAGAATGACATGTTCTAAGCCCTGGTTCAAACATAACCAGATTCACACAGTACAAAGAATTAGGTAGGAATTATGTAGTGAGTCACAAAACTTTCCTAAAATTAACTTTTCAGTTTCCTGTTCTGGGTATAAATGGTATTTCATTTTTAAAAGTGTGTGTGTGGAGGGGGAGGCCCAGATGGAAGCTACCAAACAGGGCTGTAGCTATAATTGAGTGGATGGGTTCAAAGAACCCAGGCTCCCCAGTTCCTGAGGGGACCCCAGCCTCACCCCTCCCTATTATCTTCCTCACTCCAATGGGCTGCTGGGGAGAGGGGTGGATATGGGTGAATACTCTTCCCTAGCTACGCTCCTGCTATCAAACTATGCTTCTCAACCAAAATCACAAATCCAGTTGGATGAGATGATTGTGATGCAATAAGTTACAAAACTTGCTCAAAATCTACATTTAAGTACATATACCAGACATTAAAAATAAGAGCCTGGATACATAGTTCTAAGCAATCTAGATCAATCAAATCCACATCAATCAAATCCACTGCCAGTCAGTGTAGGCAATACCAATGGTCTGACTAGGTATAAGGTGAATACCTTATACCTAGTCAGACCATTGGTATTGCCTACACTGACTGGCAGTGGCTCTCCATGGTTTCAGTTGGGTCCAGCCCCTACTCCTACCCTACCTGGAGATACCAAGGATTGAAACTGGGACTTTCTGCATGCAAAGCAGATGCTCTTCGACTGAGCTACAGGCGTTCCGCTTTGGTCCAACATATTCCATTGGACGAGATGGCAATGATGTTATAAGCCAGAAAATTGCAAAATCCATGCTCTACTACTGGGAGTATTTCCAGGCAGCAATTTATTCCACATGCACTGTTTCCAATCATGGAGAGAGACTTTTGGGGGCACCCAGATGATATCAAAGATTAAGAACAGTGTGCAATTTCTTAGTGCCATCTGCTGGCTATTTGCTGACAATCCATGAAAAAATCCATCCCTATACTACCTTTAAAGTATTATTTAAAGTAGATTTTAAAGGGATGGGGGTTTTGTGGATTTTGCACAGCTTGTCAGCAAATTGCCAACATATGGTGTTGTGTGACATCCTTTGACACCATCCTGATGCTCCAGAAAATATCTCCTTGCAATCTGTGTTCATGTTGTAATAACTTGCTGTACGCATTGCCCTACCTGGCTTAAAACACCAGCTCCTGGTGAACATTCCAAAGATTCCATTTGGCAGTTTTAGGACAATGGAAAAAAAATTTAATCTTTGGAATGTTCACCAGGAAATTCCATTGAATCCATCAAATGAATCAATGGAGTTGTATATTCCATTGAACTTGGTAGCTGACATCCAGCCTATATTACTCCTTAGTAGTCCTGTTGAGTAACTCCTGAGTAGTACTAGTACATCCAGAACAGTCTGGATGTCAGTCACTGAGTTCAATGGAATTTACTACCCAGTCAGTATGTTTTAAGACTGCTGTCCTAGTTTGTTTCAGGGCCAGTTTTAGAGTTGCCCTCAGTTCCTTGGAGGAGGGGCAGTGATTTCTGCCCCATCTAATAAGAAGGGATAACATTTGGAGAAATGATATTAATTAAAGGGGCACGGGAGTGACCTCTTAGTTATGGCAAGTAGCAAAAAAACTACAATTAAATAAATGGGGACAAATGATCCTGGGCCCTGAAGAGAGTGGGGCACACCAGCTAGATGACAGCCTGCTCTTTGATCTCCCTCTCATGCCTTTCTGAAGATGAATGCCGGAGAGGGGGCTGTTATTGTTATGCTAGCAAGTACTGGTGATGTTGGCAGGAGGAGCTAACTAGTGCTTGGGCCTCCAGATGTTAATGTACTACAACTCCCATCATCCCCAACCACAATGGCCATAGCTGGGGATGATGGGAGTTGTAGTCCATCAACATCTGGGGGCCCAGGGTTAAGAAACCCTAAACTAGTGGATTCTATTGTAAATGCAAATGCAACACCTGTTCTGTTAGTTATAGAATGGGAGCTCTTAGGAAATGGAGTGTGGATGGAATGGACAGGTAGAGAAAGCCAGGTGGGTAGCAGTTTGGGAGGAGGAATGAATGAATTTGAAAATGCATTTGTACAGAAACACACACACACACACACACACGCATACAGCACACAAATGGAACACAAATGCATAAACACACATGCAATACAATGAACCCAAACACTCTCACAGAGAAATACACACATATCACAAATATGCATGCACACAAACACACTTGCACCACAAACACACACAAATATACATACATACATTATTATTATTATGTATTTGATTTCTATACCGCGCTTCCAAAAATGGCTCAGGGAGGTTTACACAGAGAAATAATAAATAAATAAGATGGATCCCTGTCCCTAAAGGGCTCACATTCTAAAAACAAAACAAAACACAAGATAGACACCAGCAACAGTCACTGGAGATACTGTGCTGGGGGTGGATAGGGCCAGTTACTCTCCCCCCTGCTAAATAAAGAGAATCACTACGTTAAAAGGTGCCTCTTTGCCAAGTTAGCAGGGGTTTTGTACATGCACAAATATAAACACATGCATACATGCAAGGTTTGCATACATGAAAATGCAAATACATGTACACATACTCACACATACAGAAACACACATGTGCATATGTACACACAAGCACATGCACACAAGACAAAAGCTTATTTGCACTGTGCACAACTGCTTGTACAAACATGTAAAAACATAAAACCATACAAGTACACATACATACCTATATGCACACACACATTTACACACGTACGTACACACACAGGCACACATACACGCATACATACACAAAAGCACGTGCATGTAGATGCAACTGCACACACATGCGTATATATATATATATATATATATATATATATATATATATGCATGTGCACATATATGTGCATGTATGTAAGCACACACATACATACATGGAAATACACATGTGTGCGCACGCACGCACACATACATGCATGCAAACTCAAGCACAGACACAAGTACACACACACACACACACACAGAAACACAAGCAAACACACACACCCTAAACGCAAAGATATGCACATGGAAATAAATACATGTGCATGTACAGAACACATGCAAACACACACAAAAACACACACACAGTAATCACATGCACACATACACAACACAAAGACATATGAATGCAAACACATTCACATAAAAACAAGCAAATGCAAATCCTCAAACTCACATACAAATATTTAGCTGTGTGGATATGTGCAAATGAAACAATCTGTAATGCTGAACAACTATAATGCTGAAATCTGGTCAAGTACCTCAATACAGGTATTCATTCATTCAATGAAACAATACGTGATATATTAAAATCCCTCTTTGTTCAGAAGTGCTTACTTCTCAGAACGTGTGCCCAGGATTGCAGTATCCCTTTTCTTCCCCCATTCCCAACAATCTTCTCTTCATCAATTGCCTGTCAGGCAAAGAACAACCCTCCCAGACCTCAAAACTACCTCAGTTCTGCTGCCCACCCCCCACTATCAGAACCGCACCTGACTTCTCTGATAGGAAGACTTATCTGACTTCAATAATGGGCTGGGCCACTTTACACCTAATTTATTAAAAACACTGAGGTAATCTCAGCAAAATTTAGTGTTTTTACTGCCTGTTCACAAAATCCAATTTATTCCTTTCCAGTTCTTTGACTTCTCTCTCCTATCTGTTAGACCTAGGGGTTTGGAGTTTTTGTTTTTACATTGGGAGAACACCATATGTCACTATTTTCACTGTTTTTCAAGTCGGGGCCATTGTGGCAAAAAAACCCAACAACCCTCCAATGTGAGAGCTATTACCCATGTCCACATAGTGCTGTGCTTTCCCCAGCATGGGGAGATGGACTTTAAGAGTAACAGAACCCTGTCAAGCCCCACCACAACATAACAGAGCTATTGAGAAAGAGCTGAGCAGGACAACACTTCCCAGCATTCTGTGTGCACCTTCCAAGACACTGTAGTATATGCATTTCTCGAAGTAAATGACCTTAAAACAGTGTACATGTGCTGGTAACCTCCAGGCTTGACTGCTATAATGCACTCTATGTGGAGCTGCCTTTGTACATAGTCTGGAAACTACAATTGGTACAGTATGTGGCAGCCAGACTGGTCTCTGGGTCAACCCAAAGAGACCATATAACACCTATTTTAAAAGAACTGCACTGGCTGCTGCTATGTTTCCAAGCAAATACAAAGGACTGGTTTACCTATAAAGCTCTTAATGGTTTGGATCCAGGGTGCTTAAAACAGTTCCTCCTTCGTCATTAACCCTGCTACCTGTTAAAATCATACCTGGAGGTCCAGTTATGGTTGCCACTAGCTTGTCTGGGTGTTCTGTGGCTGCACTGGGGCATTGGAATATGCTCCCTGTCAAAGTAAGAGCTTCTCCATCTCTGATTGTTTTTTAAAAGTCCCTCAAGATGCACCTGTTTTCTCAGACTTTTAATTAAAATTAATTTTAAACGGTTTAACTGTTTTGATTCTGTTAAATTGTTTTGATTCTGTTTTTATGTTTGTTCTATTTTAAATTATGTACATTGCCTAGAGATATATCAGGCACTATATAAATATGATAAATTAAAAAAAATGCTGTAGTTGATCAGAATGGTGATTCTAAGTCTCTACTTCAATGCAGAATATACTACAACTGCTTTAGAAATATATAAAATATAATTGATCATAATAAAGGAATTGAATTATAAAATATAATACAATTCACTGTCTCTTTAGAATCAGCACTAAATGTTACATTGGAGAGGGTATTGGATTGCCAACACTGCAACAAAAGATTTCCCTTTAACAAACCATGAAAATGTGATTTTAAAAACCTCCTGATTAAAGACCAAACTATCCCATTTTGGATCAAGATCCACAAAGCCACAACTGGCACCTAAGGCTGACCAAGAATGCCATGTGATCAGTAATGGCATTGTGCAATGTCACAGATTGTGTTCACTTACAATTTGTCCTCCGTGCAACCAGATGGACAACGTCTTTGCTGGTGTTAGGCATTCCATCCACCATGTCTGCCATGGTGCTAGGCAGACCAAGAAAAGTGTGGGTATGGAGGACAAGTTGTAATGGCATGATTTGTGGCATTGTGCTGTCATGACAATACTGATCACGTGGCACGTCTGTTTAAGGCATCAGCCTTAAGGTACAATTTCCCAGTTTTGTGGAGCTTGAGCCAAAATGAGATAGCCTTATCTCTGGTCTTAAATTGGTAAGGGTTCTTTTTGCAATCAAATAATGGAATTGTTTGTGTTGGCTGCTTGGAATACAGGTTTGGGCTTAGCAACAGTTGCTAAGGGAGGGAAGAATGTTCGTGGTTGCTATGGGGCCTGGCTTCAATTGGGCTGGTGAGGTTACTCTTGGAGAGAGAGAGAAATGACAGTTGGGGAGAAGTTCAGGTTGTGGTTTTTGCAGTTCCTTGAGAATGAACAGGAAAGATGGAGGATTAGAGGAAGGAAAACCTGAACAGGGAAAACGGCTGAGGTCACCAAGCGGGAAACTGAGAGAAATGCTAAAGGGGAATGATGACTCTCAGTTGCTGAGAGCTTTCTGAGATGACAACTGAGTTCCTACTGATTATAGGAAATTACAGTTATCGGAAATTACAGACCAGCTTCCTGTTATTAGGAAAAGAATAAGGAACAACCTTTATCTGAGCAAGTAAAGAAAGAGAGCATAAAGAAGTAATTTTGAATGAAAAGGGAAAACTGGAAGTTTGGACAACAGGGGAAGTGACTCAGGGACATATCCATAAAACAGCAGATGTGTGCTCTGCAGATGAGCCACCAAGTGGGTCCAAGAGGCGCCCCCCCCCCCCCACTATGCTTCCCCGCTGTTTTCTCCACTTACCCTCTGCCCACCCATTGGCCTCTGCGGACCCAGTTTAGCCACTTACCACCACTTGTCATGGCCAGCTTAACTCCTTTTGTTGGACACTCCCTCTTGTCACCAGCGTTTCCCACTTGGCACCAGCCCTCTCAGCACATCCTGCTGTTGCTTTTGCTGCTGCCTGCCATTGTTTCCCAGCCAGCCCTCACAACACTGCATGCCTGGATGAGTTCCTCTTCACTTGAGAAGGGAAAAAACCCATTAGCGCCACACAAGCCAGCTGGGAAATAGTGGCTGGGGATGTGCATGGAACCACAGCAGGGCAGTTCGAAGGCAGCATGGGTGCCGCCTGAAGAGCGGGGGAGGGTGCACTTACCCCTCCCATCGCTCCCCCCCCCCCACTGGCGTCCTTTGTTAAGAAAGCTGATCAGGGTGGCAGCGTACCTCCCTGCCGCCCCGTTGGACGGATATGGACGGAAGTCTCCGACATGCCTGCATGTGACGATACATGCCGGCACACGCAGGCGCATCGGGGACTTCTGGCCATATCTGGCCAACAGGGGCAGTAGGGTGGCAGGGATACGCTGCCGCCCCAATCAGCTTTCTTAACAAAGGATGCCAGTGGGGGGAAAGCAGCGGGAGGGGAAAGTGCACCCTCCCCCACTCTTAAAGCAGCACCCCCGCTGCCTTCAAACTGGTGGAACCGATGGTTATTCATACTGGTTGGGAGGCCCATAAAGGGCCTCCGAACCAGTTCCGTGCACATCCCTAATAGTGGCAGGCAGCAGCACCAGCACCAGTAGCAGCAGGGGCTGTGGTGTAGTAGTCACAAATTCAGAAGTGCAGGCGCTCTCCATGAAAGCCCTCATAACCGCGCCCACCGCTATGGCCACACATTCTACTTAGCTTGCTGCAATAATTTGGGGGTTCTTTTACAAGAAGTCAAGGATAGTTTCTAATCCTACAGAGCTTGAACCTCATGTGATTATTCACCCAGAAGAGCAATCTGGATGGTCAACCACAAAAAGCAGAGGATACTCCCCATAACAGAAGACAGGAAGAATGGTAATAGAATCAATTGTAGTATGGTGTTCAGTTATGTAACAAGCTGTTGGAATAGCAGGAGCAGCATATTATTTCCATTTAGAAAGCAAAGGGCTTTGCATCCCTACTGAGACTCTCAAAGGAGGAAAAAAGTACTGGGACTGTGTCCTCCCTGCTCATCCCTGCAGCACTACACCAATGAGCAGGGGGCAGCAAGGCCGGGAGTGGCAAGGGGGTTAGCGCCACCTGGGAAATGGCAGTGGTGGTGACAGGGAGTGGCATCGTGGCTGGCAAATGGCATGACAGTGGCAGTGAGAGGCTAAGCTAGGGTCCAGGAGGCAGGTAGGCAGGGGCTTTGTGGAGGTCAGCAGTGAATGAGCAATGGCTGCAGCAGGGAGGGTTGCCAAAAAAATCTAGCCCCAAGCCATTGCCAACAGTGCTATGTCAGTGAAGTGACTGTATCCTCTCACTGAAGCCACAGCCATAACTTTTCTGGAAACCATCAGGGAAACCTCTCATAATATTCTGCAACTAAAGAAGAAGGAAAAGAAACCATCATTTTTGCCTTGTTAGAAATAAAAGTTATACCCTCCCCTTTTACTTTAAGAAGTGATCTTTCATGGTTCAACCCATGCACAAAGCCAAACCCAGCTACTAGGAAGAAAAGATTTAAATCAGTTTAAGCACATCGCTGTTTTGGTGGCAGCACAAAGAAGCTGATTTCTCAGAGCGCTTGGTGCAAAAAGGGTGCTGCCGCCTTTCCCTATTATACCAGCCCTCTCACTCCACCCCCAACTCAGCTGCTTCCAAAGCGCACCAACGGATTTGACCTCTGCTCAGGCTTCAGGTCCACTCGCCTGCTTTTTTGCTGCCGCCGCCGGCTGTACCTCCCCACCCTTTCCCATCAATCCGGACTGGAGCAAAGGGAGGAGGGGAAAGAAGCTGACGATGGGATGCGCTCCCTGATCTTCCCTCCCTCCCCGGAATCCTGATTATAAGCGGCAGGGAAGGAGCAGAGATCTCCTCTCTCGACAAGACACGCTGCACATCCCGGGTGTGATGCAGCTTTCGGCTGCAGCGGCCTCTTCCCCCGGGGCTCGGCTCAGGTGGGTAGACTCCTTCTCCTTTCCCGTTCACAGCTGTTGTCACCCAAGCGTCATCCCTCTCTCGGCTCCATTCAGCACTGCAAATCTCCCTGCCCAGCCCGGGTTCTAGGCTGTGCCATTCTTAGGTACATTTACTTGGAAGCAAACCCCGCTCTGAATTCAATGGGACGTAGTCCTAAACAAGCATGCATAGGATTGCAGTTATGCAGTGCAAGCTGAGTGAAGTCCCATCGACTCTGTGGGAGTTAATTCCAAGTAAAAATGGCTTAGGATCGGATCCGCCAGTTAGTCGATTTCTGCCCTGCTCCTCCAAATTGCTCTCCAGCGCCCCAACTGCTGAAAAGCTCCCTAGCTTCTCCTCATTCACGCTGTCCATGTATTTGCTCCCTTGCCATCTCTATGCCTCTCAACGCTACTACCCCTCCCCCAGATCCCACGGGAGGCGCTGATCTGTGGCTTCTTTTTACACACCGCTCGAACCTCCTTGGCTGCACTCGAAAAAGGCGTTCCTGGGGTAGGGGCAAGTCGTGCTGGATGCCTGAGCAAACCCGCACATGCTTGGGTTGCAAACTGTCCAGTCTTGCTGAGTCTATGGCACCTGCTCCCAAGGAAGTGCACAGAGGTGTGTAGCAATCCTGTGCATGCTTAGTGACTGAGGAGGAGTAAGCCTCGTTAAGCTCAGTGAGACTTCCGAGTACAGATGCGTAGGTCCTACGGAAATCAAATGGAACTTGCTTCAAAGTAAGGAGTGGGCTACACAGATCATCCAAGGATCACGCGACTCCGCCACTCCCTGGGTGATCTCTCGCTGGGGAGCGCCTCGGCTCTAACAACAACAGCAGGCGTGCAGTTCTCCCTTTAATGCTGCTGGCCTCCGCAGCGCGAGGTGAGCGTCTTCAAGGCACTCCCTCCTCAGGTGTGATGTTCTCCCTCCCCCGCAATTTTTTCTAAAACCCGACGACGCAGTCCTCCCTAACCTTGCCACTCCCTGCGCCGTCCTTTCCCTGCTAGTTTACACGACTGTTCCAGTTCGGGAACAATGACAGGCGGTTCCAGCCTACTCTGGGAGGACAGGATTGGCTATTTGGTGTCTCCTATTCCGGGTCGGTTCGAGCCGGTTTAAAACGACAACAGATTCCACCTGAGAGGCGAATTCTTCGTGCGCTGTCCGTCGACATGGAGACCAGACGAGTTGCCTCAGGTCGAGAAACGAGAAGCCGCCTCTACCACAAAGGGGGCGATCCAGCATAGCGTGGGGTCCTCAACCTAGAGGTCAGAAGGTTAGCAACAAAAGCTTGAAGAAGCCACGGGAGGAGATGCCCGCCGGGATTGCCCGGCGATTTGAGCGTGCCCGCTTTCCTTAGAGCCGGGCTGGCTGTTTGCGTTTTGTTGGCTGCTTTCATTAAGGGTAAACATCCGCTGTCGAAGAAGTTCGAGGAAGTTTCTGAGTCCCGAACCCGAAGGCAGCATCCTTGGGGTGTGTCTGTGTGTCGTATGGTGGGGCTTGAAAGGCAGCGAAATGAAACGGTGATAATTTCGAAAGGAGCGGGAAGGAGAATGTCTGGATTAGCAGACTTGAGTTTGGGGCGGTATAGAAATTTGTTATAAAACGGGAATGTATAGAACCTGGAAGCTAGGCAGGCCTCTAACCAGAAATGTTCACGGGAAGGATAATCAAAGAATAGCCAAAATGTAAATAAAAGTAGTCTAATGGGTGTGAAGATGTTTTATTGCTTTGAAACTTTTAAATGCAATTATTTTTTAAAAATATATGTGCATAGTGTCAGTCATCCTAGTAACACTGAAAGGCAAGTTTGCTACTTAATGTTGGGTAGAATACTGCCTGCATGCTTTTCCTTACATCTCAGTAAAGGATTAAAGAGTTGCCTTTTTAAAAAAGCAAACTATTTATTTAGCTGAAAATAGATTAAAAAAATAAGTGCTGAGGATTCAGGGAAGGAGCCTGGATGAGGGCCAGCTCCCCCTAGGATCCTGAACTTTAAAAAATAATAGTAATAATAAAAAATAAAAATCCTTGCTATGACGAGGAACTAGTGACATCCTGGAAAAAGTTGCAGATAATCAAAATAGGAAGCAAAGTTATCTTTTAAAAAAACATTGTAGTTGATATTAATATAACATGTGGAACATCTTATTGTAATCACAATAATGCAGTTTTTAAGCCGTTCTTTTCCCCATTTATGTGAATCTTAATTTATATATGAAAATATTAAGGGGAAGGAACATATTTGAATAATAAAACCCTTCAAGAAAGACTTCTAGATGCTTTCAAAAGTATTTCCCCCTGCATTTGTTAAATAAATTTCCCAGACTATAGGAAATACCCACATTGGCCAGCAGAGATATAGGAAGATAGTGAAAGGCATCATCTCATAATGCACGGGAGAAGGCAATGGTAAACCCCTCCTGTATTCTATCAAAGACAATCGCAGGGCTCTGTGGTCGCCAGGAGTCGACACCGACTCGATGGCACACTTTACCTTTTATGAGATGCTAAAGGGATAGCATTTTTTGTTTTGAAAGCTGTTGGTGGAAAGGGCTGATTTTTTTTTTTTAAAGGAGGGGAGGTGTTTAAGGCATGTAGCAGCATGGGGGATGGGATTTATTGGTGGGCTCCAACACTGTAACCATGCACATTGTGAATTGTTATATATAATGCATGAACAGAATTGTAGTGACTTGCACATGGCCACCTGATCCATTTCCAGCACTCTCATGTGGGGTGATCAGTACATGATTACTGCACATGATCCCTTAACTAACTTTCATCATTGGGATTAGGGGTGTGCATGAAAGACATTTTGCATTCTGTTCTGAGCTTGGAATGGAACACAAAATGCACGAAATGTTCCATCGGAACAACCAGGAGAGCTGGTTGTTCCAACACAACGACCCTGGTCCAAAGCGCCATTTTGGATTCCAAAATGGTGCTCAGAACAGGGTCAGAACTTACCACCTTGAAATGGGTTGCTTCTTTCCGAGCTCGGAACAGGTCCCCTTTTAAGGGGTGTTCTGTTCCTACCTCAGAACGTTCTGCACACCCATAATTGGGATGCTGTTACCAAGTATCAGTCTGCCTCCCTCCCAAAACATATCTACCATAACCTTGCCAATGCAGTGTGTTCACCCAGGGACACCATATTTAATAGCTCAGTGTCGGATGTTAAATTTATTTTTTTGGCAGATTCACCTGTTAGTTTCAGAAGCCCGTTTAATTTGAAATCTTATTCCAATTTTTAAGGAACCATGTCTGTCTCTCTTCTCTCCTCTCCTCCCTTCCCTGCTACTAAGGGCCAAAACAGATTAGACCAGGGAGTTCTCACAACATTTTCAGTTTTACATAAAATTAGTTGCACAGGGCTGAGTTTGATCAAAGCAGAGTCATGTGGGAGGGGAGGTTCAGTGCAGTTTCTGAATCTAAATTGCTCCTCCTGTGGACACTGCTATTAGTCCTACAATGGAAGATATATATTTCCCCTGCAAAAATACTGCCTTTAAAATTAGTTTTGGGGGAGATAATTTAAATCAGGGAAATGGTGAGCCCTCCCATTTTGCTTGTACTGATGAAATTTAACTTCTGTGGCTGCTTAATAGATAAAAATGAAAATAGCGGGAGATTTGTGATCAGATCTTCCACACCTTGTATGATTTAATCCTAAAAAGAAGTTTGGCAGCATTACCATCATCTGAAATAGATAAGAGGGGTGCCCCACCTCTCCTGGGTAAAAAGAAAAAGGTGAGTAGAAAACAAGTGCAAGGAGGTGAATAAGATAAGTTCTTTATTTGTAGACTTCAGTTTATCAGCTTTCATGTGAATGTAGGAAACCACTATTTCCGCTAATGACACGAAACAAAGCAATTCATGTTTGTTTGAAGTGCACAGCTCAAGAAACAAGAAGAAAAAAGGGTGTGAAAGTGTGCTATTTTGGGGGTGGGGGAAAGGTTGCCCTGCTTGTTTGCTGTGTCAAAACCTCTGCGTTTTTGACTGCTGCATGTACATCTATGTTATGAGTCAATGTTTGGTGTTTTTAATCACTGGTGTCTTGGAGAGCTCATTAGTGGAGACTTGTTTCCATGACAATGTGACCCATAAGATTGTTCTGGATATCATTCTGCCTAGGCTTGGTATTTATAGTCGAACAGATGAATGGCCCACTGTTATTATTCTGCTTGGAAATAAACCCCCTTCTTGGCATTGATCTCCTCAAAACATCCATTCTTCTTCCATCTGTGCTTGATATAGGGAGGAGAGGAAAGTTTTAAAATTGGATTCCTGAAGAGTTCTACCGCTGCATATATTTTAATTTTGGTGTTAATAAAACTGTGGTTTAGGTTGTTAATGACCCTGAACAAACTTGAGAGAAAAGAGTTTAAGTGTCATTGTGTTTGTCATTTTTTTAGTATGTATCTTGCAGTTAGGGATATTAGATATATATCTGCAGTGATACCTGGTTGTACCTACAAAAATGGCAGGTAGCCAAAACTGTGTTAAAATCGAAAAGTAACAGAAGGGTTATATGAGCCAGTGTGGTGTAGTGGTTAGAGGGCTGGACTAGGACCGGGGAGACCCAAGTTCAAATCCCTATTCAGCCATGATACTTGCTGGGTGACTATGGGCCAGTCACTTCTCTCTCAGCCTAACCTACTTCACAGGGTTGTTGTGAGGAGAAACGTATGTAGTACACCGCTCTTGGCTCCTTGGAGGAAGAGCGGATATAAAATGTTAATAATAATAATTTAATAATATAATATGCAGATGACACTCAGCTCTCTCTCCTTGTCACCTGATCCTAGAGAGGCAGTGGATGCCCTAAATTTGGGGCTGGAGGCTGTGATGGGTTGGATGTGGGCTAATAAACTGAGACTGAATCCAGACAAGATGGAGGTAATGTTGGTCAGTTTTAGAGCCAATTGAGATGAGGAGATTCTACCGGTTCTGGATGGGATTGTATTTCCCTTGAAGGAGCAAGTATGCAGCTTGGGGATATTGTTGGACCTGGCTCTGCTTTTGGAAGCTCAGGTGGAGGCGGTAGCCATGGGTGCCTTTGCACAGCTTTGTCTAGTGCGCCAGCTGCATCCCTTTCTCAAGAAGGCAGATCTCACCACAATTACCCATGCCTTAGTCACGTCGTGGGTGGATTACTGTAACATGATCTACATGGGTCTACCCTTGAAGAATATTTGGAAGCTGCAGCTAGTGCAAAATGTGGCAGCTAGGGTTTTATCTGGAGCTGCCCGCTAGGATCACATCACACCCATTTTGAAAGAGCTGCTCTGGCTACCAGCTTGTTTCCCGGTCCAATTCCCGATGCTGGTTTTGACCTTTAAAACCCTTAACGGTTTGGGTCCGGGATACATGATGGACTGCCTGCTCTCAAGGGTTGCTGCCCGCTTGATGAGGTCATCTGAAGGGGCTCTGCTCTGGGTGCTGACAATGAGGGAGGCTCGGCTGTTGTGCATGCGGGACTGGGCCTTCTCTATTGCTGCCCTCAGACTCTGCAATGCCCTCCTGGGGGCTATTCGCTCCTCGGTCTCCATCACAATTTTTAGAAAGCATGTTAAATCTTGGCTTTTTACCCAGGCTTTTATATGTTTGTCTCTACTGCTGCTTCTTTGTATTTTGTATGGTTATTTTTTTGCTTGTATTTTAAATCTTTTTAGTCAGATTTGTTTTTATATTTTAGCTTAATATTTTAATTGTGTATTTTTATAGTCTTTTGTAGTCTTTTTATAGTCTTTTGTAACACAAGACTTTATAGTCTTGTGTTAACTTTTCTGTGTGAACCACCTTGGGATTGTTTTAATGAAAAGTGGTATATAAATAAAATGTGGTGTGTTTGTGTTGCATGTCTGTGTGTCTGGTGTTGTTTACAACTTTGTGTTGCACGCATTTGTGTTGTGTGCATATTTCTATGTTGTATGCATCGTTTTGTTTCTGTATTGTGTATGCATGTTTGTGTTGTGTATGTCTGTGTTGTATTTCATTCTTGTGATTGTATTTCTGTGCTGCCGGTGTGTGTATAAGCACATTTGTTTTGTTGATGCATATGAATGTTTGCAGTGTATGTGTATTTGTGTTGTAGGAATATTTTTGTAATGAATTCATTTGCATGTCTGTTTTGTACATGTTCTGTGTGGCTGTATGCATTTATTTATGGGTATTGTACATGCATCTGCACGCTTGTGTGTGTTTGGGTATTTGTATTGTGTGCGTACATGTGCATATATTTGTTTTGCATTCATGTTTGTTTTGTGTGCATTTGTGTGTGTATATGTGTTTTTGTTGCATTAGTATGTTTCTGTTTCTGTTTTCTTCATGGGTGTGGTTGTGGTGCATGTGTTTCTTGGTTGTGTGTGTGTGTGTAGTGTGTACACTTGTGGCATATATGTGCATGTATTATGTGGTTGTGTTTCTTTTTGCGTGTGTGTTTGTGTTTCTCTGTGTTCATGCATTTTCAAAATCATTCCATGCACCCCCTCACTCACATCAGTACTTCTCCCCCAAAGCACTTTTACCTCCTCCTGGCTTCCCCCTACCTGTCCATTCCATATCACCCATCCCTGAGAAGTGAAGAGATTAGGCATTGTACTCACAAGATAATCCATTTGGTTGTTCCTACTGCCAGTGTCAGAGTGCTGGCAAACATGTCAGCATTCTGACTTCATTGTCAAACTGGTCACACTCTGTAGAACTTTTGTCAGCATTTGTTACCCATAGGCTTTAATGAGGCAGGAAAATGTTAACTTTTGAACCACTGCTCCAAACTTCAAACAACCAACAAAGGATTGACTTCCTAAACAAGCCTAAAAAGATTACACCAATCATTTTCATCAAAATTTTAATATATTATTCACCTGTTTAAAAATCAGAGAAAACGGATTGTCTCAATTTTCAGCACTTCTTAACTTGCTGTAGCTGTGGCAATTTTTATCAGACCTCCTTGAAATTAGGCAGATTTGTAGACTTCATCGTGTAGATCAACCTTGCCAAGTTTCAAGTTGTTAGCTGAAAGTTGTTATATTTATAAGCAATTGAATGTTGAGGCTTCTAACAGCGGAACACCCCAACCCCACTCTGCTCCTCACTCTGTAGTGGCGAGGGACTCTCTTAAAATCATAAGAAGTTGGTGTAGTATAGTGGATAAGAGCATATGATTATGACATGCAAATCCCCACTTGAAATCTCAGCACTGCCATGCCATGAGTAATTTTAAGCCAACTATTTAGGGCCAAGTCTCAGACAACTTCCTCTGACCCCTTTGAGGAACCAGCTTCCTGATTCTTGAAAAACCAGACCTGCATAACCTTGAGTCTCTTACTTGCTTTCCATTAAACTGATTTCATTGATTAAATTGATTTCATTGATTTGGGATGGGATCTGGGTGGGAAAGTAATTGATTTGCCTCCTTTAAAATAGGTGTTGTATTGTAGGAGCAAGTATTGGTCAAAATGAGTGGTGTGATGTTCTTGGTGCCCATTCCCAATCTCCTCCTTGACTTTGTAACTTCGACCAGGTTACCTTTTTAGTCTGTGTGTAATCATTTCTTGCTTTCTGATTGTCTCTGTTTTGTAGTCTGCATTGTGGTGTTCTGTTGTAGCTTGATATTGGGTGTGGATGATATTGATTGGGACAGGAACTTATAACCACAAACAACACTGTGTGTTCTGTGGGCTCTGCTCCTGGCTCATCAGGCTCCTCCTGACCCATCAGGTTTGGTGGGATGGATGAACTTGTAGCACCCCCACTCTCTGGAGGTGCTAGCCGCTACTGTTAGGAATGTATCTATGTTTGAACTCTTTTTTTTTTCTCTTGGGGGGAAAAAGCGAGCTGAACATAATTTTTTAAAAAAATCCTTAACCATAAATGTCCATATATAGACCCAAGTGTATTCAGAAAATTATCTGAGGGAACCAAATATAAATACTATCCATTCAATGTAGGCATTTCTAAGAACCACTTGCCAACATTCAGCACCTATATTGGGCAGCAGTGTTATGCTGGCATTAGGGACCTGCTGGGGCTGCTGTACATGTGGAATTCAGCCCCAGCAGTGGGTAACCTGCCTAGATTGTGCTCTGTGTTTAGAGAAGGATCCTAGAGAATGGGCTGCAGTCACATGAGTGTTGAGTTCTAAAAGTTAAGCAAGCAGGGTCATGTTTGGATGGAAGACTGTTTGGGAGCCCTTTACATTAGATAGTTTAAGACCAGAGCTCTCATTTAGGCTCAAGCTCCACAAAGCTGGAACCTAAGGCTGAAGCCTTAACAGATGTGCCACATGATCAGTAATGATGATGTACAATGTCACAAATTGTGCTCCATGCACCCATACTTTTTTCTGGTCCTTGAGGCTCAAATCAAGATGTGGAGAATGGAGTACCTGGCACCAGCATACGTGGTTCACAATGTCCATGTGGGTGCATTGAAGGCAAGTTGTAAGCGAGCACGTTTTGTGACATTGCACAACATCATTACTGATCACATGTCATGTCTGTTAGGAAATCAGCCTTAGGTTCCAGTTTCCTGGCTTTGTGGAACTTGAACCAAAATGAGGTAGCTTTAACTCTGGCCTTGAACTGGCAAGTTTTTTATACAATCTAATTTCCATAATTGTGGAAAGGTAATTCATCATTACTGTGTAGGCAATCCAGTGACCATCCACTATATAATTCAATGAATTACATTATATAAAATATAATATTTGATCACATATCAGTTTGGTGGACAACCCTTTAACATGAAAGTTTTTCAAGTCTATACCCCAACGACTGATGCAGAAGAAGAGGAAGTTGAGTGCTCAAGTTCAAGTTATGCTCAAGTTCTGTCTGAAATTGACAGAACATGCAAGCAAGATGTGCTGGTGGTGGTTGGAGTCTGGAATGTCAAAGTTGGAAATGGTAAAGAGGAAAACACGGTCAGACTGTATGGCCTAGGAAACAGAAATGAAGCAGGAGAACGATTTATTAGTTTCTGCCAATCCAATGATCTCTTCATTGCTAACACATTCTTCAAACAACCAAAGTGGCACCTATACACATGGACATCACCAGATAGAGTACACAGAAATAAAATTGATTCCTTTATTGGTGCAAGGAGGTGGAAGAGCTCCGTTATAATAGCAAAGATGTGACTGGGGGTCAATTGTGGAACAGATCACGAACTGTTCATGTGCAAGTTGCAAGTCAAGCAACAGTGGAAAAAGAAAACTATCCAGTTTCCACAATATGATCTTGAGAATGTACCCACCATTTTCAAGGAGAACATCAGAAACCACTTTGAAGTTCTGAACCTCATTGATAGGGAACCAGAGGAACTGTGGAATTAAATCAAAGAAGTTGTTAAGGACAAAAAAACAGAAGAAAGCAAAATGGATGTCAGAACATATGGTGGAAATTGCCAGGAAGAGGAGAGAAGCCAAAGCCAAGAAAGATAAAGATCTCATGAAGGAACTTAATAGGGAATTTCAGAAAGCTGTTAGAAGAGACAAGGAGCACTACTACAATGAACTCTGTAAAGACCTTGAGAATGGAAATGGACACGGAAAAACAAAGGAAGTTTTCCAAAAGATATCTGAACTCAGAAGGTGGTTCCAACCTCTGATCGGTATGGTAAGGGATGCCAAAGGACAGATAGTAACTGATGGAAGGAGTATACTGAAAATCTGTACAGCAGGAATGTCAACATCCAAGATACTCTAGAAGATATTCCCTACTTGTAAGAACCTCTAGTACGAGAAGATGAAGTTAGATCAGCACTCTGGCCATTACTAAATCGGAAGGCTACAGGAACTGATGGAATAGCTACAGAAATATGGCAGGCAACTGAAGAAGAATCAGTCAAGGCTCTCTAAGCAAACAATGCCAGCAAATTTGGAGAATGACGCAGTGGCCAACAGATTGGAAGAGGTCAGTCTACATACCCATACCAAAGAAAGGAGACTTAACAGATTGCGCAAACCATCGCACAATATCCTTAATCTCACATGCTAGCAAAATAATGCTCCGGATCATCCGATGCAGATTAGAACCCTATGTGGAAAGGAAAATGCCGGATATTCAAGCTGGTTTCAGAAAAGGCCGAGGAACAAGAGACACCATTGCTGATGCACACTGGATAACTGAGAAAGACAAAGAATACCAAAAAGGAGTCTATGTGTTGTATTGACTACAGAAAAGCCTTCGATTGCATCCAACATGTCGAGTTGTGGAATATCATTAGGAACATGGGCATCCCAGAACATCTCATTGTTCTCATGAGAAACTTATACACAGGACAGGAAGCCACAGTCCAGACGGAACATGGTGAAACAGACTGGTTCCAGATCGGCAAAGGAGTGCGACAAGGCTGTATACTTTCTCCTTCTTTATTCAATTTGTATGCTGCATATACTGAGAGAAGCTGGATTGGAAGAAGATGAGTGTGGTTTTA
The DNA here is from genome assembly GCF_027244095.1 of Hemicordylus capensis. Taxonomy (NCBI): domain Eukaryota; kingdom Metazoa; phylum Chordata; class Lepidosauria; order Squamata; family Cordylidae; genus Hemicordylus; species Hemicordylus capensis. Next base: position 134,436,653 of record NC_069661.1, read on the forward strand.
AAGTTGGAGGAAGAAACATCAATGGCCTGCGCTATGCTGATGACACCACTCTGATAGCTGAGAATGTAGATGATCTGCAAGCTCCAGTAATGAAAGTTAAGGAGCACAGTGAAAAAATGGGACTACAGCTAAATGTAAAGAAGACTAAACTAATGACAATGGGCACAGCAACGAGCCTCAGAATCAATAATGAAGACATTGAAGTGGTGGATAGCTTCTGCCTTTTAAGGATCAACCAGTAAAGGATCCAGCAGTCAAGAAATATGCCACAGACTAGTACTTGGTAGGGTTGCAATGAAGGCCTTGGAAAAGATATTTAGATGCCGTGATGTGTCTACACCTACAAAGTTTAGAATAGTTCGGACAATGATTTTTCCCGTGACACTCTATGGATGTGAAAGCTGGACTTTGAAGAAGCAAGATAGAAAAAGTATTGATGCTTTTAAACTTTAGTGCTGAAGAAGACTTTTGAGGATACCATGGGCAGCCAGGGAAACAAACAAACAGATCATAGAACAAATCAATCCAGAATTTTCACTCAAGGCACAAATGACCAGGCTCAAATCATCATACTTCGGACACATTGTACGAAAACTCAGCTCCCTTGAGAAGTCCATAATGCTGGGAAAGGTTGAAGGAAAGAGAAGTAGAGGACGACCAGCAGCAAGGTGTATGGACTTCATTATGACTGCAATGAATGCACCACTGAGAGACCTTAAAGGCCAAGTTGAAGACAGATAATCTTGGAGATAATCTATCTGTGTGGTTGCTAAGAGTAGACCGTTGTAGGATATTCTACAGTACAGTGGAGTCTGACAGTCATCATTGTGATAAACTGCAATATGTTTAACAGTATCTTGGGAGGTGCATATTGAATGCTGGAAAGCACTTTCACCATAGATCTCTGTGAGGAAGCTGCTGGAAATGACTGTGCTTCCCAGCACTCAGTGTGTGCCTTTCAAGATGATGCTGAGGCTTGATAGGGCTCTGTTATTCTTACAGTCCCCATCCCCAGTGCTAGGGAAAGCATAGTCATTACATGGATATAGGAAATGGAGATTTTATTGCCAGAGTGGCCCCCATTTTAAAACTATTGAAGATTACTGACTTATGGGGGTTTCCCACTATAAAAATAAAGACTACCCTCCAGCCCCCACCTCAAGGTTTAGAAGATGGAAGAGAGTATTTGTGTGCTGGGAATTGTGGGATAAGTAGAGCTTTGTAAATAGCAGTATGTAGGCTAGATTTAGCTGAGATTAGCTCAGTGGTTTTTTTAAAAAATGAGTATAATTAAATTATCCCCTCCATTGAAGTTAATAGGACTTTCTTATTGTAGAAGTCAAGTGCAGTTTTCCTGCCAGCATTCTGACACCGGGAGATGGGCAGCAGGACATTGTTAACTGAGAGAAGCGTGAGGTAATTCTGAAGAGGTTTGAGGGAGTCACACTCTGTCTGAGAGAGGAGCGGGGAGGGGAAGAAAAGGATGCTGCAGCCCTGGGCAGGCTCACTGAGAAATAATTTCGCACACAGCTTCTCTCCCACACTGCTCTAATTATTGTTCCCTGAGAGTTCACGTTGCATAACTAATGGAATAGGCATTGCACTTGCAATGGAATCCACTAGGTGGCTCTTCCAGTCAGAGTACTGGCAGGTGTGTCAGTACTCTGGCTTCATTGTCCAACTCGTCATGTTCTATATAACTTTGGACCTGCTAGCCATAGGTTTTAATGAGGCAGGGAAACCTTAATAAGTTTTGAACCACTGCTTAGAACTCCAAACCACTAAAAGGCACCCCTCTTAGGCAAGCTGAATGTTAGTCATTTAACCAAATTTGAAATATATGATACACTTTTCTAAATATTGGACAAAGAAGGACCAAAGTGTACTTTTTAACTTGCTGACATTGTGGCAATTTTTATCAGATCACTTTGAAATTACATTACACATGCCAAGTTTCAATTTATTAACTCAACAATTGTCATATGTATAAGCAATTCAATGTTGAGGGTTATAATGGTGGAACTTTTTTTTTTTGCTACTCACATTAACTAAAGGGGCATTTCCATGCCCCTTTAATAAGTCATGCTAAGAGATCTAGCTATAAATGTAAAATAGCCACGTGGAGTCTGATCAGGGCTGCAGTGCAGGTGAAGCAGGACTCTAACCCTTTCTACCCTTTCCAGCAAATAGCACTTTTGGATCGAAATAACTGCTGGAGATGATTTTTGCTGATAAAATTGAAATGGGGCATTTTAAAGAAAAAAAGTACAGGAGAAAATGATGTTTAATGTATAATCTAATCTGACCCTTAGTTTTGGAGATTGCATATTTTAGCAGTCAGATTAAAGAAGAATGAAATATATTTTGCTTCTAATACAGTTCCGCATGATCTTCTCATTTGTGTTGCCACACTATCACTTATATTTACAAATAATAATATGCCCTGATAGTTAATTCACAAATGAATATGTTTTCAGGACTTGGGCAGTCTGTTTCAGCTAAAGGCTCTGTGCTGTTTACATGAGCAATGAACTGTCTATATTTCTGAATTACTTGTTTTCATTCATACAGTAAGCAGCAAATGGCTATAAGGTAGATATTTCCTGTGCATTGCTGGTTCTTGCCTGCATGGTCTAAGCTGTTTTGACCTTTGGATGAGTAGTAAGATTAGTTGTGGACCTTTCATAATTGTCAAATAGATGAGGTTAGAAAGAAGGAAAATGCACATGTTCCAGTTTGTATTACTTCTTGACTTACTTGTACAGGAGTTTACTGGCTCTTCAAAAGTCATTCCATCTCACAACTCTCACTGAGCATAGTTCAAAGTCATTTTCATTTGAAGTGGCACCTTGTGATGACGTTTTAATACTGAGAAGTTGTTGTAGATGGTCTGACATTCTTCATAAAGCAACAACCATAATAAAAACTGGTAGCAGACAACAGCTTTGTGACTCTCCTGGGACCTTTCGTGCTGGACTTGGTCTCATAACTGAAGGTATTTTCAAATGTCTAATAGCTTTGTCCATTTATTGGCCTTCAGGTCTGGAGGTTTAATAATGGACCAAAACCATTCCAAAACACACTGTGTAATCTCTTTCAAACCAGTGTACTTTCTTAATAGTCTCTTTATTCTGTGAGAGATTGGTTAAATGTTCCAAAGCAGTAAAAATAGATTAGGAAAATACAAATATACACCTTGTGGATACTTTGCAAATACGCAAGGGAAACTTGTTTTTAAAAGCAGGTGGCCCGCACTGATTCCCTTGCTTACTTGAGATCTAAACAAGTGTACTGAATGCCACTATGCATACATCCTTCAGATGCAAGACATCAGAGCTTCCTTGCCCTTATAGAATTATAGTTGGGGGTGACCTTATAGGCCATCTAGTCCAGTTCTTACTCAATTCAGGAAATCCAGAGATAAAATATACCTGATTGCAGTCCAGCTTCTGCTTGAAGACTTTGAATGAGAAAGAGCCCACCTCCCTGATAACTGGTTCCCTTGTTAAAACGCTCTTGCCAATAAGATGTTTCTCCTAATGTTCAACCAAAATCTATTCTCCTGTAACCTAAGCCCATCAGATCTAGCCCTGTCCTCTGGGGCAGTGGAAAACCAGTCTTTGCCCTCTTCTGTGTGAAAGCCGTTTAGGTATTTGGAGAGTGTTGTCATATCCCACCTCTCAGGCTAAACATACCAGACTCGTTCAGCCTTTCCTCATAAACCTTGTTTTCCATACCCTTGAACATCATTGTTGCCCTCCTCTGAGCCACTCTAGTTTGTTTATATCTTTCTTAAAATGCAGTGCACAGAATTGGACACTACTCCAGATAGGTGTGATTCGTGTAGAATAAAGTCGAAAGATACTTCTCATGGCTTGCAGCCTGTGGCTCTGTTAATGCAGCCTAAAATTGCATTTAAAAATTTGGTGGTTTTTTTTTTTTTTTTTTTTTTGCAGCTGTATCACACTTCTGACTCATGCTCAGCTTGTGATTGACTGTAATTTCAAGATCCTTGCAGATATATGCAACTATAGGTCTCTCCCAGCCTATCACTGTGCATTTGACTTTCCTCCCTAAGTGCATAATTTTGCGTTTGTCACTGTTTAGTGTAATTTTGTTAGTTTCAGGCCAGTTTTCTATTCAATCAAGGTCATTTTATTTCTTATTTATTTGAATATTAGTCCTCTCTTCTGAAATTCATTCCTATTTTTTACCAGTTCTGTGCCCTCTGCAAATTTGAGGAGTCCTTCCACCAATATCACTGATTAAAAAAAAAAAAAAGTTGGATTACCTGGCACAGGGTAGAGTCCTGCAGCAAGTCACTTGAATTTTCCCTCCAGTTTGATGACAAGCCATTGATGAGCCCAGTTTGAGTGAAGTTTTCCAGCCAGTTGAGAATTTCTGATATATTATAATTAAATACTTAGTTTTCAAACTTCATGTTTCAAGATTCCTCCTTGTTTCACTGCCAGTGCCAGCCTTTCTAGGCAGGCTGGATGCCTGAAAGAAAAGCATTCTGAACTCCCAAAACACACAACGGACCATTCAAGCATGGCAGCATGGATGATTTTCCTGAAACTCAAGGGTAATCCCCCAAATCCCAGAGCCTTTCAGTAGCAAAATGGCCCCTAGCAGGAGTAGGTAGTATACTTAACTAGTATAAGAGTTGTAATAAAAACAAGTAAAAAGTCTAGTTTATTACAGTAAAAATTAAGAGAAGAGCTTACCTGCAATTGAATTACAAAGGAAATGTTAAACGAACAAAACGTTCTATTTATGTTTATAGTTTGAACTCTGCTCAGCCACATGAGCTCTGGAACACATCATTTGGACTGGCATTTTCTAATCACTGTTTTGTTATCAAGATGCTTACATACTGTTCTAGTATCTTCCCTGGTTAAAGGGAAGTGCCCCCAGATGAGTAGCTGTTTCATGTTTTAAGGTGAGTGGCAAAAAAAAAAAAAAGTTCTGCCTTTATAACTGTCAACATTGTAGTGCTTATAAAGTGTTGAAACGAGGCATGTGTGATCTACTGGACACCATCTACAAATGGGGCTAATTTCAAGGTGCCACAGGTACAGCAGGTTAAAAAGTGCTGAAACATTGACCCTTTCTTGTCCAATTTTTCTTTGTCCCTTTCTTGTCTGACTTTTAGATAGGCATGTCATGTAATCATTAAAGGTGGGGGGAACCCTGTGGTTTGCAAGGATACAAGGCAGTTCTAACTGCTCCAAACAAAAAACCCAAGGAAACTCAATAGCCAATGATGTTCATGCCATTAGGACATGAGATCTGATGTCCAATCTAAGGTATTGTACTGGCCTACAAAATCATAACCATGGAAACACAATTTGGCTAGATGCTCCGTGCTCCAGTGCACGGAGGCTTGTAGCAACAGCAAGCACTGGTAATTTAATATTACAGCAATGTTTAAGAATAATTTGGTAACATGTAGGGATGTGCGAACCGGTTCGGTTCGATAGTTCGAATTCGAACCGAACCAGCCATTAGGTTTGAGGTGCAGGTTTGAATTCAAACCAAACTGGGGGTGGGTTTGAACCTCCAAAAGTGGGCGGGGTGGTAGCTGGCACTCATGGGTACCTACCACCCAAACCCCAAAGCAATCGGACACTCGTATGATTTTTTAATGAATTTTTGAAATTTTTCCTCATAGGGTATAATGGGACTTGAACCAGCCCATTATTCCCTATTTTGAAGCACCCATGGGTACCAGCAACCACCCAAACCCTGAAGCAATCAAACACGCCTGCGATTTTTATGAATATTTGAAATATTTTAATTATTTTTCTCATAGAGTATAATGGAACCTGAACCAGCCCATTATCCCCTATTATGGAGGACCTAGGGGGACAAAAGTGGGGTGGGTGGTAGGCACCCAGGGGTGCCTGCCACCCACAAAACCCCAAGGCAATCAGACACTCCTCTGATTATTGGTGAATTTTTAAAAGTATTTTTGAATTCCTCATAGGGAATAATGAGGATTGCAGCAAATGTATAGCTTCATGTCGGAGGGGGGAGGGGTGGCCTAGAGCAGAGTGTGGTGGGTGGTAGTTCCCAAGGGGGGCAAGGAAGCTATCAGAATTATTTGAAAGGAATTGAGCAAAGGGCTGATTTTTAAGTGATTTTTGAAGTTCACGCGTCTTTAAGGTTTTTCTCCATAAAGAAGCATGGAGGTGTCAGCAGCCCCATAACTGCACTTGTGGGGTGCTGGGGTGGCCCAGAGGGAGTGGTGGTGTAGTGCACAGAGGGTGCCAACCACCCCCATGGGGTACTGTTTTTTGTTGTTTCTGAGGTGTTCTGAGTGTAGATTCTTTGGTAGCAAATGAGTGGATTCATGGATTGTCACTGAAAATCTCATATGCTACCAAAGAATGGAGGTGAATGCACATCTCCATTCCAAAGGAGATGCAAACTAAAAGCCAGGTGTGAAAAATGTGTTTTAGCACTTCAGATCTAAAATATTAAAATACCCAGAAGAACACAAAAATTGCTTTAAGTGTGTACTTTACCCTCAGTGGTGAGATAGCTTGCTACTGATCTACTCTGTATTGATTACATTTTATCTTATCCTTCTTGCAAGTAGTTTGCCAATTCTCCCCACAACAATCTTGTGAGATAGGTTAGGCTGAGAGAGGCTCAAAGTCATCCAGTGAATTATGAGATTGAGACTGCAGACTATGTACTGAGACTATGTACACAGATTTGGAAATAAACTTCATTGACATCAATGACTTACTTCCAGACAGGGCCGAATTAAGCTAGTGCAGGGCTTGTAGCATATGTTATAAAGGGGCCCTAAATTTTTTTTAAAATGCACATAAAATGCACTTGCATAGTAAAGTAATTCATTTTTTTCATTCGCTATATTTTGGAGTATGGGAGACCAAGCACTTACTCACACTTACGACAACAGTGAAAATTTATATAACATTTTTCAGTCAAAATTCTCAAAGTGTTTTATATAGAAAAACAAAGAATGGATAGATGATTCTCTGTCTCCAAAGGGCTCACACTCTAAAAAGAAAAATGTGGTAGGCACCAGCAACAGCCACTGGACAAATACTGTGCTGCAGGGGTGTAGCCAGCCCGCCAGCGGCCTGTGTGCGGCCACGGCAGGCATCCCGATAGCCCCGCCCCCTGCGTCTGATGTCAGATGCAGGGGATAGCCACGCCCACGCGTCTGACATCAGATGTGGGGGTGTGTGGTCTGGCTCCCGAACGGAGCCTTGAGGCTCCGTTCAGGAGTTCAGCAGCATCTTAACTGCTGAAGGGGCTGTGCGGCCCCTTCAGCAGTTAGACGAAGTCTGGTGCTGCGTTCGCAGCGCAGCCCAGGAGCGGCTCTTAAGAGCTGCTCCTGGGCTGCGTTGTGAATGCAGCGCCAGTCTTAGCTGCGCAGCCCCTGCTCGGGAGCTAAACTACCACCCCCATGTCTGATTGGCCACTGTCCCGGGTTCTTTGAACCTGTTGGCCCAATGGTGGCTCCGCCCCTGCTGTGCTGGGCTTTCTCTTAAAAGGCACATTTAGCAGAAAAGGGATATTTTATCTAACATGGACCAAATAAAACAGGCAAAGTTTTAACTTTAATTCTCAGTTGGAAGCTGGGCATGTGGGGCCCTTGAAAACGTGGGGCCTGTAGCAAATGCTACATTTGCTACTACGTTAATCCGCCATAGCTTCCAGATTGAACTCCAAGTAAGGATTTAAACCCAAGTCAACCTCATCACAACTCAGCATGCTTACCACTGCACAATGCAGGTTTCTTTGGAACCTGTTTCATGACAGCTTTGCTGCTACACTATGGATAGGGGTATTGTACATGAGGCCCAAACAGAAAATGATGCAGCTGTAGCCACAGTTTAGTACATTCAGTCCTGTAACAGAGAATGTATTTATCTATTTCAGCGGCTGTACTTTGCTTTATTCATCTGCTGCCCTTTGTGAAATTGATTCATACCTCCACATTCGAAGGTGTGAGCAACACACACAGGATTTTTAGCTGTGGGACTTATGTCCCATCATTATTTTAAAAAGTTAAAAGGCACAAAGTCCTATTTCCTACTAAGTAGGTCCCTCCCCTTAAGCCTCAGTTGTGTTTCTGACAGTCCCCTATAACAAATTTGCTTGCGACAAAAAGCAGGGGGCATCTTCAATTCTTGAACACAGGGCCCCTTAAGAGCTTCTTATGCCCCTGTCTCAGAGACTTAAGTTAATGCATCCAACTCTAATGGTTACCCTTTCAAGACATTTCTTGATTTCTGGGAGGAGGAAAAGATTTCACCCGCCAGCCCCTTCAAAGGCCCTTCACAACTGTTTCCAGGGCAACAAGGCTGTTTACTCCTCACTCCCTTTTCTGCACACTTCTTTCCTCACCCCCTTTTCTCTTCATGAACGTTCTGAGTGGACTGAGCTTGTCAGAACTTGATATGATACCATCCTTTTTCTTAATTTATAGAAATTTGAAACACATTTCCTTCAACAAACCTATCAAGGAACCTCATACAAAGGACAGGCCTTAACCAAAGAAATTGAGTCAATCTATGCTTCCCCATTTGGATGCAGAAAATCCCATTATAAAGGTGGTGGTGGTAAAACTAGGGGTGTGCACGGAACCGCCACACTGCGGTCCGGCACTGGGGTGGGGGGTAGCTTTAAGAGCGGCGGGAGGGTTTACTTACCCCTCCCGCCGCTTTCCCGCTCTGGTGCCGTAAAGTTACGAGTAATTGGGGGCGGCAGGATACCTCCCTGCCTCCCCTTCCCCGATGTTGCTCTAAAAAAAACTCCCAGTAGTCCTTTGCGTCTCTGATGTGCGCGCGTGCAAAGGACTACTGGGAGGTTTTTTTAGAGCAACATCGAGGAGGAGGCAGCAGAGGCCAAGCATATCGCTTTTGTAATGTAATAAGCTATTCTGAAGAACCACAACTGAAACTCTCACTTTGTACCACCTCATCCCCACTTGGATGTTTAGAGGCGTTCAAAGCCACCCCTGACAGGACTTTGTTCCAGAGATTACAGGAGTATCTGTGCTAGCGTTTCTCTTGGCAAGGTTCTGCTTTATATTCCAGGCTTTGACTATTTTCTTTTTCTTTTTTTGCTCCAGAAGCCAGCCAAAAAATTTAGGAGCCATACTGCCCTCGGCTCCATTATGGGCGGGGCAGGGGCGTAGCTATAATTAGGCAAACGGGTTCAAAGAACCTGAGCCGTGCCCAATCAGGAGCCGCCATTCGCAGCCCTGACACGCCCCCCGTGTCTGATGTCAGACGCGGGGGCGGTAGTTTAGCTCCCGAGCGGGGGCCACACGGCCCCTTCGGGAGCTAAACAAATGCTGGCGCTGCGTTCGCAGCACCAGCCAGGATTGGCTCTTCCCTGCAAAGGGAAGGCAGGGAAGAGTTGCTCCTGGCTGGTGCTGCGAATGCAGTGCCAGCCTAACTAGCTCCTGAAGGGACCGTGTGGTCCCTTCAGGAGCTAAGACTGGTGCTGCGTTCGCAACGCAGCCCAGAAGCGGCTCTTCCCTGCAGGGAAGAGCCACTCCTGGGCTGCGCTGCGAACGCAGCACCAGCCTTTGTCTAACTGCCGAAGGGGCTGCGCGGCCCCTTCACCAGTTAAGCTGCTTCTCCCGAATGGAGCCTCAAGGCTCCGTTTGGGAGCCAGACCGCGCCCCCCGCGTCTGATGTCAGACATGGGGCGTGGCTATCCCCTGCGTCTGACGTCAGACACAGGGGGCGGGGCTATTCAGGGTGACCGCCGCGCCTCACATGGGCCGCCAGTGGGCTAGCTACGCCCCTGGGGCGGGGGTGGGGATGAACCTGCCTACCTATAGTAATGCCCTCTGCTCCGTCAGGGGTCAGACGTCCCACCTTGCTTGCCTCTGCCTTACTTGCTCACTGCTCCTCCTGTTCACGTCCTTCTGACTGAGGCAGGTTGATGGACCAACATGACCAGGACAAAGAATGAGCAAGCAAAGAGAACTGACAGGTTCCTCCCGCCTCCTCCTCCTCCTGGTCATGCTGGTCCATTACCTGCCTGAGCTAGATGGATGTGATCAGGAGGAAGGAGGAAATTACCCCTGCCTTGCTTGCTCACTCTTCATCCTGGTCACATTCATCCATTCCCAGGTGCATGCTTAAATTTCCAGGCACCATAGTAGAAATGATGCCTGGCAATTGTCAGCCTTGGTGTATTCCATTAACATATGAAGTGACATATGCCAAGGCATGGAGTAGATTCTTTTTGGACCTGGTGATGTTTATTGTAAAGAACAAACTCTTCACAGAAATTTGTCAGGCCGTCTCACTGCCCGTATTCTGCCAGCCGGTTAAAACCTTTTTGTTCACTGAAGCTTTTAAGTGCCTATTTAGTACATCTGTTGACCTTTTTTCCTTAGGAATCAGTATTTTCTGTTATTGTTACACATGTTTTCATAACATCACTTTTTGTGGTGGTTGGTTGTGTGTGCTTTGAGTGATTTGTTCTGCAGAAGTGGTATACAGTCATCCCTCGCCAACTGAGAGAGTTCCATTCCGGGAAAACCTTGTGGTTGGCAAATTTGCAGTTGGCGCATTGAAAACAATGGCAAACAGGGTTAGGGGAATCATGGTTGTGAAAGGACCACAAAATACAGGAAAAAATAGAGTGAAGGGAACCCCCCCCAAAATTGGGGAAACACACACACACACACACACACACACACACACACACACACACACACTCTATAGATGAAATGTTGAAAAAGATTTTTTTGTGATTAACAGCATCCTTTTAGGATCCATGGACTACTTTTCTGAGTATGTGTTGATGCTTTAATTTTTATATATGTCAGAGCTGTGCACGGATGAAACTATTGGATTCAATTCTGAACTGATGCAAGTGATTATGGCATCATTCATCCAATATTAATGTAAGTCCAGATCTAATAATTCAATACATTATCTTCAGGTTGATGCATCATCCTATAGGATATAAGGGCCTATGGGAGATAATCAAACTAAAGGATAGTATTGTATGGGATAAATGGGATAAATCCTTCAGACACTGTAGATTTTTCTTGATGGTAGACACTTGTTAGAGCTTGATACCACCCCCATTTCATGCAGAAGTGCCAAGGTTTCAGAGAAGCAGGCAAACCTTCCCCCTACTTCATATTGTTGCTTTGCATCCTTGATTTACTTGCATGTTTAGAAGCATTCATAGTTCCTCCTGACCAGACTTTGTTCCCCAGATTACAGGCTGAAATATGTGAGGGTTTCTGAGAACCCCTTCCTCCACTTCCACATTTCTCCTTTGCTTGGACGCCTTTGTTCTGTGAGGCCTTTGCTCCCCAAATTACAGGCTGAAAAGTGCCATTTTTGTGTGCAGCTAAACAGAGATGCATCAAGCTCCTGATACTAGCAGCAAAGCCCCTTATAATCGCTGAACTGCGGGAATGTGCTGATATAAAAACATAGAAGGTGGCCTGCATTGCTGATACCTGCCAACATGTCCTTATTTTCCCGTTCAGGTGAATGGGGAGATAGGGACATGTTGGCGGGTATGCATTTCTGGTACTTTGTGGAATGGAGTGGAAGAGCAAGGCAGACAGTCATCGTCCCTAATAACATAAAATTTCTATACCCCTCCCCGCAGTAGTATGTTTGGAAGGGAACAGAAATGCAGATGAACCAATTATAGTATGCTCTGAGCAGCTGTGAGCCTGAGGAGGCATTGAAGCCATGTGTAACTAGTAGGGTTGCCAACCATCCCAGATTATGCAGGATGTTCCGTATTTCCAGGTGGAAATGGTTGTCCTGTCGGGGACACCATTCACTCCGCATTTTGGCTCCGCTGTGGAGATTTATTTATTTATTTGATTTCAATATCGCCCTCCCAAAAATGGCTCAGGGAGATTGTGGTGAATTTGTGCCCTGGGAGGAGGAGCAGCATTGGCAGGCAAGGAGGTGAGGCAGGAATGGCAGGCGGGGAACAGCCATTAGTTTGCTGCCTTTAGAAGTTGCAGGGAGGAAGCCCATTGGCAGCTCTTGTGCTGCTGCAGAGGAACACAGAGGAACGCAGTGCATAACAGCCTCATCAAGCACTGTTCCTGCAGCCATTAAGTGGCTCCCTTGTTGCGTTCCTAGCAGGCTCTTAGAGCGGCAAGTAAGGGCAAAAGATGGGTGGTTTCCTCTCATGCTAGCGGGGAAACCTCATCGCTGCTCCCCTCCCCAGCGGTGAGTGAGGGGAGAAGATGGGAGCTTCTGGCAGGCTCAAGTGGCCAGTGAGGGGACAAGAGATTTCCTTTCCTCTCTTGTGCAAGAGAGGAAAACTCTTGCATGCCTGTAGCAGTGGACAACTTGATGGCCCCTGGGGATGAAGAAAGGAGGAAGATGGTGGAGGGGGTGATGAGAGGATGAAGTTGAGGAGTCAGGTGGCAGCAAGGCAGGGGTGGCACATCCCATATACAAGCGGCAAAGGGGGCACACAGGGAGGAAAGGCTGGGCATGTCCAGAAACACAAACCCCACTCCCTGGCCAGAGCTGCTTCTCTGTTTCAGAGGTGCCAAGCTAGGGAGCTCCTGGGAGCCTTTCCTCTCTACACAGAGCAAAGGGAGTGCCTATCCCACAGCTTCCATTTCATCCTCACAAGTCATATGTATGTGCCAGTTCCACACAGACAAATCTCCCTCCTGCTTCTCTTCCCGCTGGAGCCCTCTCGCCCTCCCCAGACCAGCCTCAAAAAACTCTACTGGAGTTCCCACATGGGGCCAAGCCCCACCCCCGAGATGGCCCTGCCTCTGAGACTCCACCCCTGACTCCGCCCCACGCACACTTGTGTCCAGTATTCAACATAATGTTGGCAATCCTAGCAACCAGAGATGTCAGTCTCGTAACTGTTGTCCTTCTTCCTTCAGCGTTTCCTATATATGAAATATATAGATTTCACTAGATTAAAAGAGAAAAAAGTTTTGAATGTGACATAATCAACAAAGAAAAGCTTGAAAACAGCTCTCTGATCCTCTGAAGCTGTTTGATATGTAGTAGACGGTACCAATATTAGTAATTCTGCATTGAAAACATTACGATGCAAAGTGCTGTTGATGAGATACTGTTATTGTTCTGATTCAGTTCACTGTCCACATACATACATACCCACCCCTCTCCCACCTTTCTTGGGATATTTAAGATAGCTTACAATTCTGTAATTGAAATCCATTTCCCCCCCAACAATCTATGAGATTAGAACACACACAAAAAACCCACCAACAGCGCAGAGTAGTTTTTGTGCATATAGCACATTATACTATATGCACAAAAATGTGGCATATACCACATTTACACATAGCACATTAACTGATCGCTATAAATTTGCACTATAGATAAAAATTCAAAATCCATAAAATACCTTTTAATTATGAATGGTTGCTGTACAACCACTAATAATGGACTGATTTTCAGCTGATTTACTAAGGTAATCAGGCAACTTTTGAATCCCAAATCTGGGAAAGAACTTCAAGAAAAACCACACCCCAATATTTTTATTTATTTATCATTTATATACTGCCTGATATATATATCAACAAACTTCCTATGGAAAACCACTTGCTTCGTGATTAAGAGGGAAGAGAACAGTTATTAAACCATACAACTGTCACAAGGCACATGACATCATCGGATTCTAAAGTTGGAAAGGACCTAAGAGCCCTTCTAACTCAACTCCCTAACAAGGGCAGGAAACAGCATCTGTGACAAACAGATGGCTATCCAGCTTTGTGTTTGAAAGCTGTTGACAAAGGAAAGCCCACCACTACATGAGGCATAATCACTGTTGAACAGCTCTGAGAGTTAGGAGTTTTTTCTTAGTGTCTAATGTAAATTTGCTTGCTTCATGTGATAAATTTGTTTTATGTGATAACAATGTGATAACAATGATGCTTCAGAGCAAACGTGGTGTAGCATTAGGTGTTCTCTTACCATCTCTTCACCTATTATGAGGTACAATTCCCTTCTTTCTTAATTTGTTTGCTGGACCACATTTGCCTTGTGGGAGAAGACAGATGCAAAATAGATATTAAGGAGCTCTGCCTTCTCTTGGACAGCTATTATTTATTGATTTATTGATTTTGATTTGATTTGATTTCTATACTGCCCTTCCAAAAATGGCTCAGGGAGAAACAACAAATAAATAAGATGGATCTCTGTCCCCAAAGGGCTCACAGTCTAAAAAGAAACATAAGACAGACACCAGTAACAGTCACTGGAGGTAGTGTGCTAGGGGTGGTAGGGCCAGTTACTCTAAATAAAGAGAATCACCATGTTAAAAGGTGCCTCTTTGCCCAGTTAGCAGGGGTTATTTCACCATCTTCTCAAGATAGCAGCCCCACAACATTTTTTGACGTTCCTTTTATTGAGAACCATCTAGCCTAGCATCATGTTTAACACGTTGCCATTTAGATCCCTTTGGGAAAAGCTGAGGAAGCGCAGAAAGGAAGCACCACCACTGTTTAATTTTCCCTCACAAACAACTAGAAATCTGAGGTAGACTGCCTTTTGAACAGGAAGGTTCTACATTAAACTGCTCTCTGTGAGCAACTAGAATGCTGCCTTGGAACATGAACTTTCTATCTTGGAGATATACAGGAGAACCTCAGTATTCACGTATCCGCGGTCGGGTTAAAGACACCCGACCTCAGTATATGCCGACAAAAACACACTGACCTCCCATATCAGCAGGTTGGGGTGGCCAGAAATGACCATGGAGGTCATTTCTGGCTGCCATTTTGTTTGTCGGAACCACAAAACAGCTCCATGTAATTTAATTTTAAAAAGAAAACAATTGTAAATTTTCGGCCAATTTGGGGGCATTTTGGGTCACAGCATGACTTGGGGGGAGCAGCAAAGCAGGGTAAGGAGCTTCCCCCACTTCCCTCCCCCAAACCAGCCAATATTTGGCCATTTTTGGCCCACCAGGAACCTAACCCCCATGATCCCATAGCCTCAATATTTGTGGTTCCCATATCTGCGGCTGTAGCTAGGAACAGAACCCCCACAAATATCAAGGTCCACCTGTATTGCCTATATGAATATGGAGTCCCCACTTAGCCAGCATGGGTAAGAGCCATGTTATAGTTCTCTTTCCCAAAGTACCCAGTCAGTCTTTCCTTCTCAAAAAGACCTGGAAATTCAGATATACAAAAACCTTCAGTTTATGATAAGAATTAAGATGCTTGGCATTTTTACTTGTGCTAAAAAAGCATGGAAATTGAGAGTTAAGGTACCCATCTTAACTTCTGCATCATATAATCACTTCCGAGAGATACCACCATTAATTTCTGCCTGATGCACAATGCTTCCCCAAAATGTCACCTATAGAGTAACTCCCAATCCAGAAATTCAATATGTCCTCAATCCAGCCTACAGTTACACTTGATGGATTTCTGTCTGATATATCTTTACAAGCCACGGTTCTTTGCAGATGCTGGGTATTATAGTAAATGTCTAGCTAAAACTTCGAGATGTATAACAGTTTCACATATGATTTCCCCCCTCCTGTCTTAAGGCTGTTGGCAATGCAAGGTCTTGCTTGGCTCTCAATGGAGCAGAGAGGAAAGACTGTTGAGATGGAATTCTTCCTTATTATGTGCCCTGTGTTTAACTACATTTCACTGCATGCCAGTTCAGTACAAGAAGATGGGGAGCATTACCTGGTTGCCTTAGAACCTACTGACCCATTGCCTCCCCTAAAAGAGCAATAAAAATCTATTTTGGGGTAGAGATGAATGTTTGTGCATTATTCTCTGACCTTTATTTGTTACCTTTGTTGCTTAAAGTTTTTCTTCCATCTTTCCATTTGTAGTAAGAGATGACACCTCAATTTGCTTTGTTCATTAACATAATCAGAATGTTGTTATTGTATCAAGTGCCACTGAGTTCCACAGATCAGTTTTGTAAACCAAATTTTGCAAACTTTCTGTTTGCAAACATGCTTTTATGTCACTTTTCAGGTTTGAATGAAATTCCTCTTAAATACTTGGAGGAATAAAATACACCTGTATGCAATTCCTCCAGTTGCTAATACTAGTTTTGGCTGAAATGTGAGGAATTGTTGTCAGCCTGAATAGGGATGTGCACGAACCAGTCTGGAGGCCATTGTAGAGGCCTCTGAACTGATTCGAATGTGGCGCAGTTTGAAGGTTTGGCACCGGGGGGGGCGGTTCTTTAAGGGTGGGGGTGCACTTACTACTTCTGCTGCTTCCCTCCTACTGGCACTCCTTAAAAAAAAAAAAAAAAACACTTCTTGGAGTGGCAGCGTACCTCCCTGCCACCCCTGCCCCCATTTTTGGCCGGAAGTACCGTGCATGTGTGCTGGTGGGGGGGAAGTGACGGGAGGGATAAGTGCACCCCCCACCCTTAAAGAACCAGCCACACACACACACCTCTGGCGCTGGACTGTGGAGGCGTGGTTCCATGCACACCACTAAGCCTGAATAACTCTTCAGGACTGAAACTGCCTACATAATCTAGACATTATGTAGGAACATAGGAAGCTGCCTTACTCCAAGTCAGACCATTGGTCCATCTAGCTTAGTTGTCTGTACAGAATGGCAGACTTCTGCCAGCCTTCCAACATTTCAGGCAGGAGTCTCTCTCCTATCTCAGAGATGCCAGAGAGGGAACTTGGAGCCTTCTGCATGCAAGATTTTTCTGGTCAGAGACCAAAATAGATTTACTTACTATTGAATCCAGTGCAGATTGAGGACTATAGCTGGATAGGTTACATTTTGGGGAAGCGCTGTGCCTTTCTGCATCAGGCAGAAATTCATCGGGCATCTCTAGGAGGTAATTTGGGACGCTACACCTGTTGAACTTTTGCCAGGATGCAGCCCTCCCCAGTTGAAAGAGCAAGGTAAAATGTGGATGCATGCAGCCTCATTTCTAAAGTCAACATAATTTACTAGACTGTACAAAGTCTTTACAACTTATATGGTGTGGAAGTTAAGATGGGTGCCTTAACTTGTAATTTCCCTGCTTTTTAGAGCACAAGTGAAAATGGCAAGCATCTTAACTCTCATTTTAAACTGAAGGTTTTTGGATAACTGAATTTATTTTCTAGGGATACAGTGTTTTGAATATTTGGATTGATAACCTTATGATTTCACATATGCAGATTGCCCATGGCCTTTAACTCTGTAATTCTATCTTGTCAAACAGGTAATTCTCAAAGGGATCAATGAAAATAAAATGATGACAAGTTGTGGTCTACAGTTACTGAATACTCTGGTTCTGTTGTCCTTGTTCTTGCCAGCAGGTAAGGCTTGATTTAAAAAAAAATAAAACACGTGTTGGTCTGTTGCAGCAAAAACAATGAAGATCACATAGTTTTTATTTCTATATTACCTAATGTGCATCCTTAGGCAGTGTACCTTTTGCAGGCAATGGTCTGCTTCCTCATTTGGCAAAGTAGGCTGCACCTTCTGAAGCAGGCTCCTCTTTACAAAATCTCTTGACATAATACTTATTTTAATCTTTAAGTTCTTCTTGTTGTTAAAAATAATTATATATTTATTATTATATAGAACTTATATAATTTCTGAAAGTGGTTCACATAGGAAAAGGAAAAATATGTTCCGCATTCTCAAAAGGGTCACATCCTAAAAATTAACTAAAGGTAGAAACCAGCAACAGCAACTGCAGGGTCACAGTGCTCAGAATGAGTAAAGCGAATTGGTCCCCCTCCCCAGCCCCCACTAAAAAGAGCATCTTCTTCGCCATGAGCCTCACCACCTGTTAAGATCATCTGGAAAGGTTCATCTGCGGTTGCCACCAACTCATCTGGCAGATACTCAGGAACGGGCCTTCTCCATTGTTACTCCTGGACTTTGGAATGTGCTCTCTGAGAAGAGCCTCCCCATCTCTGGCAACTTAAAAAAAGGCACTGAAGACACATTTATTCACCCAGGCTTTTAATTTTATAATTTTAATATTTTTAACGTTCGGTTTTTAATGTTTTAATGTTTTAAATGATTTAATTGTAAACCGCCCAGAGTTGTGGGCTGTATAGAAATATTTTAAATACATTTTAAACAAATAAATACGAGTAATCACTTTATAAGGTACTTCACCCAATTAGGAGGGGATATCATAAGACTGTGTTTTTCTAAAAAAGAAAAGAAAAGAATATCTTTTCATGTGATTTAGAAAAAGAGAATAATTGGTTATAACATTGCCAGTACAATAGTTTACATACCTATGTTGCAATTATAGCCTTCAATCCAGCTCTAACCTAACAAAACTTGAGCCTGACCCAAAAAGTGGTATGCAAGTGCTATATATAATAAAATAATACACCTGTTGAACATGATTAGAATGTAGATGCCTCATCAATAGATTCACCCATTAAGTTCAGTGTGGCCCAGATAAGCTTTTGTGGTGTGAGTGTTAATCTGCATTCAGATCGGTTTCCGCTAAGGTGTGTGCGTGTCCCAACTTCCAGACCCCCGTGCAGGCCACTGCACTCCCATTTCCCACCTCCCTGGCCAGGAAGCATTACCGCATTTTCTCGCTCTCCCCGGCCGGGTCACTGCCACTCCTCCTTCTCCTGCTCCCCCCCCACCAACGCAGGCCAGGCCTCCTCTAGTTCCGGCTGCAGATCTCACAAGACCTGCAGCAGCCAGAGGAGGATGGGAGGTGGTGGTTCTCCCCCGCCCCCTCCCCAGCAGCCCAGACAAACAGAGACCAGGATTGGGGGCCTGGTGGGGGGAGGATAGGAGGCAGCAGAGGATCAGATGGAGCAGCCAGAGGAGGACAGGAGATAGTGGCAGCTCTCCAGTGGCTCTCCCCACCCCGGTAGCGCCACCCCGGTAGCGCCCAGAAAGACCGGAGCTAGGGCAGGGGCAGGGAGACAGGAGGCAGGGGAAGCTCCCCCCCGCAGGAGAAAAAGAGTTAAAAATCATTAACCCATGTGTGAGAGTGAGTGTGTGTGTGAGAGAGAGTTTTATGTGTGTACACTTACTTGATGCTGCCGCCCAGGACAAAACTCTTTCCACTCACTGATTTTAAAAATTAGAGGGAACCCTGAACATGGGGCATCTTTGCTGGTGCTAGACGTTCAAGAAGTGTACTGTCTCTGAACATGGAGGTACCATTTAGCTGTACCATGTTCAGGACTTGGTGCTCCTTGAGGTGTTTTTTTTTAATTAAAAAAAACAGATTTAGATGTTTCCATTATTTGATAGACGGATGGAATTGACCTACATTCATGAGTGGTTGCAACTCTGAGTTTTAGATGTCTGTTCACAGGATATATAGGCAAAGTGGCTTAAACATTCTAAATTGCTATTTACTATAGAGGTAAAAGTAACAGATACCCACTCACGGAGAATGCTGGCACGATGTTTTAAAAATGAAAGTTAATTATCAAAACCTTCAGTTTAAGGTTAGAGTTAGTCCTGGTTATTTCTGGAGAGTGACTCCTGGTTCATTGACTCCACTGAGATGGAGGAAGGGTAAGATGGTAGTGGCAGGTGTAAAAAGGCCTATGAGGTGATGGTGAGATGGCAAGGAAATGCGAGATAGTCAGTGGACCTATGAGGAAATGCAAGATGACTCTGAGGTAGTGGGGTGCTTGCAAGGGCATATGAGTCAGCAGCGAGGTAGCAAATGGATCTGTAAGGTGGTGGCACAGGTCTGTGTAAGAGCATACAAAACATCCTTTGAATATGAGGTCAAAAGTCTACTACCTCATGAGGAACTAGAATTTTGCCTTTTAACATGAACTTTCTACCTCACAGATATTCTTCCTATGAATATGGAAGTTCCACATACTCAGCATGGATAAGAGCTACTGTGTTAAGCTTCCTTTTCTCACAGTGCTTCTCCCAAAAGGTCACCTGTATAATAAATGTCCAGCCAGACATCCAACAGGTCAAAAATCCAGCCAAACTCATTTCCTACAGATATACCTGATGGATTTTTGTCTGGTGCATCTCTTCAAGGTTGAGAGCTGGATCATGATCAGTTGACATTCATGATACATGGGTTACTGTGCCTGTGCAGAGACCTCTCTGATAGATTGAGTAGCTCCTTGTGGTGCTTCTCCGTGCTCTTCACAAGCTTGTGTCCATTACTTCCAGTCATTGGGTGCCTTTACGACCACCAGAGTGTTCAGATCTCTATTCACTGTACTCCTTGGATCTGTAAGATAGAAGTTGATAGTATTTTCAGTGTATTATTGACCTTGGACTGCCTAACCACTACCTGTATTCTCTGTAAAACAGACAATGGATTTGTTTGCTTTAGATTTTGTTCTTAAAATGATGATGATGTAGAAGAAAGAGAAAGTGACCTTTTAAACACTGCTCAAAGTGCAAGGCAAAGCCTCCATCTGAGGTACGAATGGACATGATTCCTGTTTACTTTGTGAGTAGCATAGTCCACCAACTTGCAAGATTTGTGGCTTAATTACTAAGCCAACTTTGAAGAACCATGCCTTACGTTTGCTCGCAGCTCTGTGACAAAGCCATTCTCCCTCTGAAGCTGAGACCTGTGTTGGTGTCGAGTTGGACATTGAAGGGGTCAACTGTGCAGGCGGGATCTGTGCATGTGCAGTCTAAAACTTTGCCTTGGTCGTCAACTTCGACAGCTACAGCTTATGATGAGGTTTTTAAATGCCCCAAAGATTTGACTATGGAGTTTTTAAAATGTCATGGCAAGCACACAAGGCTAAGAAGAGGGCTTCTGATCAGGATTCTCTGGTGCCTGCTAAGAAGTATCATGACAAGTCAGAGAAGTGGGTATTAACTAGAACCCCTTCTTCATGTGAGATACAAGCCGAAACTCCCCTTCAGGATCAACAATGGAGACAGCATCGGTATCGATGGTGGATGCAGCCTTGACATCAAAGGTTGCCTCGGTATTGAAACTCTCAACATTGGAGACTTGACAGGACTGTCTATTGGGGGAAGTTACAGACACATTGGCATCGAGGAGCCAGTGTGGTGTAGTGGTTAGAGTGCTGGACTAGGACTGGGGAGACCCGAGTTCAAATCCCCATTCAGCCATGAAACTAGCTGGGTGACTCTGGGCCAGTCACTTCTCTCTCAGCCTAACCTACTTCACAGGGTTGTTGTGAGCAGAAACTCAAGTATGTCATACACCGCTCTGGGCTCCTTGGAGAAAGAGCGGGATACAAATGCAAAATAATAATAATTAGGGGTGTGCAATTCGGGTTTTCAGCGATTCTGTTCGGGACCCGAACCGAATCACCTCCGTTCTGTTCTGTGCCCGAATATGGGCTACCCGAATTACCCCTGATTCCGTTCGGATTCGGATTAAATCCGAATCTGAATCTATTCGGGTAAAAAAACGGGTCCCAGGAGCAAAATAGTGGGGTGGGGTGGTAGTGCCCAATGGGTGGAGGCTACCACCCAAATTTCAGGGGGATTGGTCAGAGGGCTGATTTTTGGTGAATTTTTGAAGTTTTAGTGTCTTTGGGGCAGATAGGGGCATAACGTGGGATCGAATTGTTGAAGTTCATGTGTCTTTAAGGTTTTTCCTCATAAGTTATAATGGAGCTTTCAGCAGCCCCATAAGTGCACTTGGGGGGTGCTGGGATGGCCCAGAGAGAGTGGTGGTGTAGTGCACATAAGGTGCCAACCACCCCCATGGGTTAGAACCATGGGGTACAGGGTTCTGTTGTTTCAGAGGTTTTCTGAGTGTGGATTCTATGATAGCAAATTAGAGTGGATTCATGGTGTCTCATTGAAAATCTCATTTGCTATCATAGAATCCACACTCAGAAAACCTCAGAAACAACAGAACCCTGTACCCCATGGGTTAGAAACCCATGGGAGTGGTTGGCACCTTATGTGCACTACACCACCACTCGCTCTGGGCCACCCCAGCACCCCCTAAGTGCACTTATGGGGCTGATGAAAGCTCCATTATAACTTATTATGAGGAAAAACCTTAAAGACGCGAAAACTTCAACAATTAACCAAAAATCAGCCCTCTGCCCAAATCCTTTGAAAAAATTCAGGTAGCTTCCTTGCCCCCTACCCGGCACTACCACCAACCCCACCCCGCTCTAGGACACCCCTTTCCCCCCGACGTGAAACGATACACCCTTCACGGGGAAAACCTTAAAGACGCGTAAACTTCAGAAATTCACCAAAAATCAGCCCTCTGCCCAATCACTCTGCAATTGGGGTGGTAACCTCCATCCATTAGGAACTACCACCCCACCCCACTATTTTGCCCCTGGCACCCGAAATGCGAGCAGACGTCACATCCAACCTTTTTGCATTGAAGTCAATGGGATGCAAAAGGCGGGAAATTCAAATAGACGTCATAGCTCAAAATGTAGGGGGGGAAAGAAGGCAAAAAAATGGAGGTCCAAATTTTCGGGTCCGAAATTCGGGTGATTCGGCTTGTGCCCGAAATTTCTCAGATTTTTTCGTGGGTGATTCAGTTCGGCCCCGAATCACCCGAAATTCGCTGTTTTGGGCACAGATCGTTCTGTACCCGAAATGTTTTGCACATCCCTAATAATAACCGAGAAGCCTTCCTAGCTCACCATTAGCAACAGTTACTCCTATGCTACACAGAGTGCAATCACCACTTATTGCTTTTGATGAGGGTGACTTTGGTGATGAGGCTTCTCTAGATCTGTCCATGGCTTACACTTTGTCTGTATTGTACTCCTTCGGGGTCAACTTGTTTTGGAACAAGCAGACCCCAAGCCATTGGCGTGGCAAGATGCACTGCTGCACCTATTTCTTCAGCAGCTCCAGGCTTCATGGTTATTTCAACCCACCCCACTTGGAGCCCATCCTCAATGTTTATGCAGTGCGTATACACAGGAAGCTTGTTCGCAGCTGTGGCTTTGTCATCAGTGTTCCTAGCACTGCTTTTCGACAGGCTCCCAGAAACCTCTCTGCTTATGTTTGAGACTGCAGGCGTATGGGTCTCACTCTTAACATGCTGAGCAGCCTCACGGGATCGTGAGCCCTCCATTTGTTGACTTATTGGGGATCAGTCACTTAGTAGGCAGTGGACAGTTACCCCTAGAGTTAGCAGCTGCCAAAGCCAAATTGAAAGGGAACTAGCCTCGTGCTTTCCCCGTGCTGGGATACCCAAGTAGACTCCCAAAGTTAACTTGCAAAAGTTAACTCTCTGTTCAA
The DNA here is from genome assembly GCF_027244095.1 of Hemicordylus capensis. NCBI lineage: Eukaryota > Metazoa > Chordata > Lepidosauria > Squamata > Cordylidae > Hemicordylus > Hemicordylus capensis. The sequence goes on from NC_069661.1 coordinate 134,459,820, forward strand.
GGTCTCTCTGTATGATTGACCCTCATTTGGTCTACCTTCCCTCCATAGATGCCTCAAATGATCTAAAACAAATTACCACAGCAGGGAATTCAGATAATACTCTGCAATGCAAATTCCCTCCTTATCAGAAGAAAGCGAAAGTGGATGATAGAAACTCAGAGATGTACCCATTAAAACACTGATTAATTTACTAGTTTCTTCTGACCTAAAGAGATGTTTGCATCTCCATTCACTCTATTTCATCATCATCATCAATTTTATTACAGCTATTGGCCAGCAGAAATAGAAATAACATCTCCAATACAACAATACTAAAACACAATAAAACAAAATACAGTCATTCATAAAAAAATTAGTTTAAAAAGCATAAACAGCTCCCACAGTTAAGCACTTAATTGAGACCTTAACCTAATGGCAATATAAAGAAAAATTGCTACAATTTTTGTAATCTCAGAGCTTACATCCGCGAGGCAGTAATATGTATAAAAATGCTCGCACCTCCCAAGAAATTTGAGTAACAAAGGGGAAATAAGTTCTTCTCTAGCATCCAGATACAAAGAACAATATAGCAGAACATGGGTGACAGTTTCCAGGAGGCCAGCACCACAAGGGCAAAAAACTGTAGCAGATTGGTCTTTAGCAAACCTCCGTTCCAAAAGAGAAGAGGGCAACACGTTTAACCGAGCCCGAGCAAATGAGACCCGAAATTTAGAAAAGTGCAATGTTGTTAAGTAATTGGCACCTCTATCTCCCCTAGGTGGCAAAATCCCAAAATGCAGAGGGGAACAAGTCCTGTTGGCCAAAGACATTAGTTCCTGATGTTCAGTGTCATGCAACCGGAGAAATAGTATTTCCTTCACCTTATTGCATTCCTGAGTGAGAAGTTCAAAAGGCCCAGCTGCATTATTTTGCTATTTACATATGTTAGCCAAGGGTTGGGATAAGAGTCCACCCATAAATATTGGGGGGGAAAGAGAATTCCTGAATCTCTGAGCAGAGTTTACACCATCTGGCAAAGGTAAGCTCCCAGGCTTTACAAGCTATGGAGAAAGACCCAGATTCCAAGCATAGAACAGAGTATGACACGCACCTAGGCCCTGCGAGGATTGCTCTTAAAAAAATAGACTGTACTCTCTCCAGTTTAGCTGACACTCCCTGGATCCATAGCGGGACTCCAAAAAGTAATTGGGCCACAATCTTAGCACGGAATACCTGAAGAGCCATGGGAATAAACTGACGCCCTTTTAGAATCATAAAAATGCAAAAAGGCACTGAGAGTATTACGGGCTATATGAATTGAAGACAGCCTATGGGCATTCCAATTAAGATTATATTGAAATATTATACCTAGATATTTATAGCTGTAAACCTGCTCAATGCGATTATGATTTATTACGCATTTGTATAATTTCCTGGATTTTGAAAAAACCAGGACCTTTGTTTTTTTAATAATTAACTGTTAGTTTATCATTACAGTAGCCGGCAAAAGCACGCAACAGTCTTTGCAGACCTAATCTGGACTGAGATAGCACAGCTGCATCATCAGCATAGAGTAAAACAGGCACTCTTATATTAGCCAGCTTCGGAGCATGGGAATCCACCCTCTCCAGAAATGGTGCCAAATCATTAATAAAGAGATTAAACAAAGTCGGGGCCAAGACGCAACCCTGTCTGATCCCTCGAGTAGAGGGAATTGGATCAGTTAGGGCCCCATTGGTAGCATATCTGACCCTCAATGAGGAATTAGAATAAGGCTTCATCATCAGAAATAGCAATCTCTTATCTATTGTTGTGTTTGCAAGTTTGGACCACAATAGATATCTGGAGATAGAATCAAACGCAGATTTTAAGTCAATAAAGGCCACAAAAAAATTGCAATTGAGGACGCTAGAGTATTTCTTTGCTAGATGGTACAAGATCATGCAGTGATTGAGGGTAGAGCGACCTGCTCTAAAGCCCGCTTGTTCAATCCCAAGAACTTGATTTTCTGAAATCCATGCCTCAAGCTTATCCAAAAGGTACAACGCATATAATTTGCCAACCACTGACAGTAAACTAATGGTCGATAATTAGATAGATCTAAATGGGAACCATTTTTGAATATAGGAACAACTATTGCTGTTTTCCATTGCTCTGGTACAACTCCTGTACTATTAATAGATGTAAATAAATTGGGTAGAACTAAGGCCCACCATTCTATATTAGCCTTTAATAGTTCAGGGAGAAGGTCAGGACCAGGGGCTTCTCCGATTTTAAGACGACCAACTAGGTCCATTATTTCTACAGGGGTAACTGGAGGCCAACGGGGCAACTCCTCAATCAAAGGTGGAACAAAGACCTGGCTAGGCTGTGCATCATTATAGACCACAAAGAAATGGGTTTCCCACGAGCTAGCCAGAATTCTGCAAGGCATGGAAACCCGACCCATTGCCGAAACCATTCTCCAGAAAGAATGGCTATTTTTATTAATGGTAGCCATAATAAGCTTATTCCAGACATCATGTAATGCTTGTTGTTTAGCAAATTTGAGACTGCTTTTGTATGCCTCTGATAGTAAACTGGAGGAATTATTTGTTCTATGCCCAGTCTATATTCTCTGTAAATACTCAGCAGTTGCTTGCGTAGGGCCCTGCAACGCAGATCAAACCAATTATTAGCTGCTCTTTTACGGTAGGCCTGTAAAAGAGTGCAGCTTACTACAGTATAAAAACTTTTGCATAAGAGCATTTTCTAATTTTTCATAGGCCACAATTATATGCGGTCCAAGGTGTGCTTGCACAATGGAATTAAATAAGACTCTACTTTCGGGAGAATAATAAAACCTGGATATCTCATTTTCTACCACCCTTGACCATTTTATTTTGCAGCATGGATTGGCAGAACTGTCCTCAAAATCACAGGGGAACAGGTTATCCCTCCTTTCCTGAGGAAGATGATCGCTAAAAATTTGCTCACCCACTTCAAAAAAAGATACATAGGGAAGAATAGATTTAGAAGCCATAGCATAATCCACAACACTATTTCCCCACGAGGAAAGAAACGTAAATTCCCCAGGAATATCTGGGGATATAGTACCGTTTAAAATGGTCAACTCATGTATCTTAGTTAAATAGAGTAGTCGGGCTTCTTATGAGTTGATGAATTTATCTTTAGAATAACGTTTGGAAAGCGGGGCACCATCTAAACAATCACCCCATTTCCATAATTGTAAGGCCATCAACATTTTATCATCGGAAGCACATCTGGCATTAAAACCCCCCATAAGAATTACAGAAGCTTGGGGAAAATTCAATAGTGCTTCAGTTATATACATATCCAACTGTTCCCAGATAATACTAGTGGAATTAATTGATTGACCAGGAGGCAAATAAACATTCATCAATAACAAGTCTCCACTCCTAGCCTTGATCAAAATTGCCATGGCATAAGGGGGAAGGTCAGCTAGTCAGGTGGATTCTACGTTCAAGGCTAGCGATATACAACATAGTAAGCCAGCCTCCAGCCTTCCCCTATTAGTGTCCGAGTGGGCTTTCAGTGAATAAATGGTATAGCCGCTAATATTGATCTCTTCTTTTGTCCACGTCTCCTGAAACACTAAAATGTCCCACTGTTGGATAAAAGTAATAAACTCTGCATCATTACTCTTCCCATTCCACCCGGCGATATTCCAGCCAAGAATTTTCCAAGTTGAATGTTCACCACTCAGATAACAAGTCTTTGAGCAAGCAGGAAAGAGCTGTTTGGTCGAAGACTCCAGGAGTGAGGAACCCACACCATTTCCCACTGTGGGCTGTACTGCTGAGGGTTCCACATCTAAAGCGTCTCCCACACTCCCTTCTAGCAGTACATCTCCAGATGTTGAGTTCAAATGCTTCAGTTTGGCCAAGACCAACTGGGACTATCACTGCTGTGAAAGGGAACTGGCTACATTAACAGAACTTCCTGAAATCTTTTTCAAAGGAAATAGAAAGTTTGTGATTTTAGTCTGTCTCAAATGATGTAGGTCAGCAGTAGCCAAGCTACTTGGTTGATCCTTCAAGCGGGAGGAATTGGACTTATCATTCTCCTGTGAATGAATAGATAGAATAATATTGCTTGCACTTTCCTCTGGAGGGATCTTCTTCCTTTGATTCCTATTTTCTAATAGTATAGCCTCAAGAGATGTTAGCTTGGAAACAATGGTCCATAAGCCATCCTTCAGGAGCGATCCCGCTATTAATCCAATCCCATCTACTTCATCCGACAATCCCCTTGAATTGATAGGGTTAGGAACTAACAGCAAATTCTTAGGGATAAAACCAGTCAGCGCTTCCGTGGAATGCAGAATATCGGAGTCCAGAGACTTCAGTTCTTGCAGATTAGAAACTAGGCTAGACTGCGTATCCACCTGCATCACCAAAGATAAATTAGATAAATTCCCATGTAATTCAACTGTATCACACTCCCCCAGAAGATAAGGAGCTTGCAATCCATCAGATAGTTCGCCCACTTCCGAAACAGTAATAAACAAGCGATCGTTTGGTTCACTAGAACCTAAAAGAGTTGAGCAGGGTACAGCGATAGTGTTCGAAATAGGGTCTGTTCACCTAGTCTGAGTTTGTTGAACCTTCATAACTGTTGGAGGGCTACATGGGAATTTTCTCTTCTGTAGATTGCCAGTAGTCTGATTTGCTCGCGTAATCATGCGCTTCCTCATGGATCCCAAATTTAATTCTGTTGGGTCATCGGGAGTATTAGAAAGTTCTTCAATAACCCTCCTGGGAAATATCTCCCAATCTGCTAGACGGTCCCGCATTCTAAGTAAAGATTGGGGAATTAAAAGATAGTCAAATCTGAGTAGCAGTTTGGTCATATAAGATTTAAAGGATTTGAGTTTGGAGAATGAAATCAGATCAATTGCTTGAGTAGAAAAGCACAAAATCTGAGCTAATGAAGCTCTAATTTTTTCTTTTGTATTCCAGCACTGACGATTGGTGAAGTTTTGGCGAATGTCCAAAATAATATGGTTAGGACGGTATATTGACTGAGAAGTGCCACGTTTAGAACACAAGGTGCGATATCCAGAGGGGGACAAACAGACCTCCCCCTTGGATAAGATAGAACGCTCAGTTATCGGCACTTGATTAGCAGCTGGCAAGCTGTTTGTCTTCCTTTACTTGTGATGATTTTCTATCTTCAGAGCTACCCGATGAGACTAAATTGGATAACTTTTTCAGTTCCATGGCTAAGGAATCCATCTGGGCTGTAATTTTAGAGGGACGCTGGAATAAATAGATCAAAGTCTCCAGAATAAGTTTAGACACTTTAACTGGTATTTCCTCACTGATTGCTGGAGTGGGAGTTTTCCTTAAATTGCTGGGAGATAAATTAGCAGAGTCATCCATAGATAGTGAAAGGGGCTCACTCAACCCGCTCACATAATGATGAGAGCCGGATGATTTATTACATGCTTTACTCTGTTCATGGAAGACCCCCAATGGGCTAGTCCGCAGACTCTCAGCAGTACCGTTATTCCCACCATTTTCATCATACAAAAAAGTTGCAGACTGAGGTTGCAGAAGAGAGAAATCATTCTTCACTCGAACAGCTGTGTCTGCTACATAAGGAGGTTTAGAGAGACTGACAAAGCTCAAAGCAGTTTTCTCAGAAAGCTTATCTTTGTTGATTTGTTTTAGTCTGTTTCCTCCTCATTTCTTACTTGAGAAGTAATTTCTTACTTGACTGCAAACACTCCTTGCAAACACTCTTTATTCACCCCTACTACAAAACTGCTGAGTCAGGGGAAACAAAACTTGTAGCAGTATAAGTCTCAATTCTCTAGTAGCAAAATATCTCTGAAAATTGACACAGCTTCTAGATACTAGCCAAACACTCAATTAAGCTATAAGTCAAGGTCAAAAGTCTCAATTAAAAAGGACAAAATAATCAGATTAAAAACAGGAGCACAGAAACTTGCGTGCTGCCTCCTCCTCCAGCCTTCTGAGTCCGACAGCCCAACAACAATGTTATTATCTTATCAGTGCTCCTGCTCAGAAGTCCCTCAAACTTGCTGGGACTCTTCAACCCTCTGGCTACTGCAGTCCACCAGCTGTTCTCCACTCAGCTGAGAGCCACAAGGCCTAGAGCCCTTGTGCTCTTGCCCTTTGGCTCGTGCCCCGGCTCAGCTGGATCTTAAATGGCAGTTGTTGTTACCTGCAAGGGATGGAACACAGGCAAGCACTCAGGGCCCTGCTCAGTAGATCCCTCCTCCCATCTTGTAACATATTTTTAGTAGTTACATTGCTTTTAAGTGACTTTTACTCCATTGCACCCCTTACCCTCAAATAAAACCTTCTTTGTTTTTGAACCTAAGCAATCTCTTTTAGTCCACTTTTCTGCCACCAGCACTTTGCACAAAAATTATTCTGATGTGGAACTGCTAATTTCCACATTAGTAGTGTGCCACTAACACTTTGCACAGAAATTATTCTGATGTAGAGCTGCTAATTTCTGAGCCAATTTTCCCACAGAAAGCCCAAACACAATTTTGGTGTGTTCGGCAATCATCCCGGGGCAGTTCCATTAACATCAGCTATGCCAGATGATTATGACGAGTTTCAATAATGGGAGGTGTGGTGAAATAACAAACTGCCTGCTGCAACAGTGACAGATATGGGACAGGGTTTTCAACCAATACATGGCCCGGTAAATGTCCTGGTGCAGGCCCCACAGTTTCCAACTGCACCAATGTTCTAGACACAGGGTACATCCATGACAGTACCACAGGAACCCACAACTTACACTGCACAGCATTTGACAATTGTGCCACTTCTTCAGACTCGGAGTGCAACTGTGAATGTATCTCAACTGCCTCCAGCACCATCCTTGCAGTTGCCAGTGCTCACACAACCCATAGTCCAGCAGAGGCATACAATTCCTGTCTCTATGCCAATGATGACAACAACCCAACCTGAACTTCCAGTTAAGTCCATGACTAAGACAGTGCCTAGGGATCCGCCAGTGACTGTGTTGACGTTGCCTCAGGGTGATTTGCCACTGGGTAGTGCGGATCCAGACTCTGATGTTTCTACTGATTCAGATGGAGACTCAACCATAACTGAGGAACTATGTTATCTGTCTTTAGACGTACCTCCTAAGTCCTCCACATCTCCAAATGAGCAGCTGAAGGCATACAATATGCTACTCATTTAAATGGCTGTTCCATTCTATAACATCATGACCATGGCTCAGTCCTCACAGCCTATGGTGTTGCCTATGCTTCCAGTAATAACCAAGGCTGCACAATCTGCATGGGAGGTAATGCAGACCTCCATGCCAACAGTGAAGCACCTAGAAGGGTTATAGAGAGTTCAGGATGGGCTAACACCCTACATCAAATTCCCTTGTCATAGACTGTGCCACTTCCTCAAAATCAGGCCACAGGCATACAACTCCAGCAGACAAGGAAGGAAGAAAAATGGATGTCTTTGGAAGTAAAATATATTTGACAGCCAGCCTTTCAGTCCATATGGTTAACTATGCAGCATGCATGGCTAGGTACAACTATTTCATGTGGGACTCGTATGAAGAAGCAGGTAATCTTCCACTTGAAGAGTTCACGAAGAAATATGGTGAGACTCTTCAGAAATCAGTAGCTGTGACTAGGCAGCAGTTAAGCACATTCAAGCATTTAGCAGAAACAGTCCCATGTTGCTTTTCTATTCGAAGACATGCATGTTTTCCCCTTCTAGATTATCCCACATTAATAAGAGTATGTCCCCGTTATGCTGGAATGGCTGTGGAAATAGGGGAACATACTTCCATCTATGGTGATCTTGTCCCAGTATTTTTGGCTTTTGGACAGAGGTATTTTTAGAAATGTGTAAAATTACATAACAGAGGTTAGATATGAGACCAGAGCTGGCTCTGTTAAGTGTATTTTCAGGAGCTAATTTGTCATTATTGTCTAAGGATCTTATAGTTTTTATGTTAACTGCGTCTAGATTATCCATTGCTCAACATTGGAAGTATAAAACCATGTCTCTGACATCTTGGTATCAGTTTATGTGGCATATTGCCATATCTGAAAAACTGGCCCATGTTATCCACCTTCGAGCGGGTCAAGCTAATTCTAATGATTCTTTTCATGATATGGTCAGATTTCATTTTATTCACAAATCAAGATAATTTCCGTCATTCTCCTCCATCTAATTATTTACATATCTGGAGGAATGGTTAACGAATGTATGTATCAGTTTTATTATTCATGTTTATGTATTGTAATTAAAAATAATTAAAAAAATGTTTTTAAAGACACATATGTTTTAGATCTACTAACCTTCATGCAGATATGAAGGGCAGAGTGGAGAACCTGCCATTTGATGGCAAGGGTTTATTTAGCAAAACAGATTCTACGATGGAAACTTTTAAAAAGCCAAAATATATAGCCAAGTGTTTTTCAGCATCAGCTACTGCAACTCAATCATTATCATTTCTATGGGTGGCAGTGCACGGCTTTTAGAAATCAGGAAGGGAAAGACTTCACGATCAGGAAACTACACAGAAGTTTTGGCGCTAAGTCTAAAAATCAGAACACTAGACCCAACAAGGATTCTGCAAAGTAGTCTCTTTGATCATCTGGAAAGTCCACTGCAACCATCTCCACACCCTGTCAGAGTGAAACCAACCAACTCTGCAGTTGTTGAGACCAGAGCACGTATCATCTGTTCTGTGTTTGTCAAGAGCAGAATGAATACCTGCACTTGCCAAGACCATCAGACTGGCAAGTACTGCCGAGGCATGGCATCACATAACAGACTGGTGGGTACTTCGAATTATCACCACTGGTTATGCAATAGGATTTATAACTTCTCCAAGGTTATAAATGGCAAGGTCTTTGCCAAGACACAAAACACACCCCAGCAACTCCTTTGCTGCTTCAGTAGATCCAGGTGCTTCTGAAGAAGGGAGCAATTGCTCCAGTTTGGTGGACAGACAGAATGGTGGGGTTTTATTCTCATTATTTTCAGATCCAAAAGAGAGATAGAGAAATCCGTGCAGTTATGGACCTGCATGGGCTGAATCAATTCGTAGACACATTCAAATTTAAAATAACTTTACAGGGCATTCTACCACTCCTTGCCGATTGGCTTGCAACGTTGGATCTGAAAGATGCATGTTTCCGTATCGTGTTTCAACAAAGCCATTAGAAGTATCTTCAGTTCATGGTGGCAAACTCAGTATACCAGTACAGAGTATTACCCTTTGGTAAGAAATGTATATATTCAAAAATAATGAATGAGTATATAATCAATAATTAATAATCCATAACATGAGCATAGGTAAACAATATACAAAAAGCCTTCTCACAGTGCAGAATGTATGTACAAAACTATCAGAAGTTCAGGTTAGCTCATTTATGGAAGCGTCCACAACGGGTTCTCCACTATCAGTACGTCGGTGACTTTACATCCTCACTTCTGTTTGGACAGTATTGAGTATCCTGCCATTGAGGAATTCCACACCTCTTCTGAGACCACGTCGGACACAGTGCTTTGGCTATCTGCCACTTCCATTTTGATTTTGTTACGTGACTTTGCCCATTCCACCCTGCAGTCTAATTTTGCCTGCCTCAGCTACCTCCTTTCTTAACTTCTGATAGTTTTTGTACATACATTCTGCACTGTGAGAAGGCTTTTTGTATATTGTTTACCTATGCTCATGTTATGGATTATTAATTATTGATTATATACTCATTCATTATTTTTGAATATATACATCTCTCATATTTTCAGTGGTTGGTTATCACAATTTGTATTTTTTGTTTTGTAGTCACAGTGGGATTCTCCCTTCCCCTTCCTCATTGGCCTTTTCTCTCACAGGCAGGCACTCTTCAAGGGCTCTAGTGGACTAGGAATGGTGTCAGAGGCTGGAGGTGGGAGAGGGCTGATCAGGAGCTGATCAATTGTTTTCTCTTAGCAGAGAGAAGTGGCAGGAGGTGGGGAAGGTGGAGGGAGCAATGTGAATGGCTCCAGCTTTACTCCTATTACTCCAAACTCGGCTTCTGTGTGCCTAAAGGCTTTTTATCCATCTTGTCCTAACTCATCCTAACTTAAGGCACTTCCTGCTGCAATGAAGCCCCCCCATCTGGGAAAGCTATTTGTTGCAGTTCTTCCTGACTTGTGCGCTGTGTTTTAATTACATTTCACTACATGCCAATTCAGAATAAGAAGATGGTTGTTCTGATTGCCTTAGAACAGACTGATACTTTTTGTGCTCTTTTATAAAAGGAAATGTCTTGAATTGGGAGGAGAAAATGAACAAGTTTGTGAATTAGGTGCCATAATTTACTTTGCTTATCTGTGGATGGACTAGCTGCTGCCTTTGTTGCTCAATCTTTTCTTCTAGCCTTGCATTTTCAGTCAGAGATGCCACCGGATTTTGCATTGTCCTTAAATACAATCAAAATATATCATTACTTATTTTTTCACCCAAGCTTTTTAACTGGACTGTGGTTTTAAATTGCTTTAGGGTTTTCATTTGAAATTTGTTTTATGTTGTAAACCACCCAGAGACAGAAGTTTGGGGTGGCCTACAAATTTGAAAAATAAATAAATATCAATTGTCACTGAGTTCCACTGATCAGTTGGCAGCTGGTTAGGTGGCATTTGTGGGGAGCACTGTGAAGACAGAAATCCATCAGGTGTATCTGTAGGAAGTGATTTTGGCTGAATTGGGGCTGGACATTTATTATATAGTAAATGCTTTGGGTAAGCACTGGGTCTTTTAGAGATGCACCAGGCAGAAATTCATTGGAGGCATCCCTAGGAAGTTATTGGGAGAGCTGCATCTGTTGAAATTCTTCCTGGGTGATTTCTTCTACAGCCCACTCTCAAGCTGAAAGACCAAGGCAAAGTGTAGGTGCATGCAGACTCCTTTCTAAAGTCAGTATAATATATGAAACTGTACAAGGTCTTTACTGCTTCCGTGGCATGGATGTTTAGTCATTTTAATTTGCAATTTGCAAGCTTTTTAGAACATGAGTGAAAACTGAAAACATCTCAATTCTCATCTTAAACCAAATGTTTTTGCATTACTGAACAAATATATAACAGGGAATGCCTGTCATTCAAAGGTGCATATGCCATTCTCAACTATGGTGCTGCTTGACTCTTTTTTACCATTTACTACTGCTGCTACTACTATGAATATATATATATATATATATCACAACAAAAGTTGGGATGGTGGGGTGGGGAGCCTCAGGAACTGACCTTTGCTAAGCAGGATTCACCTTGGTTTGAATTTGGATGGGTGACTGCATTTGAGTGCTATCTCCTGTTCAATATCCTCAAGAGGATGAGGCTGTAGTTCAGTAGTAGAGCATCTGCTTTACTTGCAGAAAGACCCAGGTTCACACCCTGGCATCTCCATGTAGGGCTGGGGAAGACTCCTACCTGAAACCTTGGAGAGCTGCTGCCAGTGAGTGTAGACAACTAGATGGACCATTGATCCATAAGGCAACTTCCTACATTCTCAAAGTGGTTTACGTAGAAAAATATTTAAGATGATTCTCGGTCCCAAAAGGGACAACCTTAAAAGAAATATACAGTGGACACCAGTAACAGCCGTTGAAGGGATGCTGTGCTGGGGTTGGATAAGGACATTTAGGCTTGACTGATTTTTTACCCGAGGTCAAAAGGTAAAGTGTGACTCAGCTCTTTCTTTAATTTCTCTGTGTAAATGATTAGGTGTTATGGGGTCTCAGCGTGTATTCTACTACTGCTACTACTACTATTACATCATATACCACTTTTCAATCAAAGTTCTCAAAAGCGGATTACATAGAAAAATAATAAATAAAGATGGTTCCCTGTTCCCAAAGGACTCAGTCTTTAAAAAAAACACCCCAAAACTTGAGGTAGACACCGGCAACAGCTGTGGAAAGGTACTGTACTGGGAGTGGATATGGTCATTTGCTTTCCCCTTTCTAAATATAAGAGAACCACCACTTAAATTGTTGGTGCCCAGAAATAATACATTTAAGGAGGGCAATGCTTAAGAAAGTATGATTATCTGTTTTAGGAATAATGTTTTCAGTAACAATTTGCACATGTGGCAGTAGGGTCAAAGGTAGCCAATCTACCAGACTGAGGATGAGTTAGTCTTTATTTTTTGCCTTGATTGCTGGCAGCTGTTATTGGAATTCTGGTGAGTTGACCATTGAGATACCATCCATTGGCCATCTAGTATTTGCCAACATTTGACTACCTCTACATCCAAATATTCAGTGAAGCCAGGCTCTTCTGTCACTGACAATTTACCTTTTCATATTGCATTGTGTTGTTCTTTGATAAGGAAGGAATGAGGGCATGTTGCTTCCCAGTCCTGCATGGTTTATATTTTATGTATGCGGCGGGCGGGGGATCTTTTACTGTTACTTGCTTTGGAAATTGAAAACCTAAAAAGTGGGGGTACCGCTTCTTCAGTTAAAAGAGAGCGAAAGAGAGATTGAGAGAGAATCTCCAGGCACCTGGAATCACATTTCAATATTTTAAAAATTGTTTTGGTGTGTTTTATTTCAAGCAAGCATTTTAGCTCCCGGAGTTCCAAATATATAAAGGACTGTTCTTGAATATCATTGAAACATATTTTAAATTTGTATAACATCAATATGGGAGAGAATGTTTCAGTTACAAAGACAAATGCTCTTTGTCTTACAGCACTGTCTGCACATTTTCGAGTCTGTGAGCCATATACAGACTACAAAGGCCGCTCTCATTTTGGATTTCACTGTCCACGTCTTTCTGACAATAAATCATACATCTTTTGCTGCCATCATAACAACACCGTGTTTAAATACTGCTGTAATGAGACGGAATTTCAGACTGTTATGCAGATGAACTTAACGGGAAATGCAGATGGATATATGCATAAGTAAGTAAATTAGCTGGAATTCTCTCTCTGTCTCCTATTCTTCACCCAAACTTTCTTCTGGATATAAGCAAAATTGTATTGAGTCATAGAAGCAGGTATGTGTTTAAGTGTGTCTCCACAAATAAGAAAAACTAAATACCGTATTTTATGGTCTATAAGACTCACTTTTTTCCTCGAAAGATATCCGCCAAAATTCAGGAGCGTCTTATATGTTTTAACAGTTTAATATGTTAAAACTCTGAAAAACTGGATTAAAATTAAGGTGCGTCTTATAGTCCGTAGCGTCTTATAGTCCGTAAAATACAGTAATTTTTTTAAATTCAGAGATAGGAATTTGTCATTTTTTTATACAGTCCAAATGTTATGCATGTCTAACTGCCATTTTGAATTTGTGCATGTTTTGCATGTTAATGATTTGCAGTGACTTGTGCTTAAACAGCAAGGTATGTTTGCTTAGGTATCACTGGAGTCTAATCTTTCCCTGAGGTTCCTTTTTATATTTTAAACTCCATGGGTAGTAAAGGGTGCATACCTTGCATCAAGAGGGTGGATTTTTTTTATAGTTCTGACATCATCAGATATCCCACCTACATCCTCATCTGTTAACATAGTCCTGTGAACATGCCCCAACAAACGTGCTAAGACTCTCCTTTCATTGGCGTGTGGGGGCAGAAATGTGACCCATCTGTGAACTCACACCATTACTGAGCATGGAGAATTTATAAAGCACTGTAAACCTTTGATTTACAGAGACAATTATGGATGTGGCAGCTCCAGATGGACTCCAAAAAGTGATGCAATTCAGTGGCCCATGATGCCATTGGGGCATGAGACCTGTTGTCCATTCTGAGATATTGTGCTAGCCTACAAAACCGTAACTATGGAAACACAATCTGACTAGATCCTCCATGTTCCAATCCACTACCGGAATAAGCTGGTGACAATAGCAAAAGCTGGGGATTAGTGTTGCCGTAATGCACAAGGAGAATTTTGTAACATGTGCCTCTGAGCATATGATGAGTGCTGTTATCTCAGAAGGCAACAACTGCAATCAACACAATTAGTAAAAGAGACCTAATAGAGGACCTAGCCAAATTAGGTTTCATGATTGATTTTGTACACCAGTACAATATTTCAGATTGCACATCGGGTCCCATGCTCCCATCATATGAACATCATGGGCCACTGAATTTCCTCACTCTTTGAAGTGCAGCTGCTGCACATAACTATACCTATAAACCAAAGGTTGTTTGCTTTAATTAAAATTTGCTTGCTTTTTAAATGGAGGATCCCATATGCTCCACACTTAATGTAAATATGTTCAGTACAAGGAAAGCGAAAATACTGCTTTAGCATTGCTGGCTGTAATCAAGCAGCACACTTGGCTTAAAGAGGCAGGTGCTTGGTTTAAAACAAGCCATAACTTTATTCTTCAAACGTGGCAAATAGAGAAAATTGCTAGACCAGTGTGAAGCGGAACAAAAATCATTGCTAAATGGGCTGGTGTGGATGCCCAGCCGAAATGCTCAAAGGGACACCTCCCCTGATGTTAATCAGACATAAAAGAGCATAAAGGGCTATTATACACAGTGCTCCAGACATACTGGAAACATGGTAGTCTTTACAGTTGAATCGTTGGTTGACGGGCAGATACCCGGGCAGTGAAACAACTTGCCCTAGCATTTGGAGATGGAAACTTCATCCATTGAAGTTCTGGGCATCTTGCAGCCGTAGTGCAGGCAGAATATCAACAGCTGTTGATTTCCCCTTCATATGCTAGGCAGAGTTGCACCTGTTGAATGTCTGCCCATCATGCAACTGTTAAATGTGTTGGGCCCTCTAGCCCTTACAAGGAATTCAGCAGCCCTTCCCCCTTATGAGGTATAAAGTTGGAGAGGGGTAAAAGCTGAACACAAGCACAGAGGCCCAGCAATAGGGATGTGCATGGAACTGCAGAGGCATGGTCCGGCGGCGGGGGGTGTCTCCCTTTAAGGGCTGGGGTTTTTTGACTTACCCCTCCCACTGCTTCTCTGCTGCCGGCGCTCTGTTTCCGTGAAATGTTTTTGGGGTGGCAGTGTTCCTTCCTGCCGCCCCTGCCCCCATTCTTGTCCGGAAATACCAGAAGTAACGAGCGTGTGTGCGCCCACCGCACACATCATGCTCTGTGTGCGCACGTCATGCATGCAGCATGCGCACACAGCATGTGACATGTGCGACAGGTGTGTGCAGTGGTGGGCACATGCGCACTTGTTACGTCTGGTATTTCCGGACAAGAATGGGGGTAGAGGCAGCAGGGAGGAACAATGCCGCCCCAAAACCTTTTCATTGAAACAGAGTGCCGGCGGGGTGGGAGTGGCGGGAGCGGTAAGTGCAAACCACCACCACCCGCCCTTAAAGGGAGACACACACACCCTGCCATCGGGCCGCCGGCCTGGCCCAATTTCAAACTGGTTCAGAGGCCTCTATAATGGTCTCCAGACCGGTCCGTTCACATCCCTACCCAGCAGTTCTGAGGCAAAATGGAGGAGGTCACTGTCAGATGGAAGCAACAACAGTCGTGGAGCCAAGGCCCATGTGGAGCCTGTTCTCCTATCTACCTTGGAGACATACATTAAACCATTCAAGTGTAATGGTTGCCCTTTATTTTCAAGACAGTTCTCCTCTGGGAGGGGAGAAAGATTCCACCAGCCCTGACAGAGACCCTTCTCAGCTGTTTCCAGGGCCAAAGACAACAAAAGCAGATGATACTGAGCAGCCATTGTTTGCACTCTCTTTGCTCTCCCCTCTCACAAACATTCCAACTGATCTGAGCATGTCCGAATCTGACATTACCATAGGACCTACTGAGAGTGATTTTCTTAATTTGTAGAAATTCAAAATCTATTCATTTCAACAAACCCATGAAAGAAGTTTATATGGAAGACAGACCTTTCCCAAAGAAATTGAGTGAGTCTGGGCTTTGCTGTTAGTTTGCAAAGCCTCCCATTGTAAGTACAGGAGGGGAAAAAGCCCCAATTTTGGTTTTGGGATTTTGTGTGCTTTCCAGCTAAGCCATTTCCCCACAGATCCATTAAAAACAACAACAACTGACATACTTGCTCAGCAGGCAAGTCTGAGCTTAAAAATATCTGTTCTAGCATAAATATTGCAAAGGGAAAGCTTTGAGAAACCATAGATGATCAAGTCATTGGGTGAAATGATAGAATGCTGTTTTACCTCTCCACCCATAATACACAGGCACTCCTTTGCCTGGATAGTATAGGAAGCCATTTTATACTGCTTACCACTGAGGGGAGAATATGGAGCAGCCCAGCACTCCAATGAGGCCTATGGGGCTATTGTTACCCCATATAGCCTAGAAAGGCACATCGGCCCCATGAGATGATCCTACATTAGGACAGTTCATTAGGACAGTTGGTGCAAAAGGTCGATGCACTGAATGTTCATCTCCAACACCAACATTCTCAGTGAACCAGCATGCAAGAAGAAAAAGGGCTGCTGTTATCCTACTATGATATCTGTTGCAACAAGTGAGGAATATTCTGAAAGAGAATGCAGTCGCAATTGTATCTTCTTCATACAGAACTTTTAGCAAAAATGTGAGGAGGAAACTGTAGACACCTCATGGCCCTTTGGTGGAATCACCAAGTCTACAAAGACTGTGGATGGTGGAGTACTTATCAAACCTGGATTGAAAATGGAACTGGAGCTAAATGCCCCTGCTGACGTGGAGGAGGCGGACACTGTACCCACACTAATGAAGACACAAGGCTTGGTTGGAGATAAAGGGCCACAACTTTATGTAATCTGATCAATGAAGCAACATGAGTATCTGCTAACCACTCTCTTTACAGTGGAGGGTCCTAACAACTTGTTGCCCTGGGTGGAAGTTCCTAACCTAAATGCTTCAGGCAATTACATTCCAGCTCAGAGAAGCCAGGGGGCCAAAGGTGATTGCTGCTCTTTTTAGCCAACTGTAGGGGTCAGGGCAGATGGAGGGAGTATCACTCTTCCCACCCCCATACACAGCTTTTAAGATTGGCAGTTCTCCTACAGTCGAGGGAAACCACAGCTGCTGAGCTTCTGCGGACTGACTAATGTCCTTAGAAGGCATGTGTGCCTTGAAGTGCTCACCAATAACCTATTTTAGACCTTATTCTCGCCTGTTGTTGTGATTGGGAAGGAACCTAACTAACTAAAGGATAGTATGAAGTGGGCAGAAAAGACTCCCATCACCGGTCAGTCTTGGCAGGAGCTAAAAAATCCCTACCTGGCCCCCCAAAGGGTGACCAGCCAAGATGCATACTATGCTCATGGCAGGTCAGATGGATGCCTCTCTAATGCCAAATGAGGTCCCACAAAGAAGCATGCTGGACCGGACACTTTCTGGGACCTCAAACAGTCTAAGAACCCCAAATGCCTCTTGCTTCATTTGAAGCCAGGCAGGGCAAACTAGCCACACCCAGGATGCATCTGGCTGGGCAGTTTCATTCTGGTAAACCTTTTGTGTGTGGTGTGGAGGATGACATTAGTTTGTTCTGAATTATTCAAAATTAGTGATTGCTTTGTTTGCACAGGTAAATGAGGCATTCATCCATGCTTTTGAGAATCTCCTTATTGAGACAGATGGGGATGTAAATGTGTCCTGCATCTCATGCTTTTGATAATTAAAATTGGTGTAAAGCTTTTTATACCAATACATATTTTCTTCCAAGTATATGTGTTCATAGATGTGTTGACCAGCACTATGACAAACAAGTTCTGGCATGGTTCTCAGATCAAGAGCTTACATGCTGCACAAACCTCCTAGGTAAGGTAAAATGTGCCATCAAGTAGATTTCAATTTCTGATGCCCACAGAGCCCTGTGGCTTGCCTTGAGGTCATTGTAAAAGAAATACACCACTGTTTCTGGAGTGGATTTATAATGGCAAGCAGATTTAGTGGACATGCAACAACTTTCAAAACACAGCAAAGGTTGCAAGTACACTTAGTGGTGAGAATTCTACCTCAGTATGCCTGGGGTGATGGTCCGTAAGACAAGACAGGTAGGAAAGTGACCAAAAGACTTTTCAAGTTATTTTCAGACAAGGCCATAAACCTGAAAAGCTTCAGACTTACAGAGGGTAGGAGGTTCTTAAAAAGTCTGTAGGCAGCCTGTTAAAGCAACAAGGGGTTCATCACTTTGTCATCAATAATGAAGTCAAAAGGTTTCATTGAGTTATTTAACCGAACTTTGAAATTAAAAAATGTGGACATTTCCCCACATTTTACAGCTAACGGTAACTTCAGGTATATTGATGTGTTGTCCAAATTCCTAAAAGTAGCTTCCACAGAACTATCGAAGCCAGGCTAGTGGATGTTCACCACCACCACAACTTGACTATATGGGAAATATTCCATGGGGACAGTGGACAATAGTAATACTATTAAGTAATTTTATCATCCAGACTAAGTTACTTAATAGTATTACTCAGGAGTTACTTTAAGGGCCACTTAATTTCTGTAAGCAAGCAATTTAGTCAAGCTATCACCCAGTGTTCACAGAAAAGCAAGGGTTCCTTCTGTTGGGAAAGGGAGATCATGTGAAGATTTCTAAAAGTAAAGCAGTTTTTGAGAGAGAATTTTTCCAAAGAAATCTTCATTATAGAAGAAGTCATCAGAAGACCAGAAAACTCTATATCTATTAAAATATTACATGGGTGATGTGGTTCATGTATCTCCTATCCTGAATAATTTCAGGATTTTAAGTTCAAAAAGATCCATAGGATTGAAAAGATTCTTATAGCTACAAAAGGTCGTGGCAGGACAAAGCAGCATCTGGTGAAGGGGTTAGATGGGCCTAACAAGTTCAATAGCTGGGCGCCTGCTTCAATCTTTATGAACCTGTTTTAGAATGGCTGAACGGGATTTTTACATTACTCTGAATAGCAATGGTTGTACTGCATTTTTTCTGCTGAGTACTTGTTCAACTTTTTTCATCTATTTATCTCAAGCATTGGATCTGAGGCAATACAAGCCCTATCACAGCATTTTTCTCCAGAAACTATATTAGAGAAAAAAATCCTCTATCAGCAACCTATTCAGTAGGGATATGCATGGAACTGCGATCCGGAGGTCCGACACTGCTGTGGGGGGCTCTTTAAGGGCGTGGGAGGGTGTACTTACCCCCCCACCGCGTTTCCCCCGCCGGCGCCTTCGTTTAGTAAAGCTTTTGGAGCAGCAGAATATCTCCCTGCCACCCCTTCCCCCAGTCGTCGGGAAAAGGCTTCACAAAGCCTTTTGCGCTTGCGCATGTCACATCTCTGCGACGCACATGCGCATGTGATACGGAGATGTGACGTGTGCACGCGACGTGCGCATGCGCAAAAGGCTTTGTGAAGCCTTTTCCCGATGACTGGGGAAAGGGGCGGCAGGGAGGTATCCTGCCGCCCCAAAAGCTTTACTAAACGAAGGTGCTGGTGGAGGAAACGCGGCGGGGTGGGGGAAGTACACCCTCCCCCACCCTTAAAGAGCCCCCCACAGCAGTGCCAGACCGCCGGACCGCCCTCAAGTCCGGACCGGTTCGGAGGCTTTCAAAATTGTTCGGAGGCCTTCATCCCTACTATTCAGTACCATACTGCATCGTATTGGTGAATAGGATCAGAGGGTGGGGGTAACTTCAAAATGCTGCATTTCCTTTCCTGGTGTAATAGGAAAGGAAGCAATATTATGATATTGTGTCCTTTTCCTGGTGGGAAAGGATGGGGACAGGGAAATGGCCTCACCCTGTAACTATAGGACATGGCCCACCCCACCCCACCCAGTAATGCACCAGGAAAATGTTGCAATATAATGATGTTGCTTCCTTTCCTGGTGGTTTTAGGAAAGGAAAGGTGGCATTTTGAAAGGCTGCAGCTGCTAAAAGATATCCAGTTTCTTCAAAGAAGATGGCTCTTTGGTAAAGGTAAGCCCCCCACCAACCTACTCATCTTGATGCATTTGAGCAAATAATTATTATTGATTCTATTCAGTTCTGACCACCCTTGGCAATGCAGGAATGTCCAGGTTCTGGACTGGCCCTGATAAACAAAAGGTGGCTTTTAACAATATTTTTATTTGGGGCCTTAGAATGATCTGATATATGACTACAGAAAACAGGACACAGATAGCAATAAAACCAATTGGATTATTGAGCATAGAGGATGGGTAAGTTTTTTTAAAAAAATAAACTTAATTTTGGAATGAAGCCATGCATAAGTAGGCCCTTACAAAACCACTGTTTTTCTTTATCGTAGGAAAAGTATTTTGCTGACAGGTGTGAAAACTACATTGTTCTTCATGGTCGTTCTGCATCACATGCATGGGATTTGCGCCACTGCAGATACTACCTTCTAGAGATTCAAAATAGAGAGATTTTTGGTGGTAGCCCAGGCCCCTTTGTAACCACTCTGTGCTGTCCTGCTCTGCTCTCTCAGTTTGTTGCCTACCATTGCAGGCTTCAGACCTCTCCGAGCTTTCTGAGAGCGAGAGCTGTTTAGAGACTTCTCACTTGAGAGGAAAGTACCTGTTTTAAGTTCTATCCTCCTTTTATTCTATCTTTTCTTGATCTTGTAGTTTTCCGACTTCCTTATTTTGCATTTGATTTATCTGGTCCTTCCCACCTTCCACCCTCAGTTTATGGTTACAAAAGCCTCCTTTAAACAATCTCCTTTTTGCACAGCTAAGCTATCGATATCTAATGGACATCCGCACTGCTTGTCATGCTTAGGGGAAGAACACAGGGTGGAAGCTTGTGGGGTCTGCAGAGATTTAATGAAGCAGGCACACCACAACCCAAACCTTGAAACAGCTGTCTCCATTTCAGAGTACGAGTTGAATGTAGATACCTACGCTGTGCCACCTGAAGTCCCTCTAGATACCTCTCTGGATCCAACACTGTAGGTGTGATACCTTACAACCAGACTCTTGAGTCAGATTCCGCATCAGAGGAATTATATTGTTAATTGTTTTTAAATTGGTTTTCATATTGTGTTAATAAATATCATTTATTTTTAAATGAAGGTTTTTGGTTTTTGTACACTGCCCAGAGCCTTTGGATGGAGAGGGCAGTATAGATATGTGATAAATAAATAAATATTTATTTTGAGCAGATGGAATGGATGGCAAAAGCCCTTGGGGGGGGATTCATCAGAAGGCTTTGGCAGCCCCAGACTCCATCTTTGATAGAAGCTGATATCAAGACTCAACTCTTGCGTCCACTCATACCCACTATATTGGAAGTAGTTAAGTAGGCATGGAACAAACTGGCCACATCCTTGCCGGCAGCCAGGCGTCTGGACAGCCTGTATCACATTCAGCAGTCTGACTGCCCTTTCTTGTTTAAACATCCTATCCCCAGTTCCGTAGTTGTGGGAATGTCTCAACCCAGGTCTCGTCAGAAGCCTCTGTCCATACCAGTGGATCAGGATGGTCACAAGTTGGACACTATTGAAAAATGAAACTATTCAACAGCAGCCTTGCAACTCCATATTGCTAACTACCAGGCCTATATGACTCATTATGCCAACATGCTATTTGAAAAGCTCTCGACATTCCTAGAACAACTCAAGCAATCTGATCACAAGAATAAAGCCTGTAACATCCAAAACAGCTACTCTACAATGCACACCACACAGCAGATTGTGCCTCATGCACAATTGCCTTGCGTAGACGTGGCTCAAGTCTACCTCTTTAACCCCTGAGGCAAAACTGAGAACTGAGGACCTGCCTTTCACTGGTGAAAACTTGTTTGGTGACAAAACTGACAACGCCTTAGAGTGTGTTCAGCCTACGGTTTACAGTCTACAGTTTGGTCAGTGACAACCGCTAGTTCTTTCCAGCCATACTGTCCAAGAAAAGGCAAAGAATGGAGCAGGACAGCTACAACTAACAGGCTTTATCTTCTTCAATCTGACATGTATTGGGGCAACAGGTACAGCTCCTTCTGTAGGCCAGCAACCCAGTCTTCAGCAAGAGCTACTGTGTCCCTAAGCCACCACAATCTGCCTACACAAAAATGATATGACTACTGCACAAGCTTGTCCCTATACCTTTCCAAGTGATGAACAATAACAGAAGACCACTGGATCCTGTCCGTTGTTCAACTCGGCTATCTAATTACTAAGACAAACCCCCCCCCCATTTCCAGTCCTCTTCCAACACTGCTAACCCCCACCCTTTGGGAGGAGGTGCAGATTCTACTTTGGAAGCACACCCTAAGAAAGGTCACCCATCATCCATGCCTGGGCTACCACTCCAGTTACTTCACTGCACCCAAACATGATGGCGAGTTGAGATTCATTCTAGATCTCAGAGGGCTTAAATCACTTTGCACGAGATCCTGTTGCTCCTTCCACTGGGTGAGTGCTTGTGTTCCTCAGTCTTCAGGATGCCTATTTCCACATATCAATTCATCCTCTCCATCAAAAATACTATCAGCTCCAGGTGGAAGACCAGGTCTACCAATGCACCCTAACCCTAACTTCGGCCTAACCACCTTGGCCTAACCTACACAACACACACATTTACAAAGACCATGGCAGTAGTTACTACTACAACAAATATTTATATACAATTTTTCAACAAAAGTTTCCAAAGTTGTTTACATAGAGAAATAATAAATAAATAAGATGGATCCCTGTCCCCCAAAGGGCTCACAATCTAAAAGAAATCTTAGACACCAGCATCCATCCATTACTGGAGGTACTATGCTGCGAGTGGATA
Organism: Hemicordylus capensis; assembly: GCF_027244095.1. Classification (NCBI taxonomy): domain Eukaryota; kingdom Metazoa; phylum Chordata; class Lepidosauria; order Squamata; family Cordylidae; genus Hemicordylus; species Hemicordylus capensis. Next base: position 134,482,477 of record NC_069661.1, read on the forward strand.
GGGCCAGTTACTCTCCCCCTGCTAAATAAAGAGAATCAACATATTAAAAAGGCGCCTCTTTGCCCAGTTAGCAGGGGTAAAGTTAGCAGGTTACATCCTTTATTTGGTGGAAGGGGATTCAATTATTTCTATATATTAACAATTGGCTTGTTGTCCCTTCAGAGAGCTTATTTCTGCATCATATTTGGACCACATTAGAACTGGTCCAAGGCCTTGGTCTCCAGGTCAATCACACAAAAAATCAGACCTTCATCCCACAAAGTGCATATATTTCATAGGCATCCATCTCTATGCCCACCTTTCTGCTGCCTTCCTTCCTCCTACCTATTTCTCTGACATCATAGCTGCTGCTGCCGATTTCTTCTCAGCTCACCTGACAGCAAAATGCAACATGCTCTTGGCCATATGGCATCTACCACTTCCATACTACCTCATGCAAGACTACAAATGAGAGCATGGCTCTTGAGTGTCTTCTCTCCTTCCATAGAGAGCCAAGCAAAAATACTCGAGATTCCATCCACAGTTGCTCGAGCAGCCAGATAGTAGACAAACAAAGTTCATGTGTCCACCGGCTGTCCCTCTATTGTGCTCTTACCAGACACCACCATAATTACAGATGTCTCACGCACCAGATGGGTGCAGGACTCAAGTGACCTCTGGCACCTGGACACAGCCAACACGTGCCACTACATCAACTATCTGGAATTGCTGCCTGTTCTTCGTGGCCTCCGGAGCTTTTGTGCTGTCATGAAGGACAAATATGTCCTCATCTTTAGTCAACACCACCACAGCAGCTTACATTAATCACCAAGGTGGAACAAGGTCCAGTTCACTTCTTCAACTCACACTCCACCTATGGAACTGGTGCCTGAACCACAATGTCTTCCTGAGAGCAGCCTACATACTAGGAAGGGACAACACGCTATCCGACTCTCTCAGCAGACAGAAATATCCATCACACAAGTGGCAGCTCCACCTGGATGTGGTCTCAGATGTTCCCATATTGGGGCAAACCAGATGTTGACACATCAGTGCAGATGCTCACAGTCACCACTGCCATTGCTTTTTCAGCCAGGGTGCTGTAGTTGCAGGTTCAGAGGGTGATGGTTTGCTGTAAAGGTGTATAGGAGAGTACATCTATGCCTTTCCTGCATTTCCTCTGATCCCTCAAGTTCTCCAAAACATACAAAACGAATGTGCCCATTACATCTTGATCACGCCATCGTGACAGAAGCGGGCACGGCTCTCCTATCAGACCTCCTGCTCTCAGTGACCTCCACAGAACTGCATCCGAACCTCACAGCCCTTCCCTGATAGGCTGGCATCTAGACCTACACTGATCATTGACGCCATGCTTCACAATGTGGTTAAAACCTTCTACACACCAATCGTACCATGCCAAGTGGTGGCGCTTCACTTAGACCTTACTTATCTGTTGGAATTAAAGAAAAAGGGTTTGTCCATCCCCTCACTAACGGTTCACTTCATGGCCACCTTTTCATGACATGTTGAAGGTTCATTTTTCAGACTTCCTGTTAAGACATATTTCAAGGGGTTAGTTGGTTTGTTCCCTCGTAATCCCTGTCTTGCTCCCACCTGGGGCATACCTCTAGTTTTGAATATGTTGAACAGAAAGCCTTTTGCACCCATAGCCACTGCTGACCTCTGTTTCCTTACCTTAAAGACCACCTTTTTGGTAACCATCACATCATTCTCGCCCATTGTGTAAGCGAGCTCAGAACTCTGCGGGCAGATCCTCCCTCCTTGGTTTTCCACAAGGATAACATTTCGCCAATGCCTGATATCACCTTTCTCCCTAAGGTTTCTCACAATTTCATCTCTTCCAGGAGATTGCTCAGAAGATCAATTTTTTTCACAACCACAATCTGCTGAGGAATGAAAGTGGCACTCCTTAGACATCCGCAGGGCTTTGGGCTTCTACATCCACAGAAGTCCTTCCTCAGATCCTCTGCACTCTTCATTTGCTACGCATCACCAAACAGAGGCCTACAGACATCCTCAACAACTTTCCTCTTGGATATTCTCTGCCATCAAGTTGTGCTATGAGCTGGCCAAGAGGCCTTTATCTGCATTGGTGTGTGCCTACTCTACCTAGTCAGTAAGCAACATCTGCTGCCTTTCTCTCTGGGATTCCACTGGACACCATTTGTAGAGCTGCCACATGATCCCAGACTTCTGTCTTTATTCAGCATTACACTCTGGACTTGAGAGCAAGAAAGGACGCTTCCTTTGGGACCATGGTTCTTCATATTGCAACACCGCCAGGTAAGAGTCTCACTAGCTCCTGTGTGTGATGCACAGAGACCACAAAGAAGGACAAGTTGCTTACTTATAATTATGTTTCTTTGAGTGGTCTTCTGTGCATTCACACACCTGCCCTGCTGCCAACTGCTCTCTCTTTCTAACGGGTGCTGTGGCAGTGGCTCCAAGTGAGGCAGCAGAGCTGGATAGCCACAGAGTGGTTACAAAGAGGGCTGGGTTCTCGCCAAAAATCTCTCTGTTTTGAATCTCTAGAAGGTTCTGGATTAGTATCTGCGCAGGCACAAATTTCATGTATGTGAATGCACAGAAGACCACTCAAAGAAACACCATTACAAGTAAGCAACCTGTCCTTCCCTCCATGAAAACCAAAATTCTGATCTTCAGTCAATAGTTCTGCATGTTTTGCCTCCTATTTCCAGTCTAAATTATAATTAAAATAAAGCTTTTGAACGGAATGTTTATAATACAAGTTAAATGGTAAAAAAATTAAGTTGTGGGGGAAAATTGATCAATGAGAATGGGATTTGAACCCATGCATGCTTAGTACAGTGAACTAGCTTAAAGTGAGTTCACCAGAAGCTGTCACATCTAGCCTTTTTTGTAGCAAGTGAGATAACCTAAATTATCTAATCTGAATGCCGTTGTCATCAGGCAAAGCAGAAAGGCTCCTCCATTGATCTCAGGAGGACCAACTGCCATCTGGCCCCTTTCCTCTGAGAAGAACCAAGTCCTCCTCCACAGTTATTGTCATCCAGTTGCGGCAGATGGTGAGGAAAGCAGCAAGACCTTGCCAGTTGCCTTCAGAGAAACAACTGCCATCTGGCCCCTTCATTCTGAGAAGTTTTTCTCCCCTCTTAAAAATTATTTTTTCCTTGGTTTCCACCCCACACAAGATTGTGAGCCCCTTCAGGATTAATAATTTTAAAAATGCTGTAACCCACTCTGAGCTATCAGAAAGAGTGGGGTATAAATCTAACAAATACACACACACACACGGTATATTTAAAAAAAATCATCCATGAAGCAGTTTTGATCAATATATGGCCTCCACAGCTAAAATACCTTTTAATGAAGCTGTTCTGCCTCATAGGGCTGCTGTTACATATCTTCTCTTTAAACATGTATCCTGAGCTTTTGACATGCCCTCTTCTGGTTTAAAATGGTAATAACAAAGACATAGATTTCAAAAATAAAACCATTTTGTCTACCAGTGCCTTCACATTGGGACATTATGTAAGAGAAAACATAATGTCTGTGTTAATCATGTACTCTATATGCTGTAACATAGTTAATGATCCACATTTCCTTGGGTTATAACCAGATATTATAAGAGTAGGTGAATGTTATAGCAGATTTTAAACATTTTAAGCTTCCTGGAGAAATGTTAACTGGGAACAAAAAGATATGAAAATGTCTGTCTTGTGTTAACTGGACAGAAAGACTACACATAAGAAGCCTGATTTGATCAGACAGCCCACACTGCAATAAAACACTATACAGATTCAAAAGCCATAAACCCTGGCCCTGAAGAGAGTTCATGCTTGTTCTTTGTTTATGGGACAAAATATATTTTGTTTCATACATCTGAAGGTGATATGTGGGAACTGCTGTGTTGTCAGTACTCCCTTCATAAAAGAAAAATAATTATAATGATAATTATAATATAATTATAATAATTACACCTTTTAGGAATTTTCAAAGTGTACGAAAAATCATTTTATTTTTCTTTAAAAGGCTCTTTATACATCTTTTAAAACTTTATTACAAATATTATTAGAAAAATAAACATTTTAACATATATCTACAATGTCAATATTAAAACATTCATAAACGTCAATGTCTATATCCATAATAAACACCCCAACAGAAAATAGGTGGGGGGAAGAAAAAGGGAGGAGGGAAGGAAGAGAAAATATATCTATATCAAAAGATAAAAGGGGAAGAAAAAAATGTTTATAATAGAGAGTACCCATAATTTCAATATTCAATTTCTTTTCCAATATTATACTCAGTGCTAAACATATATAGCTTTGTTCTGTTTGTTTATGGTGGCTGACCAGAAAAATATATACATACAGCCCAAACTAATAAACTAATCTAGGTGTTTGTAAACCTTATGAAATCTGACTATACAAATACTCACTTACTTTGAATTCTAATGGCTAACACAGAATATTTCCATGTGGCCAGGGTAATTTGCTAGAAGGAGGACTATTAATTCATAATGGGTGCCCCTGTAGAAACGACAGTATAACAACACATGGGATAATGTTTTGATAGCTCCTGATTTGCAAGGACAAAACTGCTCCATGTAAAGACTTTTTAAATCCTGCCTTCAAACACAGCAGAAGGTAAAATGTCAAAGTGTGCTAGTGTGAGGGCTCTATGGTATTTTGCCACTGTAAGCTTATCTAAGTAATTAGGTTTCATATTCAAAAGTTGATTACCCACCGTTAATCTCCTTGATATAGAACTTCTGTTGGATAGCTGTGCTACGTCACAACTTCTTTGAGAGAGCTTGATCAAGATCTATTGCCAACAGTAACTGTGAGACAAACCCATAGGAAAGCAATTTTCTTTTAAGTTCCATTTCCCTGTTGGAGGTGAACTTATCTGCTAACATAAGCAGTAACAATCCAAATGGGATTAAAGTTTATTTTAAGCCAAAATTTAAATATTAAAAGCCAAATTTTATCAAGTCTGCCTCCACTCTCAAAGCTGTGTTAGGAATGCCTTGTAGTACTTGAAATAGCTTTCTAAGAAATTTAGATTGCACAGCTTCTGAAGCTTGGATGTTAGGAGGATGAAGGCTCCATACCCTTTATCCTGTGCTCCACAGAGCAAATGAGCCAGCACCTTGGATTCAAATAGTCTTATGACTTCAGAAATAAAAAGTTCACCTCTAGAGTAGAAAAACACCAGTATTGCCAATGATGATTTTTGAGCATTTTGAATGACATATTCTTGGTGGGTTTGACAACCAACAGTGGAATGAAATACAATACCTAAGTACTGTATTTGTAACAACTGAGCTGCTCAAACTTATGCCTGTCTAGACCAACTTGGGGCGCTTAGCAAACTTCATAATCTGCATTTTAGAGTAGTTAATCTGCAGAGCATAATCTTTACAGTAAGAAATGAGGAAATTAAACACTCTTCTCAAGCCAATAGAAGATGATACAGCATCATCTCTGTATTATACAGAGAAGATAATCTTCAATAGAAGATAATTATTGATTATTGATTATCTTCAATAGAAGATAATACAACATCATCTCTGTACAGAAGATAATATTAGAGAATGAAAGTCTGAATGAGAGAGAGGCAACCATGGAGTTTATATAAAAATTAAAGAGCCCAGGATACAGCCTTGCTTCATGCCTCTGTATGTTGGAATGTCTTTAGAGAGATAACTTGCTGTGTTGCATCTATCTTTCAAATAGGTGTTTTAATGCAATTTATATAAGTGATGATGGATGGATACTTGAAATTTAGACCACAGCTTCTCCCTAGATACTGAATCAAATGTGAATTTAAGGTTGACAAGCAGCATAACGGGCCCCTTTTGACTTTGAAATATATTTTGCTATCAATTGCTGTAAAATCAAAGCCTGAAATAGTGGTGAATGACCAGACCTAAAACCAGTATATAGGCTGCATTCACACAATCACAGTGATCCTGGTTAAAGAGTGCATAAAAGCTAACCAGGATCACTGAGTGCCTCCAAGCTGATTGTGAGAACCCAGAATGTACAAGCAATCCTGGTCAAACCATTGTGGTTAAACCACATTTACACAGTATAGATAACCAGGATCTCAGCAATCCTTGTTCACTGTTCACTGTGATCTTGTGAACAAATAGTTTGCCGCCCCTCTTTAATTTTAAGCAATTCAGTCAATATACATAGCTGAGCCATATCTTACTTTCCATATCTTACTGATCAATTCCTGAC